>NW_004443975.1:15438218-15598487 GCF_000243295.1 Trichechus manatus latirostris | reverse complement strand
GGTGTAATCCATACTGAAGGCTGTGGTCTTTGATCTTCATCAGTAAGTGCTTCAAGTCCTCTTCACTTTCAGCAAGCAAGGTTGTGTCATCTGCATCACGCAGGTTGTTAATGAGTCTTCCTCCAATCCTGATGCCCCATTCTTCTTCAGATAGTTCAGCTTCTCGGATTATTTGCTCAGCATGCAGATTGAATAGGTTTGGTGAAAGGATACAACCCTGATGCACACATTTCCTGAGTTTATACCACACAGGATCCCCTTGTTCTATTCGAACAACTGCCTCTTGGTCTATGCACAAGGTTCCTCATGAGCACAATTAAGCCTGAGTGCTGATGAATTCAGGCAATTTTCACAGATATAAAATCATGGGGTCAGACTACATGATAGGTAAAGTCTCACTTAGCTCTGATAATTCTATACCTGTGTTACTCCAAAAGCTGTCAGGCCCATGAATTGGAGACATTTTGAAAGTTAGATGCCACGCAGCATCGCCAACCATTCAATAACTACTTATTCACACTTGGGTTCTTCAGTGGCAGAGACCAATGCTCATTTGTTTTTACATCCCCAGAGCTTTGCTCATTACCTAGTGTCTTAGTCATCTAGTGCTGCTATAACAGAAATACCACAAGTGGATGGATTTAACAAAGAGAAATTATTCTCTCACAGTCTAGTAGGCTAAAAGTCCAAATTCAAGGCATCAGCTCCAGGGGAAGAATTTCTCCCTCTGTTGGCTCTGGAGGAAGGTCCTTGTCATCAATCTTCCCCTGGTTGAGGAACTTCTCAGGCACAGGGACCCCGGGTCCAGAGGACGCGCTCTGCTCCCTGTGCTTCTTTCTTGGTGGTATGAGATCCCCACTCTCTGCTTGCTTCCCTTTCCTTAAATCTGTTGTAAGATAAAAGGTGGTGGAGGCCACACTCCAAGGAAACTCCCTTTACATTGGATCAGGGATGTGACCTTAGTAAAGGTGTTACAATCCCACCTAACCCTCTTTAACATAAAATTACAATCACAAAATGGAGGATAACCACACAATACTGAGAATCATGGCCTAACCAAGCTGACATATATTTTTAGGGGACACAGTTCAATCCATGACACCTAGTGTCTTAGTTATCTAGTGCTGCTGTAGTAGAAATACCACAAGTGGATGGATTTAACAAAGAGAAATTTCTTCTCTCACAGTCTAGGAGGCTAGAAGTCCAAATTCAGGGCACCAGCTCCAGGGGAAGGCTTTCTCTCTCTGTTGGCTCTGGAGGAAGGTCCTTGTCATCTATCCTCCCTGGTCAAGGAACTTCTCAGTGCAGGGACACCAGGTCCAAAGGATACACTATTCTCCTGGCTTTTAGTTCTTGGTGGTATCAGGTCCCCAAGTCTCTCTGCTTGCTTCTGTCTTTTATATCTCAAAAGAGATTGATTTAAGACAAAATCTTATCTGGTAGATTGAGTGCTGCCTCATTAACATAACTGCCTCTAATCCTGCCTCATTAACATCATAGAGGCAAGATTTACAACACATAGGAAAATCACATCAGATGACAAAATGGTGGACAATCACACAATACTAGGAATCATGGCATAGCCACGTTGACATACATTTTTGGGGGACATGATTCAGTCCATAACACCTGGCATATTGGAGGTGCTCAGTAAATATTGAGATGAACCTTATAGTCAGCATCTCACAGCAAGAGATTGAAGCTTTTGAATTGAACTGGTTGGAGAAAGATTTCACGAATGTAGGCCATTGCTTACTATGCTTGGGGGTAAGTTTTGTCCTGCTGGCAAATGTATGGTTTGTAAAGACTAGTCTGGATCGCCCAACAGTTTTGGATGTTCTAGGTCTCTGGTGGGATTTAGTTATTCACTACTTGAAAAAAATAAAGATTTCAGGTCCAAGTCATATTCAGTGAACAGTGGTCGTCAACAAATGTGCCATATTTATCGGCTCAAGAATAAAAAGCTCTGAGAATTAATTTCTTTAGAATGACATAGTCATCAAAAGCAAAGTAGCTGCTACCAAGACCTAAATATAAAACCTAAAACGCTAAAGAACATGGAATAAAAATAGGGATAGCACTAGGGACCGTAACACATGGTGTAAATACAATACAAACCATACTAACAATGCACAAGCACCAGAAGATAAACTAGATAACTGGGAGCTTCTAAAAATTAAACATTTATGCTCATGAAAAGACTTCACCAAAAGAGTAAAAAGAAAACCTACAAACTGGGAAAAAAAATTTGGCTACGACATATCCGATAAGGGTCTAATCTCCGAAATCTATGGAAAACTTCAACACCCCCACAACAAAAAGACAAACAATCCAGTCAAAAAATGGGCAAAGGATATGAACAGACACTTCACCAAAGAAGACAATCAGGCGGCTAACAGACACATGAGGAAATGCTCGCAATAATTAGCCATTAGAGAAATACAAATCGAAACTACAATGGATACCATCTCACCCTGACATTACTGGCAGGAATCAAAAAAAAAAGAGAGAAAATAATGTTGGAGAGGTTACGGGGAGATTAGAACTCTGATGCACTGCTGGTGGAAATGTAAAATGGCACAACCACTATGGAAAATGATATGACACCTCCTTAAAAAGATAGAAATAGAAATACTATACAATCCAGCAATCCCACTCCTTGGAATATATCCTAGAGAAATAAGAGCGGTCACACGAATAGACATATGCACACCCATGTTCACTGCAGCATTATTCGCAATAGCAAAAAGATGGAAACAACCTAAGTGCCCATCAACAGATGAATGGATAAACAAATTATGGTACATACACACAATGGAATACTATGCAATAATAAAGAACAATGAGAATCCGGGAAACATCTCACAACATGGATGAATCTGGAGGGCATTATGCGGAGTGAAATAAGTCATCACAAAAGGACAAATATTGTATGAGACCACTATTATAAAAACCCAAGAAAAAGATTTACACAGAAAAAAACAATCCCTGATGGTTGCAAGGAAGGGGAGTAGTGGCGAGGGGAAATCACTAACTAGATAGTAGACAAGTATTAACTTTGGGGTAGGGAAAGAGAACACACAGTATAGGGGAAGTCAGCACACCTTGATGAAAGGCAAAGTCATTGAAGCTTCCTAGACACATCCAAACATGCTGAGGGACCGAGTTACTGGGGCAGAGGGCTAGGGACCATAGGTTCAGGGGACATCTAGGTTAATGGCATAAAATAGTTCATAAAGAAAATGTTCTGCATCCTACTTTGGTAAGTAGCATCTGGGGTCTTAAAAGCTTACTAGCTGCCATCTAAAATACATCTATTGGTCCCATCCTGTCCAGAACACAGGAGAATGAAGAAACCCAAAGACACAAGGAAAATATTAGTCCAAAGGTCTAATGAACCATATGAACCACAGCCTCCAACAGCCTGAGCCCAGAGGAACTAGATGGTGCCCAGCGACCACCACCAACCGCTCTGATAGGGGTCACAATAGAGGGTCCTGGACAGAGCCAGAGAAAAATGTAGAACAAAATTCAAATTCACACACACACACACACACACAAAGACTAGACTTACTGTTCAGACAGAGTCTGGAGGAGCCCCTGAAACTATGGCCCCTGCACACCCCACAAACTCAGAATTGAAGCCACTCCTGAAGTCCACGTTTCAGCCAAAGATTAGACAGGCGTATAAAACAAACTAACACGTGAGGAACATGCTTCTTAGTTCAATCAAGTATACGAGACCAAATGGGCAACACCTGCCCAAAAGCAAAAATGAGAAGGCAGGAAGGGACAAGAAAACTGAACAAACGAACACGGGGAACTCAGTGTGGAAAGGGAAAGGGGGGAGTGCTGACACAATGTGGGAATGCAAACAATGTCACAAAAAATTTGCGTATACACTTTTGAATGAGAAATTAATTTGTGCTGTAAACTTACACCTAAAGCACAATAAAGAAAAAAAAATTTTTTTTAAGTAGCTGCTACCGATGATGTGCTCTTATACACAGAAACCCCCAAAGAATTCACAAGAAAACTATTGGAACTGATAGAAGATTTCAGCAAAGTATCAGGATACAAGATAAACATACAAAAATCAGTTGGATTCCTCTACACCAACAAAGACAACTTCCAAGAGGAAATCACCAAATCAATACCATTTACAATAGCCAACAAGAAAATAAAATACTTAGGAATAAATCTAACCAGAGATGTAAAAGACCTATACAATGAAAACTACAAGGCACTACTGCAAGAAACCAAAAGAGATCTACATAAGTGGAAAAACATACCTTGCTCATGGATAGGAAAACTCAACATTGTGAAAATGTCAATTCTACCCAAAGCAATCTACAGATACAGTGCAATCCCAATCCAAATCCCAAAGACATTTTTTAACGAGATGGAGAAACAAATCACCAACTTCGAATGGAAAGGGAAGAGACCTCAGATAAGTAAAGTATTACTGAAGAAGAAGAACAAAGTGGGAGGCCTCACACTACCTGATTTTAGAAGCTATTATACCACCATGGTAGTCAAAACAGCCTGGTACTGGTACACCAACAGATACATAGACCAATGGAACAGAATTGAGAATCCAGACTAAATTCATCCATCTATGAGCAGCTGTTATTTGACAAAGGTCCGAAGTCCATTAAATGGGGAAAAGACAGTCTCTTTAACAGATGGTGCTAATATAACTATATCTATCCTCAAAAAAAAGAAACATGACCCATAACTCTCACCATGTACAAAAACTAACTCAAAATGGATCAAAGACCAGAATATAAAATCTAAAATGATAAAGATCATGGGAGAAAAAATAGGGACAACGCTAAGAGCCCTAATACATGGCATAAACAGAATACAAACCATAAGTAACAATGCACAAACACCAGAAGAGAAACTAGATAACTAGGAGCTCCTAAAAATCAAACACTTATGCTCATCAAAAGACTTCACCAAAAGAGTAAAGAGACAATCTACAGACTGGGAAAAAATTTTTGGCTACGACATATCCAATAAGGGCCTAACCTCTAAAACCTACAAGATACTGCAACACCTCAACAACAAAAAGACAAATAACCCAATTTAAAAATGGGCAAAGGATTTGAACAGGCACTTCACTGAAGAAGACATTCAGGCAGCTAACAGATACATGAGGAAATGCTCATGATCATTAGCCATTAGAGAAATGCAAATCAAAACTATAGTGAGATACCATCTCACCCCAGCAAGGCTGACACTAATCCAAAAAACAAAGTAATAGGTGTTGGAGAGGTTGTGAAGAGACTGGAACACTTATGCACTGCTGGTGGGAAGGTAAAATGGTACAACCACTTTGGAAATCAATTTGGCACTTCCTTAAAAAGCTAGAAATAGAAGTACCATAAGATCCAACAATCCTACTCCTTGGAATATATCCTAGAGAAATAAGAGCCGTCACACAGATAGATATATACACACCCATGTTCATTGCAGCACTGTTTACAACAGCAGAAAGATGAAAACAACCTAGGTACCCATGAAAGGATAAACAAATTATGATACATACACACAATGGAATACTATAATGATAAAGAACAATGATGAATCCATGAAACATCTCACAACATGGATGAATCTGGAGGGCATTATGCCGAGTGAAATTAGTCAGTCACAAAAGGACAAATATTGTATGAGACCACTATTGTAAGAACTCAAGAAAAGGTTTAAACGCAACAGAAAACATTCTTTGATGGTTACAAGGGTGAGGAGCGGGGGAGAGGGAAATTCACTATCTAGATAGTAGACAAGAATCATCTCAGGTGAAGGGAAGGACAACACACAATACAGAAGACAGCACAACTGGATTAAACCAAAAGGTAAGAAGTTTCCTGAACACAACCAAACACTTCGAGGGACAGAGTAGCAGGGGCTGGGCATTGGGGACCACCGTTTCGGGGGATATCTAGGTCAATTGGCATAACAAAGTTCATTTAGAAAACGTTCTGCATCCCACTTCGGTGAGTGGCATCTGGGGTCTTAAAAGCTAGCGAGCGGCCATCTGCCATCTAAGATACATCAACTGGTCCCAACCCACTTGGAGCAAAGGAGAATGGAGAACATTGAAGACACAAGGAAAATATTAGCCCAAGAGACAAAGGGGCCACATAAATCAGAGACTGCATCAGCCTGAGACCAGAAGAACTGAATGGTGTCCGGCTATCACCAATGACTGCCCTGACAGGGAACACAACAGAGAGTCCCTGATAGAGCAGGAGAAAAGTGTGGAGCAGAACTCAAATTCATGGAAAAAGACCAGGTTTAATGGTCTGACTGACACTGGGGGAATCCTCAAAGCCATGGTCCCCGGACACTCTGTTAACCCAGAACTAAAATCATTCCCAAAGCCCACTCTTCAGACAAAGATTAGACTGGACTATAAAACATAAAATAAAACTCATGAACAGTGTCCTTCTTTAGTTCAAACAGATGCACAAGACCAAATGGGCGGCTCCTGTCTGGAGGCAGGATGAGAAGGCAGAAAGGGACAGGAGCTGGTTGTATGGACACAAGAAAGCCGAGGTGGAAAGGGGGAGTGTGCTGTCACATTACAGGGATTGCAACTAGTGTCCAATAACAATATGTGCATAAACTTTCGTATGAGAAATTAACTTAAGCTGTAAACTCACCTAAAGCACAATTTTAAAAAAAAGTAACTATTACCTACACAAGTTAAGTGCGTTTTAAATTGATTTAGTTAATGTAACTTGATAAGATTGGATTATTTTAATGGATTAAACACCGGCCTTGATCTAAGGCCTCTGTGTAGACACCCTGCTAAGTCTTGCAATAATTCACCTAGCTTCCTGGCTCCGTGCCACTATACCCTTTTCAGAGTAGATGGTGCCACCAAAGGAACTTCCTATATAGATTTTGCTCTGACCCATGAGTCAGTCAGAAGTCTCTGGGCCAGGGCATCAGCACCAAGCCAGTTTCCTTGTTAATCCCCCTCTGATTCTGACCCATGACCACCTCACGACCCACATTTCACTTCTAGTAACTTGTTTTTCTCTCTTCACTCTATCGCTCCATCTTAATGCCGCCCTGGTTCCCTGTAACCTGCCCAGTAACCTGGTTTCTCTGATCTAGAATCCTCCTTGCCTTTCACTCCCCATAGCACATTTTTTCGAGGAAATGGAATCTTCCTGTTGTCCCTAGTTCCCGTGGCTGGGTCTTTGCTGCTTGCTGCAGGACTTCTTGGTGCCGATAACTTACCTACCTAGACATTTCCATTTTAGGTGATGCCTGCCTGACCTCCTTGTCGTCCCTGAGGCTGAGATCTAGCTTTCTCCTATCTGGACTATCTTACTGCCAAAGTAGCCCAGGTAAGGACATCTCCTTCCTTCTCCTAGGCAGCTGTCTGCTGGGTTTGGATAGAGACTCAGACAAAGAGAGACAAATTGAGGGGATAGAGGGAAGAGGGAGAAGGAAGGAGAGGGAGAGAGAGAACTCGTTTGTAATTAGAATATATATATATATATATACACATATATATGTCATCACTCTCATTCTATTAACAAGAAATACGCAGCAGGGGGCCCGATATCAAAACAGATGTGGTATCCATCATGAACTCAGAAACAGATAATTCATTTAAAATGGCCAGCTTTGCTTGTAGACAGTCATATGGATCAACATCCTGGGATAGTATCTATTTCCTGAGATTTGCTGGTCCAGGAAGTCTCTTACCATCTTCTGTCTAAGCAGAAGAGCTAGACAGTTCAACCTTCGGTCTACTAACAAACTGACATGTTTAACATTATCTTAAAGTAGAAAGTGAAATTCTGGCCTTTTTTCTCCCATCTGAGTCTTCACTAATCTTCCAGGCCACTCATTCATGTTCAAACAAGTCTTGTACTTGAGTTGCTGTTTTTGTTTTTTTTTTTTAAGATCTCACTAACCAAACCACACATTCCCTCTGAATCTTCTTTGTGATCGTTGGAAACTTTAGTTACCACTGTGCAATCCCAGCCACCTGGGGTCAGGGACAGCTAATTGAGTTCACTGACATGTTTTTCTCCCATGTTCAGCTCTAAATGGACTGTCTCAGAACTCTGGGCGTTTTAGAAATACAGTGGCCCATCACCAAGGATAATACAAGTAGCTACTGTTGAGCACTTACTGAAGGATAAACACCGTGGTGTGCTAATAACCTGGCTCAGTGCAACTAATAACAAACCCTGATTTCTACTGTTGCCAGTTTTCATGGTGTAAATACTCTCCACGGCCAATTTCAAGCTACCAAAGCTGGGCAGTTGGGACTCAGCGTTGGGAAGAGATATGCAGAATAAACGCTTATGAGCCAGTAATAGCTTCTCTAGCACAGCATCGTACATACATCATCTCGTTCAGTTCCTATTACATCCCCATTAAGTGTGTACTGTTACCTCCATTTTCCAGATCGGAAAACTGAGGTTCAGCGAGATTAAGCAACTTTCCTAAGGCCATAAACCTACAAAGGGGACTAGCAGGGATGTTGACCTATGTCTGTGTATCCAAAATTATGCCCATAAATGGAGATAAAAGATTCATGTAGCTATTCATTTCATTCTTTTGTTTGAATACAGCAAAGGAGGGTCCTGAATCTTCCAACATCTAAGTTCCTTAACTTTAAAATGTTCACCGAAAGATGTTCCAGCTTCCTATAGCCAGAAGAAAGTAAAAAGTATTTCCCTTTTTTATACTTCTCCATTTTTTCAGAGAAATAAAAAAAAAAAAGTATTGTATAAACGTTCTTTTTTTTTTTTTTAATTGTGCTTTAGGTGAAAGTTTACAGAGCTAATTAATTTCTCATTAAACATTTAATACACAAGTTGTTTTGCGACGTTGGTTGCCAACCCTGTGTTTGTCAACACTCTCCCCTCCTCTACCCCGAGTTCTCTGTTTCCATTCGTCCAGTTTTTCTGTCCCTTCCTGCCTTCTCGTCTTTGCTGTTGGGCTGGTGTGTCCATTGAGTCTCATATACATGATACAACTACGAAGCACATTTCTCAGGTGTGTTATTGTTGGCGGTATAGACCTGTCTAATCTTTGGTTGAAGGGTGAACCTCGAGAGGGACTTCAGTACTGAGTTAAAAGGGTGTCCGAGGGCCATTCTCTTGGGGTTTCTCCAGTCTCTGTCGGACCAGCAAGTCTCGTCTTTTTTTCTTGTTGTTGTGAATTTAAATTTGGTTCTACATTTTTCTCCCGCTCTGTATGTAAACCCTTTGCTATAGAAGACAACAGAGATGAGAGGAGGGATTGAGAGTGAGTGTCTCTTTTTGGCTTAGACTGGTATTTTATGACCCAGTCTCTGCCTAAGCTTAAAAAGTATCTTCAAGTTCTTCATGTGATCTATCAATTCAAAGTTAAATTTGCTGGTATCACAAATCCCAGAATCAGCATTTCCACTGACTACAGAGGATTTCTTTCTCTGAATAAACTGTGTGTTACCGTTAGTGCAGAAATACTTACTTGGGAAGCCTAGAATTGTCCTCACCAACCAGAGATGTTCATATTGGTTGTTAGATGCAGAAGAAAGCCTTCCTTACAAGTCCCATTTAGGACATACACTTTTACTTTTCCCCACTAGGTAGACTTCTGTAAAGCGTTGGTGGTGTTGTGTGCCATCGAGTCAATTCCAACCCATAGTGACCCTATATGACAGAGTAGAACTGCCCCAGAATTTTCTGGGCTGTTATCTTTACGGGAGCAGATTGCCAGGTCTTTTCTCCCATGGAGCTATGAAAATAAGTCAAACCATTTTCTTGACTATTCTAGCCAGTTATGTGCACAGAGAATGTCTCGGTCACTGGATGAGAAGTTTAATAACATTTTTTCTTTGGAGTGAGTGTGGTGAGGAAACCAGTTTTTGACTCCCTTAGATTTTTGTAAGAGTCAAATTTGTCGTGCATGAACAGCCTGAAACAGAAGCCCTAAGTTTGGAAAATGAATTCATAAAAGGACAAAAAGGCAAGTGGATTCACTCATGCTAATGCCTCCAGGTGGCGTCGAGCACAGAGCACAGCCCTGGCCTTGACTTATCTTGCATTTGTATGTCTCCCATTTCAGAGGGCGGCTGAATAGGCCTTGTGTGTTCTTGAAAAATTCACTGTAGCAGACGAATTCTGAAGTTTACATCAATAAGGGAGGTTGGAACTCCTTCCCCTCAGCTGGCTTTCCGGCTCCCAATTTCAGTTACTTTGACTTAATGTTGTCAATCCTTGAACCAGTGGCAAAGGGGGCACTTAATCGCTGAGGATAAGTGAGAGGTAGAGGGTGTATCTTAGCATTTTGGGAGTGGAGGGGGCAGGGAGGAGCACATTGTGTCTCAGGTAGATTCCTTTAAGATCTCTTCTCCCAGCTGCTCTTCTGGCTTGGTAACCAGAGCTTGAAGCCACCATTGTTCATCCACTGCTACCCTGTTGCCCTCGTCTTCAGCCTCACTGCTGATGAACGGTTTCCACAGCAACCAGAGTAACACCTCCAGTTTGCCACTCCTAACTGCAGAGATGAACAAGGAAAGGAAACAGGAGCTAAGTGAATTTAATCCTTAACATACGGGTTTAAAAGGAATTGCCCTTTAGTCACCAGTAATTACCTAACACTAAAATCCAAATTGAACGGTCAACTTTTACTTTGCTTTTGATTGTGTGTATTATTTCCTTTTTTTGGCATCCCTCTCAGGTGGTCTATCTTCTTTCTTTTGTTAATTTGTTACAATTTCTAGGAGGCAATGGCCTAAAATAATGTTTCTTGAGCTGGAGGTTAGGACTTCTCAAGAGATCATAGAGCCTTCTGATATAAAGAGCAGAGGTGGGAAAACTGGCGGGTTCTCAAACATAAAGAACCAGCAGTCTCTAGAACTCCCCCCCCTCCCAATTTTACCAGCTCTTCACTTTTCCTGCTTTGCAGCTTTTAAGACTTGCTCCTCCCTGAAGTCTCCACAAATCTAAATGACACCGACAGATGACTAAAGGGAGAAAAATGAGCAAGGTAACAGATAATATGTAAGAAAGGATAATGGAGAGAAAGATGGTTTTAGACTACCATTTATTACTGCCTCTCAAAACATCCTGAATTACTATCTTTTCGTGAAACCCTGAGCTGTAGACCACCATGGCCTCTTCGTTGTCTGAATTTTATTCATTTATCCAACCGATATTTATTCAAACTTTATGTGCCAGATACAAAGAGGAGTAAGACAGACAAGTTCTCACAGAGATTACATAGGTATTTTAATTTAGTGGTTTACTTTTGCCCCCTTCCAGCCATTCGGATGCTTAGGGAATTAAAATAGTCTCAGTCAAACCAAGATAAGGGGAGCACAATGATCAGGCTGGCCAAGAATGATTAAGATTAGGAGCGTAGCTGCTCAGCAGTGTGTGATAGGGTAGATTCAGACAAGAATGTGGTCCAGACCAGAGAAGTCCAGTGGGTAAAATGAAGCATGTATGCTCCATGGGGCTAGATAACAGTAAGCTCTGACAGTAGACAGAGCTTCTTGTTCCTTACTGTTTATGCCGTTTACTGTGTCTGAGTGACTTTGGCCTCACTGATCTCTACCCCAACAAGAAGGATCTTCCAGATCTACATTGGAGCCACTGTCCTTATAGGAATCAGGAAGGAGAAGTTTTGGGATCCTCAAGGTCAACTCAGTTTTTCAGTTTTATATTGATTATTTTATGGAGTTGTCTTTTAAAATCAGTTAAGAGAAGAAGAGAGTAAAAATATATTTATGTTGTCTTTTATATTTTCCTACGTAATTACTTTTATTGGTGCTGTTTATTTTTTCATGTGGATTTAAGTCACCACCTGGTGTCATTTCTTTTCAGCCTGAAAGATATCCCTTAGTATTTCTTGTAAGCCAAGTCAGCAATCACTGGATTCTTTCAGCCTTTGCTTATCTGGGAATGTCTTAATTTCATCTTTATTTTTCAAGGGTAGTTTTGCTGGATATAGAATTCTTGATTGACAAGTTTTTGTTTTGTTTTTTCAGTACTTTGAATATGTCATCCCTTTACCTTCTGGCCTCCACTGTTTCTGATGCAAAGTCAGCTGTTTATCTTACTGAGGTTCCCTTGTATATGGTGAGTCGTTCTTGCTGCTTTCACGATTTTCTCTGTCTTTATCTTTTGACAGTTTGACTATGATGTGTCTAGGTGTGGCTCTCTGAGTTTACACTACTTGAACTTTCTTGAACTTCTTGGATGTGTAGATTGATGTTATTGTTGTTTTGAAATAAAGTCTTGGAAGTTTTCAGCCATTATTTCTTCAAATGTTTTTGTTTCCCCCTTTTTTCCTTCTTCTCCTTCTGGGACTCACATTATGTGAATATTTGTATGAGTAATCGCATCCCTGAGGCTCTATTCATTTTTCTTTTTCATCTTGTCTTTCTGTTCTTCAGATTGGATAATCTCTTTTGATTTATCTTCAAGTTCACTGATTCTCCTTCCTGCCAGCTGAAATCTGTTTTTGAGCCTCTCTAGTGAATTCTTCATTTCAATTTTTGTACTTTTCACCTCCATAATTCCTATTTTCTTCTTTTTTTTAATAATTTCTATTTCTCTATTAATTATCTCTGTTTGGTGAGGAATTATCATACTTTCATTTAATTATTAAAAATTTTTTTTTTACTTCTTTGAACATAGTTATGACAGCTGATTTCAAGTCTTTGTCTACTACATCAACATTGGGACTCCATTAAGGACAGTTTCTGTTGACAGCTTGTTTTCCTGTATATGGGCTACATTTTCTGTTTCTTTGCATTTGTCATAATTAAAAAAAAATTAGACACTTTAGCAGCTCTGGGTTTTGATTCCCCAAAGGTTTGTTGTTATTACTGTTTAGGTAGTTTGTTGTTTGTTTTGTAACTTGGCTGGAGGGATGCTATAGAGTCTGTTTGGTATGTGGCCACTGAAATCTCTGCTGAGGTTTTATTTTGTTTTTTTAATTCTTGTATTTTATTTTTAAGCCAGTTTTCCTAGCAGTCACCTCAAGATTAGCATAGCTGAATGGTCATCCAATGCTTGGCCAGAAGTTTACCTTAAAACACCCTGAGCCAGCAAAGCTTCCACTCATTGCCAGGGAAATCTGTGTGTGGATTGGCACACACACTCAAAGTTCAGACAGTTTACAATTTGGCCTTGATTTTCACTTTCTGCTTGCATAGGATCTCATGGTCAGCCAAGGATGAGTAGATTACTGGGTCCTCTTTGGTCTTTTGTGAGTGTGCATGCAGTCCTGTGCATGGGCATAATCTTTCAGATGCCCAGGAATATGTTGGAGCTTTTCAAACCCCTATGGCTGTCTCACTCCCTAGATCTTCTTGTTAAATTTTTGGCTGATCTCTTGTTTGTACCAACTTAGGCAGGCTTAGGCAGCTGTGATGGTCGTCTTCCCTGAGTATTTGCCACTGATTGCTCTTGTTTTTGACAATGCCCCTGGACATGGAGCTTTTCTGGGAAGGTTTGAATCAGATTAGCCCATTCCATGGCAGTGAGGCTATTGCTCCCCATGGCTGCTAGATCATGAGTGTAGGGTGGGATGGGGACAGCTCCAAATTAAAATGCTACAGACCCCATTGTTCTTACTGAGGTTCAGTGGCTTTTCTTGAATAAATGCATTTCAATTTTTTTGTAGGCCTTTGATGGATTTCCAGAGTTCTGAATGTCTGTTGTTGATAATTTTGCCAGTTTATTAGTGATTTTTGGAGGAAGATTTCACAAGGTCCTCACTCCACCATTCTGGAGATGTCCAACTCATTCGGCACCTCCACTTTTGAAAAATAGCACTTGAAAGCATAATTGATTATAAGACAACAACAACCACACGGGCCAGGTATGTCACTAGTTGGGATGTTTGAAAAAAAAAAGTAAGCAATTAAAGAGTGTGTTCGTATAACTTAAAAACAAATTAATTCACAAAGTGTTCAATACTACCCTCCTTTTGGGACTCCTGTTCTACCCTTTGTGTATCTCAATCAGCGCAATCACCAAGTTGTTCTCTAATCACCTGTTCATAATCATATGTTTCTTATCATTTTATCTCTTTGAGGTAAAAAATTGTGTTTTAATAATCTAAGGAGCCTCTTAATGTGTGGCCATGGCCCATAGTAGCTACTCAGTAAATTCTAACTCAATTTTATTGAATGTTGTAGATCCTTTTATAGACGGCCCAAGACTGAGGTAAATCCTAATAGTGCCTAAACTGTGGAACAATCTGGACTTCATTTCACCCATTTCCCCCAAAATCAATTTTTTGGCATATTTTCAGAAACTATTTTAAGTTGTTCTTTTATACACACTTCACTAGTAATTATCTTTAACGTAATTTGTTATCATCTTCTGAGACATCTTTCTCTCAACTATTCCCTAATGAAAAGCTCTAAAAACCATCTCGGGTGCTTGTGTTAAGTTTAATGGCACTTCTATGGCTTCTGCTAACTTTTGACATGTGTTTGCAATAGCTTGAATAAATTACCATTGTCAACCATTTTGAGAATACTTGATATAAAAAACTCAGAACACTTGTTAATTATGAAGTGACTAATTACAAAAGATTCAATATCACATTCTTTTTAGTACCAAATTACACAAGTGTACTCTGGCTGCCTCCTCCAGCTCCCCAGATTCCCCGTGAGATCGCCGCTATGCTGATTCACTGTGACAATCCTTCTGACTATTGGGACAAAATGTACTGCTCTCCCCTGTTCTCTTCATCTCAAGTGTGGGATTGGCTTTCTCTCTAGTTTTACATGGTACCACAGATTACTACAGGTATTGAGAATTTATCAAAGTTTGGGGATAATGGAAAGGAATAACCACATTGCACAGGGCCAGAATGTCTGGGGGTCCTGTCTCAGACCTGCTTTCTGCTTTATATGCAGCCAACTTCCCCGCAGTGAGAAAGAGCTCACCTCCCACCTCTGGAGTTGCTACAGTGTCTCCATGTCTCCCAGTCTGAGCTAGGGATTTACCCCTATTCCAGACTAAAGCGTACCTTCTGAGTCCTTATTCACTGACCTGGGATTTCTCTTTTTTCCCCAGTATTATTGTCATTGTTAGCTGCCTTTGAGTTGGCCCCCACTCATGGTGACCCCATGCACAATGGAATGAAACCCTGCAGTCCTGCACCATTCTCATGATCGGTTGCAAATGGGATCATTGTGATCCACAGGGTTTTCACTGGCTGATTTTTGGAAGTAGATCACCAGACCTTTCTTCCTAGTCCATCTTAGTCTGGAAGCTTTGTTTAAACTTGTTCAACATCATAGCAACAAGTAAGCCTCCACTGACAGACAAGTGGCCAGGAATTGAACCCAGGCCTCCGGCATGGAAGGTTAGAATTCTGCCACTGAACCATCAATGCCCCCTTCCCAGTCTTAAGCAACCTGAAGATTTATCTCCTTTGAAGGATCATTCAACTCCATCTACCAGAGTATAGTCTAATCCTGTGATCTTCAACAGGCTAATCACAGAAAAGTATAGCACAACTATTTAAGCCTGAGTCAGTCAGTCTGAAAGAAAAGCAGTTGGTTTACACAAATTATTTTTTAGTTCCATCTCAATACATAGTCATAAAATACGGAGGTCGAATCCTACCTACCATTGCATTATCATATGAACTTGCTAAATACTGTAGGTACCATGATAATTATAAAGAGGGTCAAGTTAATATCTCTATAAACGTATCTTTTGAATAGGAGAAAAATCTTCTGATAACTAACTATTGAAATCTGTTAGGCAAAATTTGATAATCATGTATATGGATATGGTCATAGAGGAAAGAGAGATTCATTATAGTAGAAGGAAGAGTTGAGTGGTGTGATAGTTAAGATTGTATGTCAACTTGGCTAGGCCATGATTCTCAGTGTTTTAGCAGTTGTATAATGTTGTGATCACTTCCCTGTTGAAATTCGATACATGATCATCTCCATGATGGAATCTGTTGAGTGGTACTGGCAGGGATGGGGACTGTGGCAGCTCACTGCCCCCTCAGCTTCATCTCTCTGCCTTCCACCAGCTACTGCCTGCTCACCTTGCCAAGGATTTTTTGGTTTGTTCCAGACTCAGCAGCTGCCTCTTGTTGTCTCACTTCCAATTGTTGGGACTTGAGCTAGCAGTTTACCTGCTGATCTTGGAATTCATCGGTCTTCACAGCCTGCAAGCAAGAGTCCGGTTCTCCGACCTGCTGACTTTGGGTTTGCCAGCCTCTGCAGCTGCGTGAATCAGGAGAAACCTTGTGGTCTTGTCTGCTGATCCTGGCATTCGTCAACCTTCACAGCCTGTGAGCAGGAGCCCCCTCCCACTTGCCGACCTTGGGTTCATCAGCTTCTGTGGCTCCGTGAATTGGGAGAGGCCTCTACCCTGATCCACGGACTTGGAATGTTTTAGCCTCTACAATTGTGTGAGCTGTTTCCTTGATATAAATCTCTCTCTCTATATATATATACTTATACAATTTACTAGTTTTGCTTCTTTTAGAGAACCCAGCCTAAGACAAGTAGGGTATAGATTTGGGGAGACTTCGTGGATAAGGTAGTATTGGAATTGGGTTTTGAGGAATGGATAGAATTCCAGTGGGTGGAATTTGAGAGGAAGTCATTCTTGATGGATGGAGGAGACTGCATACACAAAGGCACTGTGGTGGGAAAGAAGAAATGCTGAGCTGCCCACCTTACCTGCAGTCCTTGCTGTTAGGGAGAGTAGGAGAAGACAAGACTGGAAATATACAAAGGGGACATTCATGGAGGGAAATTTGGAGAACTTTGCTACAATGTGGAGAGAAAAGGAAGTGGTGAGTTAACCACTTAAATTACCAAAAAGATAACTGGGGCTGGTATATTCCTGTAGGTTTTTTTGTTCACTTTTTCAGACTAATGACAAGTGCTATAATAAAACGTTGTCTTGGGGAGGCTACAGCCATTAGCTGCACCTAGAAGACAGATTTCCTAGGGTGAGTGAGCAGAAATATCTTCCAAGCTCTTAGGAAGCGCCATTCAATGAAGTGAATACTGCTAAGTATTGGGTTTAAGGGAAGGGGATGGAAAGGGTGCGTTTATGTAAGAATTTCTCCTGGAAGTTTTCCTAAGAGTCATGTTCAAGTACTTGGAGTGTGAGGATTGGCGGGGAGAAGGTCCTTCCAGAGTTTGCACATGCCTTATATTTTTTTATTGAATGCGCCAATACAGGCAATGCTGGTACTCTGAAGCTATCATTTCTTGAGTTTTAACATTTGCTTTTGTTTATCCCACCCTACAACTCCCATCATGACTCAGCATATCACAGTTACAGAGAGCAGAAAGAAGGGTGCAACGGCCTGTGTTCAGCAAGCTGATGGACTCCTGTGATACCAAAGGAAAAGGGAGAGCTTCTAGGAGAGGAAGCTCACTCGTGCCTCTTCCCTTCTCTCTATCCCTAGCCAGGTGGCCTCCAGTGGTTGTCCTCCAGGCAGAGGTCTAGTGCAACTTTAGATGGTGGCTTGTGTTCCATTTCTAGATGCAGGAAATAATCTAAGAGATACAGTTTGAATGAGGAAAGGTTAGAATTTCCAGAAATTTTGATTGTTTATGGGGCTATGGGGCAGAGTATTGGACATTAGGACTGACCAGGAAAGTCTGAATTGTGCTGGAGGATTGGGGAGAGTGGGGAGCAAACTCAACAGACACTGGCCAGGAATATCGGGCCAGAATACTGGAAAAAGCTGGCCTGGAACTATTCATTCCCTAACTCCTCCTCACAAAGGCTGTAGTCTCCAGAATTCTGCCTTCTGTATTTCTTCACTGTGTCAAAGCCCAGAACAGAGACACCAGCAGGAAAGGGAGCACTCGCCTCCAACAGCTGCCAGCCTTTTTAGGGAACAACAAAACCCTCTGTTAAGCCTGGAAGAATTCCTTCTCCTCTTTCTCAAGTGTCCTAACATATCAGACCCTCATGTTGACACTGGAACCAGCTTATCCTTTCTCTTCTCTCCTACCATCTCTGTGACATAAGATTTGATTAGAGGGAAAATATTTCCTTTAGCACACCACCATCACTCACTTGCAAGGCTCAGTCAGTGGAAGCTGTTTCCTATCCCCTCAGCAGAAACAGCTTTTTGCTTATAGACAAGTCCTACCTTGAGGAAGGAGCAGGGTGCCAGATTGTGAGAGACACTGAGGCAACTCCTTGAGTCCTTTTTGAAAACATGTTTCTGGGGCGGTGCCAACCCCGTTTTACAGAGATGGCAGGGTTGCAGATGGAACTTGGAAATCAAATGGCTGCCCTGGGCAAACTCCACTGACAAATGATGAGCTAATTACTCCTCAGTAAGGTGCTCTGCATTTGCTGGTCAGAATCTGCCAAAAAGTTCAAGTTTGTGTGCTTAGAGCTGTATCTTCCCTTATGTTTAGCTGGCTCCTTTAATGTTTAAATAGCCCACTTCATTGAGCCTTCTGCTGAACAGTGTGTGGTCATTAATTCATAGCTGAGGTGTTAATTAACCTAATGAAGGGAGACAATGGCAGGAAAGAGAGTCCGCTGAATTTAAGAGTAAAACGTTCTGTGGTGTGTAGATGCATATGTGTGTTCAACTGTCCATTTTTCATCTATTGCTGTTTGTGAATTACTTGAAGCACATTTTATTCCTAGTTGACTTTACATTAGAAAAGTTCTTTCCCATCTTTCCCTGAACTCAAGGAAGGTAAATTTATATTAATTGTCGCATAGGCAAAACATAAGGAGCCCTGGTGGCTCAGTTGTTAAGCGCTTGGCTGCTAAACAAAAGGTTAGCAGTTCAAACCCACCCAGTGGCTCTGAGGGAGAAAGACCTGACGATCTGCTCCCATAGAGATTACAGCCCTGAAAACCCTATGGGGCAGTTCTACTCTGTCATATGGGGTCACTATGAGTTGGAACCAACTCGATGGCACCCAACAACGACAACAGGCAAAACATAATTAGAGAGGAGAGTCAACTACCTCAAAATTACTGCAAAGTTTTCCAGAACAAAATACGAAAGCTTTTGAATTATTGTCCAACATTTTGAAATGATCTGTGATTCCACACCAAAGACAATCATGTGTCTAAGTTGAAGAACCGACTGGCCTACTGTTAAAACAGGGGAGGCCAAATTATAGCTGTCAACTTGTATGCTGTTGTGATTTTTATTGTCAACTGTAATAAAGCCTTCATTCACCTACGTGCTCATCCATCCATTTTCTGTGTCAGATGTAGTGGATGCTTTTGGAGCCCCACCCAGTTCCCCTTCTCTGGGCCAGTGCACCCAAACCTCAGCTGCCCCTTCTTTGGAGAATGGGCTCTGTCTGAGTGGGGGTCACTTTGACAGGGCAGTTACTCTCTGCCCCCAGCCAGTGGGGATTATAAAAGACTGCCACCTTTGCCTCAAGGGAACTCTATTTTGAAGTACAATTTGTGTTCCCGAGCTCTGGGGACCAGGCAGAAGCTATTCTCTAGCTATACCACATCTTTGTCCAGTTCCTCCCCCAGCAACCCCTCCTATCCTCTCTTCCACATGCCCCTACTCCTCAGAGCAACCCCTCAATACATCACTGTCTCAGGCTCTGCTTCTAAGGAACTCAGCCTAGAATATCAGGTCTTCTGGTAGGTTGTTAGGACCGCAACAATGAATAAGACTCAGTTCCTTCCTTTCAAAGAATCTCCAGTGTAGCTGGGGAGATAGACAAGGGAAGAGAGAGTCACAGCAAAAGGTAAGCACTGGGGGCCTGGAAGGACCAGTCTTTGCACTTGTAAAGAAAGAGGTCAGGAGAGGCCACTCAAAGAGAAAATGTGAGCTTTTACCATCATCATGATGAGTCTCTGTCTCACCACCCCTCATTTTCTTTATTAACTTTCTCTTTCTTTCTTCTCTTCGCTGGGAGAATACAAGGAGGGAAAAATGTGTGGCATGGTAGGGTAGTGTGTAGTTTACAAGAGGAAGAGGGGAACAGGAATGATAATTTGTGTTTTATTTTATGTTTCTCATAATGAAGTATTTCAAGCATAGAGAAAAGCATAAAAATAAAAAAGGTACTCACAACCCAGTTTGTCAAATCTTAACATATAGCTATATTTCATACAGATATTTAATTTTCTGAAACAAAATTAAATATATAAACCCACTGAGCCCCCTGATATGTCTCTCTGATTTCATTTCTCCCTCTTCCTCTCATACATAATAACCGTTCTCCTGAATTTGGTGTTTATTATCTCTATGTATATTTTTCTACTTTTAGTATAGTTACACTTGCATGCATCCATAATATGTAGTATTGTCTTTGCATGCTTTTAAAATTTATAGAAATTATCTAATACTATGTATATCTAATACTGTGTGGTGTGTCTACCTATTTATCTATATACCACTGATCCTCATTAGTCATGGATTCCTGGATTACGTATCTGTGAATTAGCTCACTTGCTAAAATTTATTTGTAATCCCAAAATCAATACTTGTGTCGCTTTTGTGCTCATTTGCTGACATGTGCAAAGCAGAGAAAAATTAGAGACGCCTGATGCCACCTGGGACAGCTGAGGTCGAACAAGGAGATACTCTGCTTTCTTGTTTCCACTCTCATGCTGTATATACGTGTTCTTTCGGTAGTCTACTTAGTGCCACTGTTTGTTTTCACTTTTATGCATCATCATGGTGATTTCACTGTTTAAAATGGCACCCAAGCACAGTGCTGAAGTGCTATCTAGTGTTGCTAAGCACAGGAAGGCTGGGATGTGCCTTATGGAGAAAATGCATGTGTTAGATAAGCTTTGATTAGGTATGAGTTATAGTGTTGGTGGAGTGAGTTTAATGTTCACGAATCAACAATATGTATTAAATAATATGTCTTTAAACAGAAACACACATAAAATAAAGTTATGTATTGATAGGTTGATGAAAATGTTGTGACCAGAGGTTTGCAAGAACCTAACCCTGTATATTTCTCTAGGATGAATGGTTCAGTATTTGCTAATTCAGTGTTCATGAGATTCTATATATAAGGAGAAATGAATCCATATACCTGTATCTATTTCCTTCTGCCATTTTTTTTGTTCAACATTATTTATGGATTTATCTATGTTAATACGCATATCTCGAGTTAACTCATTTTAACTGCTGTATAGTTTTACATTTTATTAGATAATATAGTTTATTACTTTCCAGTAACAAATATTTAGGTTATTTCTGTTTTTCTTTTGCTTTGTCAAATAATGCTGCACTGAGCGTTTTTGGACATGTCTCTCTGTGCACATGTGTGAGACCTTCTATTTTTGTTGTCTATCTAGGGTCATAAAACATGCACATTTCCAGCTTCACTGGACATTGACAAACTGCTTGTACCAGTTTGAAATCCCACCAACAAAGGGTAGTGTTCTCATTTCTCCATTCTGTTTTACATGATCTCGTTGAAGTTGACAGTTTTACTTTCTGGTACCTGTAACTAAAGCACAAGACTAGATTGCAGTTACATAGACTTATTCTTTGTAATGAAACTATAATTAAAAGTTAATTTATTAGTTTCTATAACCTCAGTGAACAGAGTGGGGGGAAATGGGGCTGATCTAAGTAATTTTGAAAATGAGTGGAGTCTGTAAGACTAAAGGCAAAAGGAACTGCATATAAGTACTGTACTATAGTTGATAGAGTTGTTTACCACAAAGGTATGGGTGAACAATTCTGTACTACTGTACGTGCATACTGGAATTAAACAATTAAATGGATGGCGGATGATGGGAACCAGGTTTCTCACTGATAAGAGTGGGAGGTTACAGATTAGCAAAAAGAAGAATATAGAATGATCTGTGTATTAATAGATTTGAGTTCCTGAGTGGTGAGTATGGTTAACATGTTGACTGCTAACTGAAATGTTGTTTGTAGGGTCTAGCCCACCCAGAGGTGCCTCAGAAAAAAGGCGTGATGATCTGCTTCCGAAAAATCAGTCATTGAAAACCCAATGGAGCACAGTTCTACTTTGACACACATAAGGTGGCCATGAGTTGGAATCAACTCAATAGCAACTGATCTGGTTTATTAATGGATTAGGATTGTACACATTAGTATAAATCATGTATAGCTTAATGTAGATACAGATAGTTACATATAGAGATATTTGTAGATATGTGTCTATACATGGATTAATATACACAAATATATTTCCTTTCTCTGTCAGCTGAGAGGGCCTACAAGCAATGAGAATCCAGTAGCAATGAGCATACCTAGTGCCCAGATCTTGGTTTCTAATACCATTCTCCAATATAAGGAAGCTACGATCCCTGGAACCATGGCTGATTCTAGGACTGGGCAGAAGGAAATATACAAGATGAGCCTGAAGCATCTTATAGTGCCAGAAATTAATGAAGTGCTCAAAAAAACAAAAACAAGAATAAAAACAAAATCAACAACAATACCATAATGGGGTTATGTCAGAGGGACACAGGAGCCAACTGAAAGAGCTCCCAATGGCCAACACTGGAACAATTTGTGCAACAAAATAAATGAGGTAGTATTGAATGGTAGCCCAAAGTATGAAATAAATATCCATGAGTCCATACTGATCTAAATAGATGAGTCAATAAATAAGTAATTGCGGGATAAGAGACAAATCTCCCATGCAGAGCCCGAGCCCGTTGCCATTGCGTTGATTCTGACTCATAGTGACCCTGTAGGACAGAGTAGAACTGCCCCCTAGGGTTTCCAAGGAGTGGCTGGTGGATTCAAACTACCGACCTTTCGGTTAGGACCCGAGCTCTTAACCACTGCGCCACCAGGTCTCCCTCATGCAGAAGAATTCCAACTAATTTTTGTAGATACTCTGCCCTCAAGGAGGTGGAGCATAACTCCCCACTCCTTAAGTATGGGCTGCACATAGTGACTTCCAGAGTGCAGTATGAAAAGGGGGAAAGACAGTAACTTTATAGTGGAGACACCTGGCAAACACTACCTTAGCCAGGTGATCAAGGTCTACATCAAAGGTGATAAGCCATGTTACTAGTATGTACACTTCATATGATGTGCTGAAAATGACACTTAATCTCTGTGATCTTCCTCCCCCAAACCCAGAACTCCAGTCTAATCATGAGAAAAAACATCAGACAGATTCCAGTACAGGGACATTCTACAAAATACCTGACGAGTATGTCTTTAAACTGTCAAGGTCATCAAAAACAAGGAAAGTCTGAGAAACTGTCACAGCCAAAAGGAAACTAAGGGGACATGACAACTGAATGTGATATGATGTCCTGAATGGGATCGTGGAATAGGAAAATGATATTAGGAGAAACATAAGGGAATCTGAATAAAGAACAAACTTTATTAACAATAATATATCAATATTGGTTCATTAATGGTGACAAATATACCACACTAATGTAAGATGCCCCACCACCCATCTGTCAGTTTGTCATACTGTGGTGGCTTGCATGTTGCTGTGATGCTGGAAGATATGCCACAGGTATTTCAAATACCAGCAGGGTCACCTCTGGTGGACAGATTTCAGCAGAGCTTCCAGATTAAGACAGACTGGGAAGAAAGGCCTGGCGATCTACTTCAGAAAATTAGCCAGTGAAAACCCTATGGGTCACAACAAAATACTGTGTGATATAAGGTTGGAATATGAGTCCCCTAGGTTGGAAGGCGGTCAAAACACACAGTGGCCACAACAGTGAACTTGAGATACCAATGATTGTGAAGACGATGCAGGACTGGGCAACATTTTGGTCTATTGTACATGGGGTTCCCATGAGTTCAGAGCCAATCTGACAGCAACTAACAGCAACATTGTAAGATGCTAATAATAGAGAAACTGGTTGTGGGGGTATACAGAACTCTATTTTTTCTGTAAATCTGAAACTATTCTAAAATAAAATTTTATTAAGAAAATAGATAAAGACTTCATTAAACAAAACAAATTCTTCGATTTCCTAATTCTTATTTGCTTTTGCAGATATCTCTTCTTGTCGGCCAGAGCATTAGTGAGTACTGTCTATGACAACCTCTCCAGAGTGAAGAAATCAACTTGAAGATACCAAAGACAGAAGGGCAACGGACTGGGATTTAGGGAACCATACTCTAGTCTCTAATTTCCCATGTGACCTAGAGGCTTTGTCTTTCTAGGTCTTACTTTTGCACAAAACTGGGAATGGATGAATTCTAAGGTCTCTTCTAGCCTAAAATTCTAGGCTCCCAGTTGCTCAGGCTAACAATCTTGGAGCCATCTTTGACAGCTCTTTTTCTCACACACGGCACATTGCGCCTATCAGCATATCCTGTGATTTCTACCTGAATCTGACCACTTCTCACCTCTAGCACTGGCCTTCATCTCTCTCTTCTCAACCCTCAAGGATTGTAATTAAGTCTCTACTCCTTGAGGGGTTGGCTTTCTACACTGAAGCTGAGAAGACTCCATCATTTCTGCCCTCTGCTATGTCAAATCCCATCTCTGCGGCAGTGGGCATGGATTGGACTAGTTGCTTAAGCGATGATTAAAAAATCAGTTAAATTTTCAGAAATATGAAACTACCACGTATTTCACACACTGTATTTAGTTTGTTTCTGAGTTTCTCCCTTCACAGGCCATGAGCAACGTGTAGCAAAGGGCTCTGTGTTGTTCGTCTCTGTGTCTCCAGCCCCTAGAATAGTGCCCAGCAGGTAGCAGTTTCTCCAATCAACGTTTCTTGAGTCTATTTTAACCCATCAAGTACAAGTACCACCCACTTCCACTGGCAGATGGCTAGAAGTTCTATTATGGTCACATTTGGTTTTAGGTGGAGGAAAGAGGTTTTTCTGTGAGGCCATCCCTACTGCGTGCAAATACAACGGAAAAACCAGGCTGAAACCAACAATCCCTCGATAGAAGAGACATGAATGTGGCTCATTGCTGTGATATTGGGCAAGTTGCCCTTTTCTGTCTTCATCTCTTTATTAGGAAAATAGGGGTAGTAGTGCTTGACTAGTAACTGAAAGATTGACCTTCAAACCCACCCAGAGGTGCCTCAGAAAACAGACCTGGCGATCTGCTTCCTCAAGGTCACAGCCTTGAAAACCCTATGGAGCACAGTTCTACTCTGCACACATCGGGTCGCCAGGAGTTGGAATTGACTCAACAGCAGCTAACAACAACCAAAAGGCCAAACCTGTTGCCATCAGGTTGATTCCGACTCATAGTGACCCTACAGGACAGAGTAGAACTGCCCCATAGGGTTTCCAAGGCTGTAGTCTTTACAGAAGCAGACTGCCACATCTTGCTTCCACCAGCCTTTTGAACCACCAACCTTTTGGTTAGCAGCCAAGCACTTAACCACTGCTCCACCAGGGCTCCTTCACAACAGTAGCTACCCTAAATGTAAGATTACATAAACTTTTTTAGCAGACTCGTTTGTTTTGTGGCTCGTGGTCAATTAACTGGCCATCCTCTACTTACATAAGTGATATTTGTTTTTATGGTTGCAGTTTAAGTGCAAGTTTACAATTCAGGTTAGTCTCTCATACAAACACTTATACATACATTGTTATGTGACCCCAATTGCTCTCCCTATACTGTGACAGCACACTCCTCCTTTCCACCCCTAATTTACCGTGTCCATTCAACCAGCTCCTAACACTCTCTGCCTTCTCATCTCACCTCCGGACAGAAGCTGCTCATTTAGTCTCATGAATTTACTTGAGGTAAGAAGCACACTCTTCATGAGTATCATTTTATGTCCCACAGTCCAGTGCAATCTTTATCTGAAAAGTTGGCCTCGAGAGTAGTTTTAGTCCTGGGTTGACAGAGAGTCTGGGGGCATGCTTTCCAGGGTTCCCCCAGTCTCAGACCATTAAGTCTGGTCTTTTTACCAGAATTTGAGTTCTGCACCCCACCTTTCCCCTGCTCTATCAGGGACTTTGTGTTGTGTTCCCTGTCAGGGCGGTCATTGGCGGTAGCCGGGCACCATCCAGTTCTTCTGGTCTCAGGCTGATGAAGTCTCTGGTCTCTGTGGCCCTTTCTGTCTCTTGGGCGAATACTTTCCTTGTGTCTGATGTTCTTCATTTCTGCTTTACTCCGGGTGGCTGGGACCAATTGATGCATCTTAGATGGCCGCTTACTAGCTTTTAAGACCCCAGATGCCACTCACCAAAGTAAGATGCAGAAGATTTTCTTAATAAACATAGTTGATTTTTTGATAAGGTGATAATCAGTAGTCACAATTTATTTATTTTATTGTGATAAATATATACGTAACAAATCATTTGCCATTTCAACATTCTTCACGTGTACAATTCAGTAACCTTAGTTATGTTTCTCATGTTGTTTAACCACTACCATTATCCATTTCCAAACGTTCCCATCACCTTTAACAGAACCCAGTGTCCCCTAAGCAATGAGTCCCTCTTCTCCCCCTCCCTCCCGCCCTCTCCTGATAACCACTAGTAAACTTTGGTCTCCGTACATTTGCCTATCCTAGATCTTTCACGTAAGTGGATCATATAATACTTATTCTTTTGAGTAGTCACTATTTATGGAGATTTTATTTTTTCTTTTTATGCATCAGGCATTGTGCTACATGCTTTGCATGCAGTATCTCACTAAACAAGCCTCTGAGGTGGAATCATGTACCATTTAGAAATGAAGAAACTGAGGTTCAGGGAAGGTAAACAACTTGCTCAAGAGCTCATGCGGGCTGTGGGCAGGTGGCTGGAGTTGAAGGTTGGTTTCTGTGGGCTTGGAGCTAGGCTGAGGTCGTGTCTGAAACCGCCACGCTGGAGGTAAGGGTGAGGCAGGGAGGTGCAGAGCCAGAAAGGCAAACCTGGTCAGAGTCTATGAGAGAGAGTTACAAGGGCAAAGCTCAGCTACACAGGGCCAAGCAATATTGGACGCCTTGGGACACAAGCAGTAGCACCTTGGGGGTAAGTAGGGAGGTGGTGCTGCAGGTGGAGTGGGATAAGGCTTCCTGCGCTATCTCTGTCACTGTGAGCATGTGTTTGCATGGGCTGGTGGGTATGAGTGAGTGAGGCTGAGGGAGACAGCCTGCGTCACGGCAGACACTAAATGGAACTGCCCACAGCAAACTCTCCTCATTCATTCTGCATGTCCTGAGTGAAGTTAGATTTGTCAGGGCCTGAAACAACTCATCTGCTGTATGGGGGCAGTCTCCTTAGTGCTCTCAAAGCCCTTCACAAGGATGACCAAGCTGCCCCTGCCACAGTCAGGGTTGGACTCGTGTTGACTGCTGCAGAAATACTTCCCTGCCTCCTCATTCCCTTCCAGAGCTGGGTCTCCCAAGTGGGTGTGAGCAGATGGTAGGACACTCTCCTCCTGCAGTTCGGGGGATAGATGCCTCTTACAATGCCAGCCCTGGTGACTCAGTCTGGGGGGTACCTGGCTTCAGTCCTGGAGGCTCTTTCTCTTGTCTCACATTGTTTACTTTGTAAGCTGCGTCACTGCTTACTGGTATTTCTGCCTCGTCCTGGGAGATATAGAAGCCAGGTCTAGGATGCCGAAACCCAGCTACACAGCTCAGTCAGGTCCATCCAACAACCAGCCAGTCAGAGTCCATGGTTCCAATGGCAAACGCAGGCCTCTCACCTCCAGTGGGGTATTTAGTTCACTTCCTCCGCTGCCTTTCTGGATGTGCTCTATGCTCGCTGAAAGTGCTCTGGCAGTGGACATCACTTCATTTTATCTCTCAATTTTGTTTCCATAAAAACACACCTTGTGCTTCTTTCTAAAATGACATCCAAAGGGATTTGCTATGACTTGAAGTATTTGCTATCTGTCTGTCTATCTATCATCTGTCTACCGACCTACCTATCTATACGTATGTATGTTGTTAGGTGCTGTCGAGTCGGCTCCAACTCATAGGGACCTTGTGTATAACCGAAAGAAACATTGTCCTGTCCTGTGCCATCCTCACGGTCGTTGCTGTGTTTGAGCCCATTGTTGCCTTGCTTGCCGAAAGTGAAGACAACTTGCAGCACTTACTGATGAAGGTAAAAGACTCTACAGCCTTCAGTAGGGATTACACCTGGACATAAAGAAACAAAAATCCTTACAACCAGACCAATAAACAACATCATGATAAATGCAGAAACACATTCACGTTGTTAAGGATTTCATTCTTGTGTGTGCGTATGTGACGTATACGTATACACACATATACAGATAGATTTGAGTATACCATATATAAGAACCTGTTGTTGCTTTCCCACTGCTCAGATCCCCTGGCATCAGGGAGAACTATCCTGCCTTTCATTACAAACACATAATTATAAGAAGAGCTACTGGTGATTTATAATCGGAAAAGGACTGACTGTAACAAATCTTATTAGATGTTGAAAATGACTGCTGATCCACATTTAGCGGATTCCGACTCTTCCTGACGAGAATCTATCTGAACACGAACTATTCATATTTATTTACATATCTAAGCAAATTAAACTATTTACATATCTAAGCAAATTAAACTAGATGATAGAAACATGGACTTTGGACTTCCTATATATATATTTTTTTTTCCTGTTTTCATTTCGGTTTTTAAAATTTAAAAAAAGAGGGAAGATGTAATAGATATAATTTTCACTATTCCTCCCGCTAAGTATAACTAAAAACTCCCAATATTATGTATAAACCAAGGATAAGAAAACTGTAAAAGCTGGAGAGGAGGAGGTAGACTGGCCGGAGGCCTCTGGATCTAAGGAACCACACGGTGTCCAGTTCCCTGGGTTTTCTTTTTGCTTCTTATATCCCAGACTTGGAGCTAAAGAAGCTGGCAGCCCAGAAACTCCAAAGGCCACAGGCAAGATAAGCCCAACGAAAGCCTGCTCTCTCCAGCCAAACGACGAGGAAAGGGGAAGCCTAGCAAGGCAGAAAACATGTAGACAATAACCGCTCTTCTCCAGCCAAACTCCGCAGAAAGAAACCTGTGACCCCATCTCCACCCCCTGCCCCCAAAGGCTGAGTGGGGAGCTGAGATTTCCACCCTGGGCAGTGTATAATGAGGTGCTCCAATTCTCTGTCCTTCCCCTTGAGGGATAGTGTCAGAGAAGATGGAGTAGGATGCTATAACTTTCATTTCAGGTCGGGGGTACGAAGCCATTCTTCCTTCCTTACCATTCAGAGGTCACGAAGTCTCCTCCCCACCATCAGTGGAGGCCATGGGGGGACGCAGTAAAGAGACATTCCAAAGTCCCCCAGACAAGGAGTTGTCAGGGAGGCCTAGTGCAGACCCAGGGCTCCCGTTCCTGCCCAGAAGTGATAAGGAACATTCCCCTTGAGTGTCAGTGGGAGCTAAGGGGGACTTCTACCTCCACCTAGCAAGAGTAAGGCAGCACCCCTATACCCCCTTCTCCTGCTGGAGTGGTGTCAGAAGAAGCCAGCTAAAGATTTGAGTAAGATTCAGAGCCTCATAACATAACACCCAAAATGATCAAAAATCACTTGTCATACCAAGAACTAAGAAGATCTCAGTCTGAATGAGAAAAGACAATCAGTACAAGCCAACAGTGAGATGACAGAGATGCTAGAATTATCTGACACAGACCTTAAAACAGCTATGATAGAAATGCTGTAATGAGCAATGACCAGCACACTTGAAGCAAAAAGGGAGTAAGCCAAGAAGACTTGGGAAGAAAAAACAAAGTTTTATTTCACTAAGCATTTTGAAAAATTGTTGTCAATTTCTACAGAGGTGAAAATAAACTCAAGGTTTTATTTGAACTGACTTGGAAATCTGATTGTAATTAATAGAACAACTTGAGAATAAAGATGAGTCATCAGCATCCAGTTTTGGCTCCTGGAAGGGCCATGATGGCCAAGAGGAAAGGAGACCAGGATATGGGTCAGGTCTGGCCAGGTCAAGACAGGTCGTGGTATGTTAGTACTGAAGTCCAGAAGACAAGCAAGAACAGAGCTGAAGATTTCTGTTCATTCAAGGAACACTAGACTAGACATAAATTCCAATTAAATAGCTTGGGGTTAGTGTTTCAGGTGGCCACCCAAGGGGATTCTAGATGGAGGGGTGATGAAGATTGTTTCCTAGGATACAGCACAGAGAAGCTCTTCTTTAGAAGCAGCAAAATAGGTTTATGAACATATATTGTATCCCACATCAAATAGTGGATTAACTGGAAGCCAGAGAGAAGCCGAAGTCAGCTTGTTTGTTGGGGCAGCTAACTTTAAACTAGGCTATTCCAGCAGAGGCATGGGCAGGGTCCAAGAAACACATAATCTAAGTGTCTTAGTCATCTAGTGCTGCTATAGCAGAAATACCACAAGTAGATGGTTTTAATAAAGACAAATTTATTTCTGCACGGTAAAGTAGGCTGAAAGTCCAAATTCAGGGCATCAGCTCCACGGGAAGGTTTTCTTTCTCTGTCGGCCTTCTCATCAATCTTCCCCCGGACTAGGAGCTTCTCTGCACAGGGACCCCGGGTCCAAAGGACGTGCTCTGCTCTGGACACCGCTTTCGTGATGATATGAGGTCTCCCTGTCTCTCTGCTCACTTCTCTTTTATATCTCAAGAGACTGCCGCAAGACACAATCCAATCTTGTAGATTGAGTCCTGCCTCATTAACACAACCACCGCCAATCCCCCTTCATTAATATCATAGAGGCAGGATTTACAACATATAGGAAAATCACACAATACTGGGAATTATGGCCCAGCCAAATAGATATACACATATTTGGGGGGACATAACTCATTCCATGACACTAAACTAAATCATGAAACTGTGTAACTCTTAAACAATTAGGAGAAGGGGCTGTTGTTGTTATTTGCTAGTTGCCATTGAGCTTCTCCGATTCATAGCAACCCCATGTACAACGTAACAAAACATTGCCCAGTCCTGAACCACCTTCATGATCTTTGGAATGCTCGAGTCCATTGTTGCGGCCACTGTGTATTTTGAGTGCCTTCCAACCTAGGGGGTTCATCTTCCAGCACTATATCAGACAATATTCTGAGGAGTAGGGGTAGAGGAGTTTTTTAAAATATTAAAGCCACTAACAGTCTTCCATACAGATAGGCTCATATGGATAGATACTCTCTCTGTATGTTGTTGTTGCTGGGTGCCGTCAGGTCGGTTCCAATTCATGGTGACCCTGTGTACAACCTAATGAAACACTGCCCCATCCTGTGCCATCCTCACAATCACTGTTATGCTCGAACCCATCGTTGCAGCCACTGTGTCAATCCATCTCGTTGAGGGTCTTCCTCTTTTTCGCTGATGCTCTACTTTACCAAGCATGATGTCCTTCTCCAGCACCTAGTCCCTCTTGATAACATGCCCAAAGTATGAGAGATGAAGTCTCACCATCCTTGCTTCTAAGGAGCATTCTGGCTGTACTTCTTCCAAGACAGATTTATTCGTTCTTCTGGCAGTTCATGTTATATTTCGTATTCAAAGGCATCAGTTCTTCTTCTGTCTTCCTTATTCATTGTCCAGCTTTCACAAGCATGTGAAGTGATTGAAAATACCATGGCTTGGGTCAGGTGCACCTTAATCCTCAAACTGATATCTTCGCTTTTTAACACTTTAAAGAGGTCTTTTACAGCAGATTTGCCCAGTGCAATACGTTGTTAGATGTCTTGACTGCTGCTTCCATGGGTGTTGATTATGGATCCAAGTAAAATGAAGTCCTTGATAACTTCAATATTTTCTCTATTTATCAGGTGATAGGGTCACCTGTCCACCAAGGGTGACCCTGCTGGTATTTAAAATACCGGTGGCAAAGCTTCCAGTATCACAGCAACACACAAGCCACCACAGTAAGACAAACTGACAGACGGGAGGTGGCTATCCATACAGATAAGAGTAAGAAGTCATGGGTTTTTACTCTATCATTCAGATACGGCAAACAGAAAGACTGGTACCCTCCCTGGTGTCTCCACTATCCAACTCCATGTCCATCAAGCTCTGGTCACCAGATTTCCCACTTTGGTTTACATAGTTCGTTTTTCCTTAACGTCATCTCATCTTCATGAGTAGAGTTAACTTGTGTTTTTACCTCCTAGGATGTGGCAGGAGGGGATGGTTAAGCGGTGGTAGAGGGGAAGGCAGAGAACTAGAAATTGAGTCTGCACAGACATCTCACCTCTTTGAGTCTGTGGCTATTCCCTCATCTCACACATATTGTTGGATCCCTTTCTACTCAGTTATTGTATGCGACCACTGGTGCTGATCAGCCTTTGTTGTTCTTGGTACAGTTCTTTGCTTTTGCTAAAACTATTTGTCTTGCTCACGGTTCCCTTTATTCACTCTTCCACACTTAAACAAAAAGAAAGAGATACACATCTATACCTTGTTGTTGTTAGGTGCCATCGAGGCGACCTTATGTATAACAGAACAAAACATTGCCCGGAACAATCATTCCTATGTTTGAGCTCATTGTTGCAGCTACTGTGTCAATCCATCTTATTAAGATTCTACTTCTTTACCGCTGACCTTCTATTTTACCAAGCATGATGTCCTTCTCCAGCAATTTGTCCCTCCTGATAACATGCCCAAAGTAAATGAGATAAAGTCATACCATCCTGGCTTCTAAGGAGCATTCTGGCTGTACTTCCTCCAAGACAGATTTGTTTGTTCTTCTGGCAGTCCATGGTATATTCAGTGTTGTTCACCAACATCACAATTCAGATGTGTCAATTCTTTTTTGGTCTTCATTTTTCACTGTCCAGCTTTCGCATGCATATGAGGTGATTGAAAAATACCATGACTTGGTCAGGCAAACCTTAATCATCAAAGGCATCTTTGCTTTTTAACACTTTAAAGGGACCTTTTACAGCAGATTCACCAAATGCAATATGTCATTTGATTTCTTCACTGCTGATTCCACGGGCATTGATCATTGATCAAAGTAGCAGGAAATCCTTGACAACTTCAATTTCTTCACTGTTTATCATGATATTGTTTATGGGCCTTGTTGTGAGGATTTTAGTTTTCTTCCTGCTTAGGGTAATCCATACTGAAGGCTGTAGTCTTTTACCTTCATCAGTAAGTGCTTCAAGTTGTCTTCATTTTTGGCAAACATGGTTGTGTCATCTGCATATTGAAGATTGTTAATGAGTCTTCCTCTAATCCTGATGCTGCGTTCTTCTTCATACAGTCCAGATTCTCATTATTTTTTCAGCATACAGATTGAGTAAGTAAGATGAAAGGATACAACCCCGATGTACACCTTTTCTGATTTTAAACCATGCAGTATTCCTTTGTTCTGGTTAAATGACTGTCTCTTGATCGAGGTACAGGTTCCGCATGAGCATGATTAAGTGTTCTGGAATTCCCACTCTTCATAATATGTTGTTATCCATACAGTTGAATGACTTCGCGTAGTTGATAAAATGCAGGTAGGCATCTTTCTGGTATTCTCTGCTTTTGGCCAAGATCCATCTGACATCAGCAATCATATACCTTATTCCATGTCCTCTTCTGCATCTGACGTGAATTTGTGGCACCTCCTCGTCCATGTATGGCTGCGGTCAGTTTTTAATTATCTTCCGCAAAATCTTGATAACATGCAATATTAATGATACTGTTCAATAATTCTCACATTCCATTTGATTGCCTTTTTTTGGAATGGGCACGAATATGAATCTATCCAGTCAGTTGGCCAAGTAGCTGTCTTCCAGATTTCTTGACATAGATGAATAAGGGCTTCTAGTGTTGCATCGGTTTGGTGAAGTATCTCAGTTGGTATTCTGTTAACTCCTGGAGACTTGTTTCTCTCCAATGCCTTCAGTGTGGCCTGAACTTCCTTCAGTGCCAGGGGTTCTTGACCATATGCTACCTTCTGAAATGGTTTAATGTCAACCAATTATTTTTGGTATAGTGGCTCTGTGTATTCCTTCCATCTTCTTTTGATGTTTCCTGCATCATCCAATTTTTTGCCCATAAAATCCTTCAATATTGCAATTCAAGGCTTGAATTTTTTCCTTCAGTTTTTTCAGCTTGAGAAATGCTAAGTGTGTTCTTCCCTTTTGGTTTTCTAACTCCAGGTGTTTCGTTATAATTTCATTATAATACTTTGTCTTTTCCAGCCACCCTTTGAAATCTTCTGTACAGCTCTTTTACTTCATCATTTCTTCTGTTTGCTTTAGCTACTCTGTGCTCAAAAACAAGTTTCAGAGTCTCTTCGGACACTCATTTTGGTCTTTTTCTTTTTTCCTGTCTTTTTGATGACCTTTTACTTTTTTCATGTATGATATCCTTGATGTCATCCCATTAACTCTTCTGGTCTTCAGTCATTAGTGTTCCGTGCATCAAATCTATTCTTGAGATGGTCTGTAAGTTCAGTCAGGATGTATTCAAGGTCATACCTTGGCTCTCCTGGACTTGCTTTGATTTTCTTCAGCTTCAGCTTGAACTTGCATGTGAGCAATTGATTGTCTGTTCTGCAGTTGGCCCCTGGCTTTGTCTTGACTGATAATATTGAGCTTCTCCATCATCTCTTTCCACTGATGTAGTTGATTTGATTCCTATGTATTCCATCTGGCATGGTCCACATGTGGAGTAATCTTTTATATTGTTGAAAAATGTTTTTACTGTAAATAAGTCATTGGTCTTGCAAAATTGGTCATGTGATCTCTTGCATTGTTCCTATTACCAAGGCCATATTTTCCAACTACTGATCCTTCCTTTTTTGTTGAAAATGTTTGCATTCCAATCTTGATTGCTCATTTGATCAATTTCAGACCTGGAAGTTCGGAAAAATCTTCAATTTCTTCATCTTTGGCATTGTTGGTTGGTATATAAATTTGAATAATAGTTGTATTAACTGGTCTTTTTCGTAGGCGTATGGATGTTAACCTGTCACTGACAGTGTTATGCTTCAGGATAGATCCTGAAATTTTCTTTTTAGACGATGACTGCCAACGCTGCTCCTCTTTAATTTGTCATTCCTGGCATAGTAGACCATATGATTGTTGGATCCAAAATGGCCAATACCAGTCTATTTCAGCTCACTAATGCCTAGGATATTGATCTTCAAGTGTTCCATTTCATTTTTGCCAACTTTCAATTTTTTTGATTCATACTTCATACATTTCACATTCTGATTATTAATGAATATTTGTGGCTGTTGCTTCTCATATACACACTGGGCAGAAGAAAGAATTTAAAAAGATACAAATTTCAATGTTTAGCTTATATCACATTCCAGAACTATTCCAAATGAACTAAAGAATTACATGTTAAAAAAAAAAAATAGAAGAAAATGTCGCTGATTACAGACTAAGAAAGATATTTCTAAAAAGCAAAGATAACAAAGCTAAACAATCATAAAAGAAAATAGTTAAATGGTTTGAATTACATTAAAAGTAAAAATTTCTGCATGCATTAGTTATCTCTGGGTAGTGATATTTAGGTGATTGTATTTCATTTATTTTATTGATTATCTGTATTTATAATTTTTTTTAGTAAGCATGTAAAAATGTTTATGGTATTACATGCCCAATACCATAAACAATGTTGAAAGTCAAACATCAAACTGAGGGAGCATAATTGCAACACATACAGGATTGTCTACCAGAGTATAATATATAAATAGGTCTTACAAATTAATATGAAAATACTCAATTCCCAATTAAAAGTTCGTAAAATCGTTAACCAAGTATGCATACAAATGGGCAATAAATTTTAAAATGCTTAGAACCATTTAAATATTTTCTTTTACGGTTTTATATGTTATATTTATATTATCTTTACATTATACGTAGATAGATTTTATCCAAAGAATTGTTTCCAATAGGGGAAAAAAAAAAAAGTCGAATGTCCCCAAAATAGGGGAATTGGTTAAGTAAATTATGGTATGTTCATAAGATAAAAGAAAAAATACAACCCTTTATAAATGAATTTTCAGAAAAAATATCTGATATGAAAAATAAACAGAATATTTTGTTTAGTAAAAAAAGCAATACGTAAAACAGGATATATAGTCTGTTTTTTATTTGATCAAAAAAGAAAATTCATGTATAGGAAAAAGACAAGCAAGATCTACACATCAGTATGAATAGCAGTTACCTTTGAGTAGTGGGATTATGAATGGTCACCCTTTTCTCCTTTATTTGGCTCATTTATTTTATATATGGAGTCCCTGGGTGATGCAAAGGTAATGTGCTCAGCTGCTAACCAAAATGTTGTAGGTTTGAGTCCACCCAGAGGGACCTTGGAAGAAAGGCCTGGCAATCTACTTTCTAAAGGTCACAGCCATTGAAAACCTTGTGGAGTCCAACTCTACTGTGACACAGCTGGGGTCACCAGGAGTCAGAATCGACTTGACGGCAATTGGTTTATGTTTTATGCATTTTCTTCAATTAGCATTTATTCTGTGGGAAAATATTGAAATTGTTTCTTAAAAAGTTGGTGGCTAATGTGAGCAGATAAAATAGGCCACATTCTGATGTTTGCACAACATAATGAACACAGTTAATGTCACTAAATTGCACATGTGAAGAATGTAGAAATGGCTAATGTTTTGTTACAACCATATTTACCACGATTAAAAAAAAAAACTCGGTCACACTCACACTCTTTCTATGGCCCATCACCCCTCCACAAAGGATCAGTATTATTTTAATGGCATTCCTGCAAACACTCAGACTCATGATGCAATTCTGTCCGTGGTCAGAACCAAGCTCAAGGGGAGAATTTCAAAACGTACTGGAAAAAACAAACACACAAACCCATTGCCTTTGAGTCGATTTCAGACTCATAGCGACCTTATGGGACAGAGTAGAATTGCCCCGTAGGCTGTAATCTTTACGGAAGCTGACTGCCACCTCTTTCTGCCTTGGAGCAGCTGGTAGGTTTGAACTGCCAGTCTTTCAATTAGTAGCTAAGCTCTTAACCACTGTACCAACAGGGCTCCCTCAAAAGGTACTAGGATGAACACTTTCTTCTAGTGTCCCATATGAAAAAGGAGAGGAAAGCCCAGTCACAGAAATGCTACCGTAATATTTCTCCACAGATTCAGAGAGAAAAAATCCAGCCCAGGAAAGACCCTTCCCTGGTCTGTGCACTGTGAAGTTCTTAGGGACGCACAGGGTGGGGAGGGGTTGGGGTTCCCACTGGTTGATTTGTACTGAATAGTATTGAGCCAAAAGAAAATCCATAACTAATTGGCTGTCTTGGAGGGGGAATGCTATCAAGACCTTTTTTTTAGTGCAGGAGGGACCCAGACATGTCTCTGCGTGTTGTACAGTAGTGCTGGTGTTCCAGGATATTCCTCCTGGACTGAGGATCAACGAGAATAGCAACTGAGATTAGCATTGAGTGACCAACATTACATTTGCATCTGAAAGCGCCCATAGAAGCAGCTGAGGCAGCATTTATGCAGCAGGAGAGTGGGCTGGAATAAATCCTCGCATGCTGTCTGGCCCAGGGAGGACACAGAGTCAAGCCCCATTCAGCTCTAGCCTCCGTGAGCAAGCCTGGCGGGTGTAGTGCTAACATCTCATCTCAGGGAAATCGCCCCATCTCAGGTTACGTAACCTGCTCAGTGAGGGCTTGCGAAAGCGACAGGTTTGGTTTTTCCCTCTCTCTGTTCAGCGTGTCTTTCTCTCTTCCTTCTTGCTGGGTCATCGTTCCACCTCGTTCCCCAGATAGAAGATGTGGTCTGATATTCCTTTGTTTCATCATTTGAAAAATGTGTGCAGGGGAACAGTCCTTGAAGATGAATAGATTACATCTCCCTGACCCTGGGAATCCGATTAATTTTTCCTGCCCAGAGCATGGGAGTCCAGCGCCATACTCGGCGCATTATTCTTGTAGACGACTCCTTCCTTGGTGGGGTAAACCCGCGGGAACAAAGGCGTGGAACTCCACTTCCTTCTTAGGGAACGAGAAAAGGTTAAAGTTGTGCGTTTTCCCAGGCTTCTTGTGAGACCCCAGGGAAGACTGAATTGCATAATCTCGCAAAAATGTGAGATGCAACCTCCGCCTCCATAAGCTCTAATAATATATAGTCGAGGGATTAGAGAAACCCAGAAACATATGCACTATTTCCTGACCTGAGGACAATTAAGAACTTGATTGCAAAACCTAAGTGCCTCAAGACCAAAGAACTACAGACACCAGAAATGTAATTCACCACGGAGGAATCCTAATGCCACCTGGGTTTCTTTTATAATAGCTACCAGGTAGAACCCGGAGGCCCACAGGAGTGTTTCTTCCATTGCACGGGGAACTCAGAAAGTTCATATTGGAAGCATTGTCCATTCTTCCCATGGAGATTGTATCTAACGGCGAAGACAGCTTTTAAGATATTGCAGTTTAGTACATTTCTTTCTCTGAGGCCGAAGGCTAATTTCTTGATAATTCTTTGTGTTTGTTTTTAAAATATGTTAGTGATTTTGTTGATCCGAAAGGCCGGGCTAAGAGCAGAGCTGCTGGGCTTCTGGCACTGGCTATGTGCTAAGAGGGGGCTCAGCTACACTATTGTGGGTCAGAGAGGGGGTCTGGCCCAACCAACATGCAGGAGAGCTTTGCCTGGGCTCACAATTCAATTAAACAACTATTTTTATTGGGCATTTCCTTAAGCCACATACTGCGTTAAAGCCGTACTCTAGGAACGCAAAGATAAATGTGACAGTACCCAAACCCCTGCCTTTAAGAATGTCACAATCTGATGGGAGGCTGTACATAAAATTTAATTGTGATAAGGTGATAGGTAGGAGTCCCTGGGTGATGAAAATGCTTAAGCGCTTGACTATTAGCTGAAAGGTGGGCGGTTTGAACCCACCCAGAGGCCTCTCAGAAGGCCTGGCGATGTGCTTCTGAAAGGTCACAGCCTTGAAAACCCTATGGAGCGGTTCTGCTCTGTGCACACTGGGTCATCATGAGTGGAGTCGACTGGACGGCAGCTAACCACAATGTGGTAAGTGCTAAATTAGCAATATGAACACAATTTGTAAATGCAGGCTTCAGGAATAGGAGACCCTTAAAAAGTCCTTCAGCAAAAATCATGGTCCAGAAGAATTTACCTGGATTTAGGATTTACTGCCAGCCACCCTCTCTCTTGATCCCTAAGTCAGTGGCGTCCAAAGTTGGCATGAGTTCCCTAGGAGCTGCAGAAAATAATTATGCAACTGCAGAGGTAAAATATTATAAATTGTTTCTACTTTCTAATGTATCCTTTGAAATTTTATTTTTGCATCTATTTTATCACATATATGGTTCAGTAGTAAATAGTTATAACAATAATGCAGTATATTAGGGAAGTGTAAATGCTCAAAACATTTGGACATGAGGGTGTGAATAAAAGTTTGGAAACTGTTGGAGCTCAATTATCTCTTCTCTCCAGCGGGTGGCTCCTAGATCTTCTCCCCTCAGGCCTTTGGGCAGTTTAACTGTGTCTACAACTCTAAGCTCGCCTGACTGTCTCACCTATCACCCCCGCACAGCAAAGGGTTGTTTTGGTTAGCTGCCATTTAGTTGACCTCTGGCTCATGGTGACCCCATGCACCACAGAGGAAAACACTGCCCTGTTCATTGTGATCCATAGGGTTTTCACTGGCTGATTTTTGGGAGTAGATCTCCAGGCATTTCTTCCTAGTCCATCTCTTAGTCTGGAAGCTCTGCTGAAACCTGTTCAGCATCATAGCAACACACAAGCCTCCACTGACAGATGGTGGTGGCTGTGCGTGAGGTCCATTGGCTGGGAATCGAACTCAGGTCTCCTGCATGGAAGGCAAGAATTCTACCAGTGAGATACCAATCCCTCTCAGCACAGAAGGGACCCTCCAATTACCAGCATCCTCCCTCCTTGAAATGTAACTTGCAATTATACAATTTTTTTCCTTTTATGTCACAGATGCACGAGGAAGCAGACACCCAGACAGGTGAAGTAGCTTGTCCAACATTATAGAACGAGTATTCCTAAGGCCCACAGTCCGTCTGTCAGTTTGCCGTCCTGCGGTGGCTTGCGTGTTGTTATGATGCTGGAAGCTATGCCCCTGGTATTTCAAAGAACGGTAAGTGGACAGGTTTCAGGGGAGCTTCCAGACTAAGCCAGACGAGGAAAAAAAGCCTGGTGATCTACTTCCAAAAATTAGCCAACAATAATATTATGGATCACAACAGAATATTGTCCAATCTAGTGTTAAGAGATGAGCAAATATACCATCGATCATGAAGATGGCGAAGAACGGGACAACATTTCATTCTGTTGTACTGAGGTTGCCATGAGTGAGAGCCTACCAGGTGGCAACTAACGACAATAACTGAATTCCTAACGGCCAAATTTAAGGAAAAAACAAGCTAACAAAACAAAAGAACTGCATATTGACTGGTGTCTTGTACGAGTAAGAAACTGGCCAAAGCCTTGAGCAAAAATACAAAAATTGCAAGACCTGTTGCCACAAGAACAATAAAAGCTAAGTGATGAGGGAGACAGACTAATGAGGCAGAGGGATTTGGTAGCCATTTAGGCCTGAGTTAAAATCTCATCTTTGCCACTTAGTAGCTATGAGGCCAAAGCAATCATTGCACCCCTTTTAAGTATATGGGTTGCGAGGAGTAGCAACTAGCCCTGGCTATCATATGCACACCCCAAATGGGATTTGTTGGAAGGAAATAGGGTCGTTTAGAGAGTCAGAGCAAGAGCTGAAACCCAGGTCTTCTGGAAGACAGGATCTAGGGCAGTGCTGGGGAGCTTGGCAGTGATGCTAAGCCTCTTGTGTCTTTAGGGTCCTCAACTCTGATGACTCCATTCTGTTTCCGAGCCCTGGAATGTATCTCTACTCAGAACTCATGTTCTCAGGAGAGAGATTCTTATTGCCTGTCTTGGATCATGTGCCTACCTCTGTGGTCTTGTGATTGGCAGCTTATAGAATTACATTGAGTTGGGAAAGGTCCTTGAATGAAGGGAAGTTGAGCCAACAAAAATAAGTCACATCTACTACTTTAAGAGGCCCTGGTGGCTCAGTGGTTAAGAGCTCGGCTGCTAACCAAAAGGTTGGCAGTGCAAATCCACCAGCTGCTCCTTGGAAACCCTATGAGGAGTTCTACTCTATCCTATAGGGTCACTATAAGTCAGAATCGACTTGACGGCAATGGGTTTGATTTTTTTGGTTTTTACTACTTTAAGCCTCAGTTACCTCATCAGGAGAATGGGAATAAAATACAGACCTCACTGGGTTGTTTGAAGAATAATCAGACAAGATAATTGTTTGCAAAAGTGCTTACTACAAGGCCTGACATTTATTAAGTGTTCAATAATGGCGGTGGCTGTTTGGTGCCGTCAAGTTGGTTCTGACTCATAGCGACCCTGTAGGACAGAGTAGAACTGCCCTTGTAGGGTTTCCAAAGAGTGGCTGGAGGATTCAAACTGCTGACCTTTTGCTTAGCAGCCAAACTCTCAACCACGGTGCCAGCAGGGCTCCTCAATAACGGTAGCCATCGTTATTATGAATCATAAGAGACCACATACCTGTTGCGGTCGAGTCGATTCATAGGCGTTATTGACAGGTCAGGCTCTTGTTCCTTTACAGTACTGGTAGCAGTGCCTTTAAGTATGGACATCTCACACCAGTTTACCAGCTGCTGTGGAGTCGATTCCGACACACACGGCGACCCCATGCGTGTCAGAGTAGGATTGTGCGCCAGAGGGCTTTCGGTGGCTGATTTTTCAGAAGTAGATCGATAGGCTTTCTTCTGAGGTGCCTCTGGGTGGACTGAAACCTTCACCATTTCAGTTGGTAGCTGATCGTGTTAACCGTTTGCACTCCACGGAAACCTCATAGATGGATCAATTTAGTTGAATGCCAAGGATGGAATGCAAATTTGGAAGAGAATGTGATAATACAATTACTCCAGTGAGAAGTTTAGGGTACAAAAATCCCTGCTTTGTGCACACTATTCCACTCCTCTCCCTATTTCAGCATTCTTGCGCTCTGTAACTCCAGGTACGAATTTGTACACACACACACACACACACACACACACACACACACACGCACGCACGCACATTATCCTCTCCCCAGTTGCGCTTTCCATAGATCTTGAGGTTCTTTTCTTGATTTTTCCGGAAGTCTTCAAAGGCATGCTGGGTTTGGGAAGACAAGAAAAATCCTGCCTTTGGGAATTAACTTAGTCACAGGAAGTGTCAACAAGGCACAAGACAGCCAGCCAATTTTGTGCGGAAACAGTCAAAGCTCATACACAGAATTTTAGATATGGAAGTTTTCAGTCACTGGACTGAATTCAATGCGTATTTTAATATCACATTAGCATAACCCCAGATCTGGTGTTAATTTCCTCCAGAGTTGATAAACAGGCTCCAGTTGTACAGTTACTGTCAGCTACGGCTCCCGTGTCTCTGCAGTCACTTCATGGTTTGTGATGGATCACAAATGCGCACAGAGAGGGAGGCCGGGGACAAGGCAGGCGCCGTGAACAGGCAGGGCCGGGGCAGGTGGGATGCACCATGGCACCATCTCTGCTCTGGCAGCGTTGTAACCTGGCTGGCCTAGTGCTAATCTTTGCCCTGGGACAAGTTATTCCAGAATAGAAAGTCTCGTGAGAAAGAGCCTTGAGAAGGAAGCAGCTAAAGGACTTGTTCAAGTTTGAGATGACCAGAAAAAAAATTCAGAGAAGGTCATGGCCAGCCTGGGCCAGCTGCAAAATAAACAGATGACCTTTGCATGGGTGGTACTTCTAGGTGTGTGGGTGAGGTTTCTGTTGGCACAGCAAAATGGGGAGCTGGGGCAGTGAGCCGGAGAATTCAAGCAACAGGCCCATTGTTGCCAGGTTTAGCTGAGTGGTTCAGAGAGGTCTAGGCACATGGCTGCAGCACACCAGCTTTTGGATCTGTGGAGTTTCTCAGAGCTAGATTTAGCAATCTCTTCCTCCTCCCACCAGCAGGTCACTGCCTTGAACAGCCTCTCCCTCCCCTCCCATTTCACGGCCTAACCGAGTCCTTCAGAACGGATAAACAATATTCCACATAGAAATCTGGGGAAATTCCAGGCTGTTCTTCTCCCCCGCCCCCCTCTAATACCCTGAAAAATAAAGCATACTTTCACCGGACATTCTTAAACCTCAGATATCTTATTGACAGTAACTTATTGTGGGCGTGGAATAGATGGTAAAGGACAGATGTCTTCGTGCCTGAAATTAGTCAGACGCTTAAGGCAGTGGATTTTACTCTCTCAAGCCATTAAATCCTTGGAAAGAACAGCAAAGCGAGAGTTTTCTAAATGGTGAATTTAGCGGGTGAGTAAACCACAATTGCATCCAGTTTTAAGCCAAGACAGTCATGTATATCTATATATATCAGTAGATAACATATTTATGGGGGTTCTTTAAATAGCAAACTCCCTGAGTACATTTAAAATATGACTTGATTTTTACAACATGTGATTTGAACCCAGCCTTTGGGGAATACACTCTTTGCATAAATTGTGGCAAATGTACAAAGACTATGTTTAAATAATACCATAATCTTGGCTGAAGAGAAGTCAGCTCCATATATCTTTGATTTACAAGAGACCAAACATCTAGCTGGGTCCCAAAACATTGTATTTCTAAATGAAAAAAAAAAAAGTTTCCCAAAACCTTTCCTTGGTGGCTCGCCCTGCATCTTCATAATTTGGCCTAAACTTTATCTTTCAAATCGTTCTCATTATTCTTCTTCACCAGTCTTGTGTTTGTTTCTTACAAGCTAACCCATTGCCATCAAGTGGATTCCCATGGTGATCCTATAGGACAGAGTAGAACTGCCCCATAGGGTTTCCAAGGAGCAGCTGGTGGATTTGAACTGCCAACCTTTTGGTTAACAGCTCTTAGCCACTATGGCACAAGCTAAATTTCTAAAGATTTCAAAGTGCACCAGACATTTATGAAGATGGCGGAGTCAAGGGCTGGGTCTAAGGATTTTCTGCCTTTCTCGGGCCCCTGGAATGGAGGAACCACAGAGACTGGGACCACAGTGGGAAGCCATTCTTTCTTCTTTCTTTCTGTTTCTTTCACTCTCTCTGTCTCTTTCTGTTTCTCTGTCTCTGTCTCTCTCTCTCACATGCACACGCTCACATTCACACGCATCCCAGCAGAACGCGGCAATACCATCAGGCCCTAATAGCAAGGGAAGAGCCCAGCCCGATGCTGACGAACCAGAATGGATGTGATAGGTAGGTTCTACTTTAAAAGCTGCTTTAATCAAGTAGATCTCAGAAGTCACTGGCTTGTTTCTTGTGTCAGGGCTGGAGGAACACGGTTCCAGTTTCCTTTAATGGCTAAGGCCTGCCTTGCGAACTGAGCTTGTCCAGTCTTCAGCTCATGAACGTCTTTGTTTACTGACCTGTGTGGTGCCCTTCTGCCTTTCAAGCCATCTTGTCCCTGATTGAATTCTACCTTTGGCCCCGACACAAACTAACCCTACCTGTCCAAGCGCACTTTTTGTCCTGGGGCAGGGCTGTTCCAGCTGAAATAAACTCCTGACCTACTGACCTAAACCCTGTGTCCCTGTTCAAAACCCAAATATCCATCCCACCATGAAACAAACCACCTCTGCCTCTACCCCAACATCTAGCATGGTGCTCTTCACAGACGGGGGTCAGTGAATATTTGAGTAAATAAAGGATTTCAATAATGATTTGAGTGGAAAAAAAATAAAATGAACAAAAAAGAACTGTGAAAAACTGATGATGAGCTGAATTTTTACATTTTAATTCAGATGTGTTAAAACCACACAGATGGTGGTCTGTGCTCAGTGGGTGGTCCATGTTCCCTTCTAGAAGCCATCTCTAAGAGATGAAACAACTCTTGACCTCCGCTGACTCCTGCCTGGTGGTGGGGATTGGGGGACGTGGTCAGAATGACACAGAGAATGGGTATGTGATGAGGATAAGGAGCCTTGGGTGAGAATCTGACATCCTATAAGAGCTTTGTGACCTGGGTCAAGTCAGTTAATCTCTATGAAGCTCAGTGTTTTTCATATGCCCATGATAACAAGGTTTTGAGGATCAAATGACATAATGTATGTGAACCTATTTTGAAAATTGTCACCTTTACATACATGTTGGTTAATTAACTCATTCATTTATTAATCACCTCTCATAAAAAGCATGGCCCTCTACAAGTCAGAGTGCCTCTGCATTTTTTTTTTTTTTTTTTTTTTGCCGACAATAAAAGAGCATAAAAACCTATGCAGATCTGAGGGGTCAACTGGTGTGGCTTCTTATGTCAAGGCAAGACTAAAATCTAAACAGTGCAAGATGAAGGTCTGCAGAAAAGTTTCCGGGATGGAGTATTCACAGCCACCTTCGGCAGTCTATTCAAAGGTTTAGTTTTGTGAATCCTGGAAAGTCTTTGCAGGTAGCATAGTTTGTGCTGCTTTTAGGTCTTGTGTTGTTGGTGGTGGTCGCTGTCGAGTTGGTTCTGACTCATGGCGACCTTACGTATAACAGCAAGAAACACTGCCTGGTCCTGCACCATCTCCATGGCTCGTGGATTTGAACTGCCGACCTTTTGGTGAGCAGTTGATCTCTTAACCACTGTACCACCAGGGCTCCTAGGTCTCATAGCATCTATCAAAAAACACCAAAACCAAACCCATTGCCGTTGAGTCAATTCCAACTCATAACTACTAATTAACTGCTACAGTAATAAGCCCTTCCCTTTTCTGTCCACCAGGGTGTGTCTCTAGCTATCCCTTTTGAGAGGTCAGGGCAGCCCTGTGGTGGGAGAAAAGGGAGTGCGGGATGGCAGGCTATGGGTGACAGCTTGCACTCATGGACTAGTGACAGGAAACGCTACCTCTCCTAACTTTCCTTAAGATCACTTCGCAATGGACATCAGCGAAGTCATGAATCATTTTTAATGAAAGGCTTTAGATGGTCATCCCACAGTTGCGTAGAGCAGGGAAGAGGATGGAGGAAGAATTGGCGTTCCCCCTGGTTAGTCCCTTGGCACCTCTGGGTCACCCAGGGCCAAGGCCTCACTGCCTAGGCTGCCAGGAGAGGCTCACCTTGATGCTTCCCAGGCAGTCTGAGAGCGTCTTGCAATCTTCTCTTGTTTCCAAACTCTCTACTTACTCCGTCTTCTAAGAGCCCTTACCGTTTCCATCTCTCCCCGCTTCCGCGTCTCCACATGACTGATTACTCAGAACGTCTTCCCTACAGAAATCATGATGGTTCTCTCGGCCTTGTAAATTTCACAGCCTCATCACTGAGTGTCAATGGTGGAGGAGGGCCACCATCCTCAGGACCCCATGTATGATGAGGTGGAAACTCTAGAGGGCTTCCTCACCACTCTGTGGCTAGTTGCTGCGAATAGATTGGAAATCAAACACCACCACGAAGATCAATTTCTTCCCAAACTTCCCTTCTTTTGTCTGTAGGAGAATTCGCTATTCCTCTGATGAATATAACTGCTGACTCATGAAATACTTTCATCGGCCTTATTATGCTAAAGTATAATTGATTGCTGTCTCTCTGTCCTGAGTTATTTCACTAACCATCTTATATAGATTTGACACCGAACAGCACCCTGTCCAATTGCTTTACCTAAATCCTCAAGGGTGGTGGTGGAAATAGTGGGTTATAAGAATAATCTCAGTTGACCCCACCACCCACCAAAGTCATCATAATGATGTGTTAAGCACTGGCTTGGTGTCAGGTATAATATTAACAGTAACAACAATTCTAATAGCTCACACTTGAGTGCTTACTACGTGCCTAGGAACTTTACCTGTATTATATTATTACAACCTCATGATAACCCTATACGGTCAGTACTATTGTTACCTCCATTTCGCACAGCAGGCACTGGAGAACAGAGACTAACGAGTCATGCCCATGGTCATAGCCAGTAGGTAGAACCTGTGTTCAAACCCATGTATGATTCACTCCAGTGGGTAATCTATGGTTCTGCGTTAGGGTGGTATTTCCTCAGTATGGCTGACTAATGAATTTTCAGAAGAACCCTGGGGGCCTCGACATTGACAATACAAGGACAAAGTGTAGTTTTGTGCTATTGTTAGTGTTTAAGCAATCACAGCTGTCTACAAGAAAGACATACGAGTACTGTCAGATGAAGATCACCCTAACTGGAACAGGGTTCTTTAAAAAGTAGCCTCTCTTTCTGATTTGTTAAGTGAATTTAATGCTCCAAATAGGTGCCAAATTGGCAGCCTGCAGGATAAATTCCACTGTTTATGCAAGGAATGGACACAGTGGCCATGGGCTTCCACCGTAACCTTGAAGGCCCTCCTTGGTAGAACATAAGGTCAATGCGTCCTTCACATCTTATTCCATCTTGGCCTCCGTGAGTCCTGCTGACGTAAGGGCGGGGCGACAGTTGTAATTGTGCTAGGAGCCTTTCGAACTGTAATTCTCCCAACCTGGCTGTATATCAAAATCACCTGGGGACTTTTAAAATATACAAATTCCTAGGCAATCCTCCAAACTTTCTGCATCAGAGTCTGGCCAGGAATCTGTATTATCTAAATTCTGCCTCAGGTGTGGGGGCCATCATGTTGGGGGAATTGCCGTCCTGTGGTCTCCTTCCTGTCTCTCCTGTACAGCCGGCCGGCAGCCAGCTGCTTGCTTATTTACCCTCCTGCTTTCCTGCACGCGCTATGAGGGTAGTGCTTTACGAGTATCAGAGAAGCTGGAGGAAATGTCAGGCTTTGTTAACTGGAGTCAGTATTTACTTGAGAAGCCTTTTGGCACGCCTGTGTTACTAGCAAGTGTCTGTCCAAACAGCTCAAGGAACTAAACCGTAATCAGCAGGCTGTATTTAAACACAGCCTCAACTTCCGAGATGCACTCGCGTTTTTGTTAACATATTTTCCTTATTACTTCTGCTGAGCGTGTTCCACTGTTTGTTTATTTATTTCCCAAGAATTGTTTCCAGAGACTAGAAGGCAAACAAAATGAAGCCTGGTTAGGGACAGATTGAAAAAGAAAACCCCGGCCCCTTTGATAGAGACTAAAATAATCAGCTTACTGGCGGTTGTTTAAAAGAAATAATAGCCCAGTACGATAACCTTGTAGTCATTAGCGTAGAACTGGAAAAGTGGCAAACAGGGGGAGCTGACGGGTAGGAAGAAGGTTAAGATAAGTGGCCCCCGCTCTTTTGCGGGTGTTGCAGGCGGGAGGAAAGAGAATGGCAAGAGGAAAATGATTTCAGCTGCTGTCATCAACGGTTAGTCGTGTGTGGCCACTGGGCTAGGCCATTGTTGTTGGTTGCCACCAGTTGATTCCGACTCATTGTGACCCCATGTGTGCAAAGTAGAACTGCTCTATAGGGTTTTCAAGGTGGTGACCTTTTTCAGAAGCGGATCGTCAGGCCTGTCTTTTGAGGTGCCTCTGGGTGGGTTCAAACCACCAACCTTTCAGCTAGTAGTAAGGTGCTTAACTGTTTCTACCACCCAGGGTCTAGGTTGGCTAGGCTATAGTGCCCAAAGATTTAATCAAACACTAATCTAGGTGTTGTTATGAAGGTATTTTGTAGATGTGGTTAACATCTACAGTCAGCTCACTTTAAGTAGAGGAGATTACTCTCCCTTGATAATGTGGGTAGGCCTTAAGAGTAAAAATGGAGCGTTCCAGGAGAAGACATTCTGCCTCAACACTGTAACATCGGCTCCTTGCCTGAGTTTCCACCCTGCTGACCTGCCCTACAATCTGGCCAGCCCCCACAATCTCATTAGTCAATTCCTTAAAATAAATCTATAGCTTATGGGTTCCATTTTCTGGAGAACCCTGACTGAGACAAATTTTCTTAATCAGCATTATCTCCTTCCTTATTGCCTGTGATACATTAGTTATGTATTAATGATGTATAATCTATGTGTTGAAGAGTCGCTTAGCGACATGATGGAGGTTTTCACGTGACATAGAAATCTGAAAAAATACACTCTACAGAACCATTGTGTGCTTCTCCATAGCAAGAACTCTCAACATAGTGCTAGCGAGAGAGGTGTAACGAGGAGAAAATTACATCATAGACCTGAGTTCTGCAGTATGCTTCTTTGTTCCCCAGTCTCTCGGAGAAGTATTATCCTGGCATCAATGATTTTTAGACTTTCTTTTAAAGAAGTGTAATTCTTTTTTTTTCCATAAACAAAGTTTATTTAGAACCCTGATATAGAAGACAGATAAAAGCAGTGCTTTTCAGGTAAAAAGGTGTGGGGCAGAGCATCTGCCGTACATCTTCTCCCATCTTTAGCACCTATGGGAATTGGGGGCTCCATCGGACATGATGACTTTGAGTCAAAGGGTGAGAGTGAAGGGCTTTTCCTCCTGGGTCCACAGGGTTTGGTCCTGCCTCTGCTACAGGCCCTGCTCTCCGATCCTTGTTAGGGTATTTTTTCTGCCTCAAGTCAGCTGCTAATTGTCCTTTATGCAACCAGTTGCTGTTGATTCAACTCTGGCTTATGACGACCCCATATGTGTCAGCATAGAACTGTGCTCTGTAGGGTTTTCAATGGTTGATTTTTTGGATGTAGATCACCGGGACTTTTTTCCAAGGCACCTCTGGCTGGGCTAGAACCCCCAACCATTTGGTTAGCAGCTAAGTGTACTAACCATTTGCCCCACCCAGGGACTCCGTCCTCCAATCAGGGCCTTTAGTAATGTCCTCTGTTCTGAAGGTATCATCTAGGATGGCTGTCTACCCATATAGAGGGTCATCACTTCCTCAGGTGTGGTTTGCCCTCCCATGCCAGGCTTGTGTTCTCCTAGGATAACACACCCCAGGCCTACCTCTTACCTCATTCATTCAGGGCTCTGATAGCACTTTCTGAGTATACTTCCCTCTCTAAGGGAAGTCCTGTTTTCTCTTTAGTGTACATGTGGTACTCAAGAATGGATACAGACTTTGGGATTTGCGGTAGGGATAAAGCTTCCAACATTTGGGGCATCTTCTTTAAGAAAAAGGATACAAATTGACAAAAAAAATACTAGGATCTTTCTTGGAACTTTGGAAGAAGTCAAGGCAAGTGGGAGGTCCTGAAGCTCAAGTGTCATTAGCTTTACAATAAATCTTCTTAACAGAACTCTTTTGTATCCTTCCAGAGCAATTGCCTCTTCCCCACTGTGATGTGTGGATCATTGAGTGCAACTCGTTCCCAACTTTGCTCCTGGGAATTATGAGTGACAAAGACTCATCTAATTCCCAAAGGGACCACTCCTCTTCCTACAAGACCTTATCTGTGACCCCAATCTACAGAAAAAGAAAACAAAAGACTCAAAATGTACGAAGAGTTACATCGATATAAGTTTAATTGAATCGATCTCAAATAAAACAGAAATGTTGAAGATGATGAAAGGATTCTATCCACTGAGGTAAGAACAGTCAAATCTTGTTCTTCAAAGTTAGAGAAGAATAGAAAGAGTTTGGTTAAATGAAACCTACAAACTCCCACGACCTTCTTTAAGCTGTTGTTCCCATTAACCTAAAGCTCATTGGATCCTGTCTAGAGTATGACCACGCAGAGAGGGTGAGAACTTTGACAGGTATGGCTGGGCTATTTCCAGAAAAGCAATGGTCAATCTTATGGAAAAGAGTAATGGGAATCACAGATTCACATTGTGATGAAGAGAGTAAGGAAAGTCTTCCTCCTAGGATAGGATAATTCTGTCAACCAGGAATTTGAAAATGTCACAGGGTTTGAAATGACCCAGCATGATCAACTTAGATCAGATTTTCCAGATACTGATGACTGAACTCGGCAGAGATCCTGACTCTTGAGTCTGTTTCTTTCACACGCACACACACACACACACACACACACACAATTTCTTTTATTTTTAATATTAATATTTAGTAATATTTTCTGTTGAAAAGGAAATGCTTTGAAGATCCATTGTAAATGCTAATTTTAATAAATTAATCAAGAATGTTTTAAAAAAGAAGAAAGCACTTTGATGTTCAAAGTCTAAAATGAAGATTTGGGACAAGGTTATAAAATAAAACGACTTCTCATAGAATGTTGGCGTGCAGCAAGTTGTATTAAGGCTTGAAAATGAGTAATGATGGTGAAAGAAACCTTGGAAAAGACACTGCAGGGGTGTGTGGGTGTGTGTGTGAGGCCTTCGAACCAGTTAGTTCTGGTTTGAACCCCTGCTGAGAATTTCCATTTCTAACAAGTTCCCTGGCAATACTAATGCTGCTGGTTAGGGACTAATTCTGAGAACCACTAGTAGAGCAGTGGTTCTCAAAAATTTATTATACATAAGAATCACCTAGTGATACTGTTAAAATGTAGACTCTGATTCAGTATATCTGGGGTAGAAATGCAAATTCTCAGCAGGGGTTTGAATGGAAAAACTGGTTTGAAGCCCTCCTGGTTCTTCATTCTTGGTGGTAGGAAGTCCCTCCTGTCTCTCTGTTCACTTCTCTCTTTTATATATTGTGGTGGTTAAGATTGTGTGTCAGCTTGGCTGGGCCATGATTCTTGATGTTTTAATGTAATCACTCCCATGATTGAATACACTGTGAGTAGCCAATCAGATGAAAGGGAGTCTCCTTGGGGGTGTGGCCCGCATCTGTATATAAGCAGACATTCTGGCTTTTTGCTCTCTCTGGATCTTGCGGCTGCTTCCTGTCATCTCATCTCCCATTCTTGGGACTTGAGCTGTCAGCTTATCTGCCGAACCTGGGATTCGTCGATCTGCACAGCCTGTGAGTGGGAGCCCTGCTCTCTGACCTTCCAATCTTGGGCTTGCCAGCTTCTGTGGCTGTGTGACTTGGGAGAGGCCTCTACCCTGATCCATGGACTTGGGACGTTCTAGCTTCTACAATCGCGTGAGCTGTTTCCTTGATATAATCTCTCTCTCTATATATATATTTACACACTTTACTGGTTTTGCTTCTCTAGAGAACCCAGCCTAAGACATATATCAAAAGAGACTGACTCAAAACACAACCTAATCTTATAGATTGAGTCCTGTCTCATTAATATAACTGCCTTGAGTCCTGCCTCATTAACATCATAGAGGTAGGATTTACAACACATAGGAAAATCACATCAGATGACAAAATGGTGGACAATCACACAATACTGGGAATCATGGCATAGCCAAGTTGACACATTTTGGGGGGACACAGTCAATCCATAACACCATATGTCAAGGAACTGAAGCCTCTGGCCAGCAGCCAGTGAGGAACTAAATCCAGCTAACAAACACATGGGTGAGCTTGGAAGTGAATTCTCCAGGCACGGGCAAGTCTGCAGCCATGTCCCACAACTTGAGTGCAGTCTTGTGAGAGGTCCTGATTTGGAATCACCCAGCTAAGCTCTTCCCAGTTTCCTCTCAGAAACTGTGTGAGATAATACATTTTGTTGTTTTTAAGCTGCTAACTTGGGCTCATTTGTTATGCAGCAATAGATAACTAATACAGGAAGAAAAGATGGATATGAAGTAGAGGAGAGCAAAGATAAACTAGAACCCACAAGGACAAGCTAATCCAGAACTATGCAGAGAAGGGAATTCTGGGAAACATAATTCCAGCTTAGGTAAATTGACACAATACAAATACACCACAGTATTATTCACTATAGAGGTTGTAAAATTTAGAATCTGATAGCTAAGTGATTTTTCAGATATCATACTGCCGGAAGGTGGAAAAACTAAAACTGAAGATGAAGGTTATAGACTCTTATCATTACATTTATTAGAACCCTTCTAAATTAGCTATTTGATGGGCAAAATAGGCTATTGTGGGTGGACCTAGGGAAACAAACCATTATTTTCCTCTGGAAAAAAATATTTCAAACAATAACTTACAAACTAATGGTCCGGGTCTTGGGCCCTTTGTATGTAGTAAAGTCCTGTTCTTCTTCCCTTGTGCCTCCACAGTCACATTTGGGACACATAGTCGGGGCTCAAGACTCAGATACTTGGGAGGCAGAGCCAACATGGCACTATAGACAGAAGCACCACACTGTCCCTCCACAGAAAAGACCTGAAAAACTAAGTAAAACAGAGACAAATGTCAATCCTGGAACCCTAAGCATCAAATGAAGAGATAAAGAACTCAACCAAGCACTGAATGGAATAAAAAACTGACATAGAACAGAGAGCGAGGAGAGATACTTGTGGAGGTCCTCTATCAGCTAACGCAGCACAGATTCACCATCTTGGACTCCTGTTTTAGATCGGCAGACAGGGAGTAAGGGAAAGCAGCTTCACTGAGCACCCAGCAGGAGACAGAGCACCTGATAACTAGCAATATACACTTTCCCATCCCCCATCCTTTTCCCCCCTACTCTACCTCTGCCAATTCTTAGCTGGCTGAGGTAGCTTGGCTGGCCGGGAAGTGCAGGGTCTGTGCCACTTGGATTTGTCTCACCCACGTTGGAGTTCAGTGGACAAGGAGTATGGGAAAGCAGCTTCACAGAGCTCCCAGCAGGAGACAGAGCACCAGGAAACCAGTGATATATGCTTTCCCACCTCCCACCCTTCTCTCACCCCTACCTTGGCTCGGCCTCCTCTACTTCCCACTGGCCGAAGTCTCATGACTGGGAGGCACCAACTTCTGCCCTGTGCCTCTTGGATTCGCCCCGCGCACACTGGCCGGCTCCCTGAGTGCCATTTGTTTGTTGTTGGTGTTGCTTTTTTCTGCTTCTTTTGGTTTCTTCTGTGCTCTCACCACCTCTCCCTCCTTTCTCTCAAACACCTGGCTCCGTGTGCCATCTTTGCTTCTTCTTGAGAGGCTGCTTCCCTGGCCTGCACCGCCATGCTGGTGGGATCCCCGGGTTTTTTTGTTTTGTTTTGTTTTGTTTGTTTGTTTGTTCCCTTTTTCTTTTTGAGGCTTGGGAGCCCCTTCTAGCTGGGCTGTACTGCACAGCTTGGGAGCCACTTCCCCAGTCTGCATAGCCACGCCAGTGGGATCCCTAGGAGCATTTCTTTTTTCTCTTTTTCCTTTTTGTCTTTCTTCATTTCTCAGTTTCTCATCTCTGTACTTACCTTCCTTTCCTGTCTCCTGAATACCTGGCACTGTGTAACATCTCTACGCCTTCTAGCCAGGCTGTACTTTACAGCCTGGGAGCCACTTTCCTGGTCTTCACAGCTGCCCCAGTAGGATCCCAGGTGGCTTTTCTTTTCTTATTTCCTAATTTTTATTTATTTATTTATTTTCCCCTTTTTATTTTTCTCCATTTCTCGGTTTCTCATCTCACCACTCCATTGGAAGCTCCCTTAGCACTCTTTTTGTTTGTTTGTTTTTGGCCCTGTTTCTTTCTCCTCTCTCTCCTCTTTTTCATACCCATCTTAGCTCCACACATCACAATCTCCCCCCTCCTTCCTGCCTACCTGCACCATGTGCTGAACATCATACCCCCGAGCAGTGCAGGCACAGCCTACTGGAATCTGCCCTTCACTGATTCCCAGCCAGCCCTGTCAGCCCTAGTATGTGCCCAAAACAACCCATCCCAACCTCTCGCCTTCAGCTGGACCTGCCCTGATGCACCATAGCTGAGCGACTGGCCCTGCCCATTGGACAAAGAGGTGAAAAGTATCGTGCTCACAGATGAGCAAACAACAAAGAACACACAGCCTGCTTGCTCAGACATGACCAAATAAAACAAAAAAGCAGGATGAAACAAAACAAATCTACAATCAATAAAAGAGGAAAATAACTACTGAATGTCCTGAAGACAGCAGACAATATCAGGACATATAAAAAAACAGGACAGGATGGTTCCAGTAGGCCTCCAAAATAAAACACCAGATGACTTTTCAGTAGAAGAAAAGCTCTAGACCTACCTGATAGGGAATTCAAATCTCTAATATTCAGAGCTATCCAAGAGTTGAAGCAAAATGAGGAAAAAATAAACAAATTCATGGTAAAAGAAAAATTCATGGAAAATACAGACAAAAAAATGGAAGAATTTGGGAAAATAATACAGGAAAAAAATGCCAAAATAAATTCACAGTTAGAAATCATACAAAAACAACAATCATAAATCCAAAAGATAAACCACAAGATTTCAGAAATGGACAGTGTCATAGAAGGGCTGAGGAGCAGGTCTGAAAGGATGGGAGACAAGATCAGGGAAACTGAAGATAAACACATGGATACAACTCTGTTTGAAGAAAAATCAGAAAAAAGAAAGAAGAAAAATAAAGAAACCCTGAGAATTATGTGGGATGCAATCAAAAGCAAACATTTGTGAGTGGTTGGAGTTCCAGAACAGGGGGAGAAAATGGAAAACCACACAAAGAGGATCATTGAAGAGTTACTGCAGAAAAATTCCCTAACTTCTTGAAAGATGAAAAGCTGACCATCCAAGAAGCTCAACAAACCCCGTATAGGATAGACCCCAAAAGAAAATCACCAAGGCAGATCATAATCACACTCCCTAAAACCAAAGACAAAGAAAAAAATCCTGAGAGCAGCTTGAGAAAAATGAAAAGTCACATATAAAGGAGAAACAATAAGACTAATCTCTGATTATTTGGCAGAAGCAATGCAGGCAAGAAGGCAGTGGGATGACATATGTAAAACCTTGAAAGAAAAAAATTGCCAACCAAGAATAATACATCCTGCAAAACTTTCCCTCACATATGATGGTGAAATTAGGACATTTACAGATAAACAGAAATTAAGGGAATATGTAAAAAACAAACCAAACTTACAAGAATTATTAAAGGGAGTCCTTCAGTCTGAGAAAAAACAACATAAGACCACAAGCTGAATCTAGGATGCAAGAACATACCAGCAAGATACCAACCTAGGAAATGAACTCTCAAGGACGATCCAAAACAAAAAGAATTACCACAGGGAACCAGAGAGGTTAATCTGTAAATGACAACAATATCAAAACAATAAAACAGGGAATAAACAATGTAGGTACACAACTTTCTAATGGAGAGAAAGGCAAGGTGATACCAAGTAATAGTAGACTGGTTCAAACCTAGGAAGATACGAGTAAATTTCAAGGTAACCACAAAGAAAGTTAACAAACCTGCTCATCAAAATAAAGAAGAAAAACATAAAGTTTCAGTAAAAATAAAATCTACAAAAGCAAAAGAAATTAAAAAAAAATCCACAAACTAAAGGAATTCAGCACAGGAGAGTAAGAGGAACATAGAAAACGTCAGCACCACAAAAAAAGGACTACAAAATGTCAGCAATAAACTCACACCTATCAATAATTACACTGAATGTAAATGGCCTAAATGCACACATAAAGAGATGGAGAGTGACAGAATGGATAAAAAAAAAAACACGATCCATCAGTATGCTGTCTATAAGAGACACACCTTAGAAACCAAGATGTAAATACATTAAAAATCAAAGGATGGAAAAAATATATCAAGCAAACAGCTAACGAAAAAGAGCAGGAGTGGCAATACTAATCTCAGATAAAATAGACTTTAAAACAAATTCCACCATAAAAGAAAAAGAAGGGCACTATATAGTGATTAAAGGGATGATCCATCATAAGACATAACCATAATAAACATCTATGCACCCAATGACATGGCTCCAAAATACGTAAAACAAACTCTAACAGGACTGAAAAGAGATATTGAAGTTCCACAATAATACTAGGAGAATTCAACACACCACTCTCAGTAAAGGACAAAACATCTAGAAAGAAACTCAACAAAGATACAGAAGACCTAAAGGGCACAATCAGCCAACTGGACCTCATAGAGATATACAGAACACTGCACCCTACAGCTGCAAAGTACACATTCTTTTCCAACACACATGGAATATTCTCCAGAATAGACCACATCTTAGGCCACAGAGCAACCCTCAACAAAATCCAAAACGTTGAGATAACAAAGTATCTTCTCTGATCACGATGCCATCAAAGCAGAAATTAACAACAGGAAGAGCAAGGAAAAAAAATCAATTACATGAAAACTGAATAACACCCTGCTTAAAAACCACTGGGTAATAGAAGAAATCAGAGATGGGACCAAAAAATTCCTAAAATCAAATGAGAATGAAAACACATCGTATCAAAACCTTTGGGAGGCAGTCCTCAGAGGACAATTTATAGCAATAGATGCACACATCAAAAAAGAAGAAAAGGACAAAATCAAAACATTAGCTACACAACTCGAACAAATAGAAAGAAGAGCAAAAACAACAACAACAAAAAAAAAAAGAGCCCACAGAGGAAAGGAAATAATAAAGATTAAGCATAAATACACGAATTAGAGAATAGAAAAATGATAGAAAGAATCAACAAAACCAAAAGTTGGCTCATTGAAAGGATCAACAAACCACTGGCCAACTGATGAAAGAAAAACAGGAAAGGATGCAAATAACCCAAATAAGAAATGAAATGAGGGACAACAGACCCAACAGACCCAACTGAAATAAAGAGGATCATAATAGAGTATTATGAAAAACTATACTCCAACAAATTTGAAAACCTAGAAGGAATGGACAAATTTCAAGAAACACACTGCCTACCCAAACTAACACAAAATGATGCTGAAAATCTGAACAGACACATAACAAGAGAGGAGATTGAAAAGATAATAAAAAAAACTTCCATCAAAAAAAAAAAAGCCCTGGCTTCACTGGAGAATTCTACCAAATATTCAGAGAAGAGCTTACACCAGTACTACTGAAACTATTTCAGAACATAGAAAAGGAAGCAACACTTCAAAATTCATTCTATGAAGCCATCATAACCCTGATACTGACACCAGGCAAAGATACCACAAGAAAAGAAATTTACAGACCAATATCTCTCATGAATATAGATGCAAAAATTCTCAACAGAATTCTAGCCAATAGAATTCAGCATCATATCAAAAAATAATACACCACGACCAAGTAGGATTCATACCAGGTATGCAAGGATGGTTCAACATTAGAAAATCAACCAATGTAATCCACCACATAAATAAAAGGAAAGGAAAGAAAAGAATCACATGATCATCTCAAATGACACAGAAAAGGCATTTGACAAAGTCCAACACTCATTCCTGATAAAAACTCTCAATAAAATAGGTACAGAAGGGAAATTCTCAACATAATAAAGGGCATTTATACAAAACCAACAGCCAATATCATTCTTAATGGAGAGAGGCTGAAAACATTCCCCTTGAGATCAGGAACAAGACAAGGATGCCCTTTATCACCACTCCTATTTAAAATTGTGCTGTAAGTCCTAGCTAGAGCAATAAGGCAAGAGAAAGAAATAAAGGGCATCCAAATTGGTAAGCAGGAAGTTAAACTGTCCCTATTTGCAGATGTTATGATACTATACATAGGAAACCCAAGAGACTCCATGAGAAAACTACCAGAGCCAATAGAAAGATTCAGCAAAGTAGCAGGATACAAGATAAACATATAAAAGTCAGTTGGATTCCTATACACCAATAAAGAGAAGAATGAAAAGGAAATCAGAAAAACAATACCATTTATAATAGCTCCTAAAAAAATAAAATACTTAGGAATAAATCTAACCAGAGATGTAAAAGACCTATACAAAGAAAACTACAAAACACTACTGCAAGAAACCAAAAGAGATCTACATAAACGGAAAAACATACCGTGCTCATGGATAGGTAGACTCAACATCATGAAAATGACAATTCTACCCAAAGTAATTTACAAATACAATGCAACCCCAACTCAAATACCAACAACATTCTTTAAAGAGATGGAAAAACTAATCATTAACTTTATATGGAAAAGAAAGAGGCCCCAGATAAGTAAAGTACTATTGAAGAAGAAAAATAAAGTAGGAGGACTTGCATTACCTGACCTCAGAACCTACTATACAGCTATGGTAGTCAAAACAGGCTGGTACTGGTACAACGACAGATACATTGACCAATGGAACAGAATTGAGAGCCCAGATGTAAATCCATCCACCTACGGTCACCTGACCTTTGACAGGGGCTCTATGTCCAACAAATGGGGAAAAGACAGTCTTTTTAACAAATGGTGCTGGCAAGACTACATGTCTATCTGCAAAAAAATGAAACAGGACCCATATCTCACACTATATACAAAAACTAATTCTAAACGGATCAATGACCTAAATATAATGCCGAAAACGATACAGTTCCTAGAAGAAACAATAGGATCAACTCTAGAGGCTCTAATACACGGCATTAACACGATACAAACCATAATCAACAACACACAAACTCCAGAAGATAAGCTAGATAACTGGGATCTTCTAAAAATTAAACACTTAACGCTCATCAAAAGACTTCACCAAAAGAGTGAAAAGAGAACCTACAGACTGGGAAAAAAAAATTGGCTATTACAAATCAGAGAAAGTTCTAATCTCTAAAATCTACAAGAAAATCCAACACCTCCACAACAAAAAGACAAATAATCGAATTAAAAAATGGGCAAAGGAAATGAACAGATACTTCACCAAAGAAAACATTCAAAGGGCCAACAGACACATGTGGAAACGCTCTCGATCACTAGCCATTAGAGAAATGCAAATCAAAACCACAAGGAGATGCCATCTCACCCAGGCGTTACTGGCACGAATCAAAAACACTGAAAATAACAAATGTTGGAGAGGCCGCAGGGAGACTGGAACTCTTATGCACTGCTGGGGAGAATGCAAACTGATACAACCATTTTGGAAAATGATATGGAGCTTTCTTAGAAAGCTAGAAATAGAAATACCATACGTTCCAGCAATCCCACTCCTAGGAATATATCGTAGAGAAATAAGAGCCATCACACGAATAGACGTGCACACCCATGTTCATTGCAGCATTGTTCACAACAGCAAAAAGATGGAAACAACCTAGATGCCCATCAGCAGATGAATGGATAAGCAAACTATGGTACATACACACAATGGAGTATTATGCAACGATAAAGAACAATGATGAATCTTCGAAGCATCTCATAACATGGATAAATCTGGAGGGTTTTATGCTGAGTGAAATATTGTATGAGACCACTACTGTAAAAACTCATGAAAAGTTTACACACAAAAAGAAACAATCTTTGATGGTTACGAGTGAGGAGAGGGGTGAGGATGGAAAAACACTAAGCAGACAATAAATAAGCGGTAACTTTGGTGAAGGGTAAGACAGTACACAAAACTGGGGAAGCCAGCACAATTTGTACAAGGCAAGGTCATGGAAGCTCCGTAGACACATCCAAAGTCCCTGAGGGACTGAATTGCTGCGCTGAGGGCTGTGGGGACCATGGTCTGGAGGAACATCTAGTTCAAGTGGCATAACATACTTTATAAAGAAAATGCTCTACATTCTACTTTGGTGAGTAGCATCTGGGGTCTTAAAAGCCCGTGAGCAGCCATCTAAGATATTCCACTGGTCTCACCTTTCCGGAGCAAGGGAGAATGAAGAAAACTAAAGACACAAGGGAAAGATTAGTCCAAAGGACTAATGGACCACATCTACTACCGCCTCCAACAGACTGAGCTCAGTACAACTAGATGGTGCCTGGCTATCACCACTGACTGCTCTGATAGGGATCATAATAGAGGGTCCTGGACAGAGCTGGAGAAAAATGTAGAACAAAACTGTAACTCACAACAAAAGACCAGACTTACTGGCCTGACAGAGACCAGAGAAACCCCAAGAGTATGGCCCCCAGAACACCCGTTTAGCTCAGTAATGAAGTCACTCCCATGGTTCACACTTCAGCCATAGATTAGACAGGCCCATAAAACAAAATGAGACTAGAGGGGCACAAAAGCCCAGGGACAAGGACAAGAAGGCAGGAGGGGACAGGAAAGCTGGTAATAGGGAACCCAAGGTTGAGAAAGGAGAGTGTTGACATGTAGTGGGTTTGTTAACTGATGTCATAAAACAATACGTGTACTGTTTAATGAGAAACTAGTTTGTTCTGTTAAACCTTCATCTAAAGTACAATTAAGAAAAAAAAAAGACAGACACTTGTAGACTGAATTCTTCTCTGAGTGGTGATTGGCAGCTCAGAATTTCAGCAGTTTGTACCTATTCTCCTGACATCTAATCCCTTACCTTTGACCACAGTGAGCCCGTTTCCTGTTGTCTGGCTTCTCTTGCAGAATGATCTTCTAAGGCTGCCTTCACCAGCATTACTTCTCTATTGGAAGAGCTTAATGTCTGGGATCTACAAGTGCCCCGAAAGGGCTAATCTCTGAGCCCTTGATCACATTTGGTGAATCTTCTCTCAAAATGAAGCAATCCAATAGTTGAGGATTCAACCTTGCGAGTTAGATAGAAGCATCTTATGAAGAACGTTTAATTTCAGCCAACACTAAAAATGTGCACAATAATAGTTTAAAATAATTATATGTATTGATCCTTTACTCTGACCTTGATACTAGAGTAAGCTTTTTCTGTACATTATTTCATGTAGGAGCCCTGATGGCACAGTGGTTAAGACCTCGGCTGCTAACCAAAAGGTCGGAGTTTGAATCCACCAGCTGCTCCTGGGAAACTCTTTGGGGCAGTTCTACTGTCATATAGGGTTGCTTGAGTCAAAATTGACTCAACGGCAGCAAGTTTGGTTTTTTAATTTTATTTCATGTAATCCACACCATAATCCTATGAAGTAGATACTGTTATTATCCCCATTTCACAGATAAGGTATGCAAAGACTGGATAGTTATTTATAAATGATTTCACTTTTCTTTCTGAGCATACAGCTAGACTATATATCCCAGACTATCTTACAGTTAGGTATGGCTAGTGACATGTGGACATACGTGGTATACACTATTGGCTCATGAAAACTTCTCACCCAGGCCTCCAGCCTGTCCTTCTTCCCTTATCTGCTGAATAGATGCAAAGGATCGAGCAGAGAACTCTAAGGCACTATGGGAATGGTGGAACCACTAGATAGACGGAGCCTGGGTTCCTGAATGAATGTGTGGAGCAGAGCACACTGGGAGAAATCTTTATTGAAATTGTTTTATTGTATCAGATAGCATACTTATATTGGTGCCTTGAAGTGACGGCTGGTCGAAAGAAAAGCCCAAATTCTGTGGCATTGGCTTAGTAGTTGAGTAATGAGCAGGAAGGAAACTGACATCAAAGGCTGGAAAGATGGAAACCCATATTATGCAGCAGTGAAACTTTTGATAAGACTGCCACCTCCCATAATTCAGAAGGCAGTCTGCATATGTACTAAAATGTAGCTCCAGAGGAAGTTGTTAGAAAAACAGTGTTAATGAGTGTGGCTATTATTGGCTATCTTTGACAAAGTATGAAAAAGTATGACCAGTTTACATGCAACAGTAAATGGGAATAGAAGCATTTCAGAAATTTTGGGCATCAGGTTTCAAAAAATTAACTGCTTCGTAATCCCAAGAAGTAAGATACTAAACAAAGATCTAGTAACATTTCTCAATTGAACGGAGAGACTCAGCCCTGTGACAAAAATCAGATTAAGTGTGTGTCCTTCTTCCATATTGTTTCAGATAACTTCCAGGTAGCTACCATTAAGGAGAGAGATAGAGATAGTGATAGAGGCAGCAAGAGCAGGAGAGAGAAAGAAAGAGAGAGAGAGAAGAGCACAGAATGAGACTTGAGAATCGTGTCTAGGAAAGAACTTTGGGTGTGACGACTGGCACATAGAACTGACTGGCAGCAAGAACACCGTAAACCTATGAAGTGTTTGACAGAATTGTATTGCCAAAGAAATCATGAGCCCAGACTTTACAAGAGACAAAATAACCACTGGGCTCCCACACTTGCTTCAGTAGGAAGTGGACCAGAAAAGCTATAAAACCTCCAAGGAAGATATCCACCCAGTGCTCCCTTCAGAAGTGGACAGAGAGATGATTGACTTGGGAAGGGAAAAAACAAACAAACACCACAAAGGGCAAAGTCAGGGGCCACAGAGAATGATGCACAAAGGAGAGCAAAACTGGGTCTAATGAAAGCACTTCTACTACCCCAGGGAAGGGAGCCTTCTTAATGCTTGTCTAAGTATGGGCCAATGTTACTGTGTGTCTCCCTGCTACCACTTTCTAAATGGGAGTTCCTGTTGAGAATGCCCTTTCCCTAACCTGTCTCTGTACATTGGGTGTCTGTTGGTTGCGGGCAGGTAAATTGTCTTTTTAATCTTTTAATCCAAATCACAGACTGCTGGACTAGAAAGGGCCACATCTGAACTTGATAGAGAGGGCTATGCATCACATGGAGATCCTAGGCTTAATCTGAGTGCAGAGACTGGACAGAGCTTTGGGTTGTCTCCCGTGGATTGCCTAGGTGAGGGAGTAAGAACTGAACAAAAATTTGATGACTAGAATCGGGGGAGGGGGCTATGGCTGAGATTGAAAAATTGCTCATCACTCATTTTTCTCTCATGATTATGGCTGGACCACATTTCCTGACCCCCCTTGTTGTGGTTAGGGATAAACATCTGTGATGGTTAAGACTGTGTGTCAACTTAGCTAGGACATGATTCTCAGTGTTTACATGTGATCACTTCTGTGATGGGATCTGCTGTGAGTAGCCAATCAGTTGAAAGGGAGTTTCCTTGGGCATGTTGCCTGCATCAGAATATAAGTGGATGTTCTGGCTTTTGCCTGCTCTGGATCCTGCAGCTGCCTCCTGTTCGTCTGACCTCCAGTTGTTGGGACTTGAGTTAGCAGCTTAACTTCTGATCTTGGGATTTGTCAATTTTCACAACCTGTGAACAAGAGCCCTACTCTCTGAACTGCTGATCTTGGGTGACCATCTCAAGAGTAGATTTGATGCATCGAACACTAATGAATGAAGACCAGACAAATTGTGGGATGACATCAAGGACATCATAAATGAAGAAATAAGAAAGTCATTAAAAAGACAGGAAAGAAAGAAAAGACCAAAATGGATGTCAGAAGAGACTCCAAAACTTGCTCTTGAACGTAGATTAGCTAAAGCTAATGGAAGAAATGATGAAGTAAAAGAGCTGAATAGAAGATTTCCAAGGGCAACTCCAGAAGACAAAGTAAAGTATTATAATGAAATGTGCAAACAGCGGGAGTTAGAAAACCAAAAGGAAAGAACGCATTTGGCATTTCTCAAACTGAAAGAACTAAAGAAAAAATTCAAGCCCCAAGTTGCAATACTGAAAGGTTTTATGGGCAAAATATTGAATGGTGTAGAAAGGATCAAAAGAAGATGGAAGGAATACACAGAGTCACTGTGTCAAAAAGAATTGGTCAAAGTTCAACCATTTCAGGAGGTAGCATATGATTAGGAACCAATAGTACTGAAGGAGGAGGTCCATGCTGCATTGAAGGCATTGGTGAAAAACAAGGCTTCAGGAATTGATGGAATACCAACTGAGATGTTTCATCAAATGAATGCAATGCTGGAAGTGCTCACTCATCTATGCCAAGAAATGTGGAAGACAGCTACCTGCCAACTGACTGGAAGAGATCCATGTTTGTGCCCACTCCAAAGAAAGGTGGTCCAACTGAATGTGGAAATTATCGAACACTATCATTAATATCCCAAGTAAGTAAAATTTGGCTGAAGATCATTCAAAAGCAGCTGCAGCAGTACATCGACAGGGAATTGCCAGAAATTCAAGCCAGATTCAGAATAGGATGTGGAACAAGGGATATCATTGCTGATGTCAGGCGGATCTTGGTTGAAAGCAGAGAATACCGGAAAGGTGTTTACCTGTGTTTTATTGACTATGCAGAGGCATTCGACTGTGTGGAGCATAACAAATTCTGGATAACATTTCGAAGAATCGGAATTCCAGAACACTCAATTGTGCTTGTGTGGAACTTGTACATACACCAAGAGGCAGTTGTTCGAACACAGCAAAGGGATACTTCATGGTTTAAAATCAGGAAAGGTGTGTGACAGGGTTGTATCTTTTCACCATACTTATTCAATCTGTATGCTGAGCAAATAATCTGAGGAGTTGGACTACATGAGGAAGAATGTGGCATCTGGATTGGAGAAAGACTTATTAACAACCTGCGTTACGCCTTGCTTGCTGAAAATGAAGACAACTTGAAGCACTTACTGATGAAGATCAAAGACCACAGCCTGCAGTATGGATTACACTTCAACATAAAACAAAAATCCTCACAACTGGACCAATAAAAACATAATGATAAATGGACAAAACATTGACGTTGTCAAGGATTTCATTTTAGTTGGATCCACAAACAACACTCATGGAAGCAGCAGTCAGGAAATCAAACAATATATTGCGTTGGGCAAATCTGCTGCAAAAGCCCTCTTTAAAGTGTTGAAAAGCAAAGCTGTCACTTTGAGGACTAAGGTGTCCCTGGCTCAAGTATGATATTTTCAATTGCCTCATATGCATTTGAAAGCTGAACAATGAATAAGGAAGACTGAAGAGTTGATGCCTTTGAATTATAGTGTCGGCGAAGAATATTGAATACACCATGAACTGCTAAAAGAATGAACAAATTTGTCTTGGAAAAAGTACAGCCAGAATGCTCCTTAGAAGTGATGACGGCAAGACTTTGTCTCATGTACTTTGGACTTGTTATCAGGAGGGTCCAGTCACTGGAGAAGACATTATGCTTGGTAAAGTAGAGGGTCAGCAAAAAACAGAAAAACCCTCAATGAGATAGATTGACACAGTGGCTGCAACAATGGGCTCAAGCATAACAACGATTGTGAGGGTGGCTCAGGACTGGGCAGTGTTTCATTCTGCTGTACATAGGGCTGTTGAGTCAGAACTGACTCAACGCCACCTAACAACAACAACATGGTAATTCTATGTTTAACTTTTTGAAGAACCTGCAGGTTGCTTTTTATAGCGGTTTGCCTACCCTCACAAATGGAGAGAGATTGAGTAATCTGCCTACACAGCTACCGAGCAGTAGAGCAGAAATACTGTTCAGGAGTAGGCCCCAAATTTGGGTGTGTGGAAGAACATGATCAGAATCACTTGGGAATTTTCTCAAAATACAGATTCTTCAGCTCCAGTCCAAAAATACTATTTCTATAGTTTTGGGGGGAGGAGGTGGAGAGAAGCTTTACGTCTATTTTTAACAAGTTCCCTGGGTAGATCTGCTGCCTGACCAGTGTTGAGAAGCTCCAAATGCCAACAGTTATTCTAGAGCATATAGCTGAGTTCCTGTAGATGCCAGATGAGTAGGATGGTCATATAATATGCTGTCCAATCCGAGACACTTTTAAGAGCAAAAGGGGGAGCTATTAATAATTACTCTGGGAAACCAGGCATAAAACAAGAGTTTCCCAGGCAAATTGACACATATGAGTCCTCTATGTATGAGAGCAAAGAGGGGATAGCTGTTTTCTCTGCTAATGTTATTGTTGTCAATTGCTGTAGAATTGGCTCTGACTCATGGCAGCCTCCGTGTAACAGAACATAACATTGCCTGGTCCTGTGCCGTTTGCATGATTGTTGGTATGTTTGAGTCCATTGCTGTGACTATTGTATCAATCCATCTAATTGAGGGCGTCCCTCATTTTTACTAACCCTCCACTCTACCAAACATGATGTCCTTTTCTAGCAGTTTGTTTTTCCTGATGACATGTCAAAGCAAGTGAGCTGAAGTGTCACCATGCTCACTTCTGAGGAGCATTCTGGTTGTATTTCTTTTAAGATTGATTTGTTCATTCTTCTGGTAGACCATAGTATATTCAATATTCCTCACCAATACCACAATTCGAGTGCATCAATTCTTCTTCTGTCTTCATTTTCTATTGTCCAGCTTTCACATGCATGAGCTGATAGAAAAGACCCTGGCTTGGGTCAGATGCCCCTTAGTCATCAAAGTGACATCTTTGCTTTTTAACATTTTAAAGAGGTATTTTGCAGTAGATTTGCCCAATGCAATATGTCATTTGATTTCTTAACTGCTGCTTCCAAAGACATTGATTGTTGATCCAAATAGAACAAAATCATTGAATCTTCTCTGCTAATTACAAATGCTATTTCCCATTAAGATAATTTTAAATTTTTCTAGAGGGTACTATCTACCATCTAAGTAGGACAAAGATGGTCTTCAAACTACAGGCAAAGTTGAATTCTGGAGGGAAGTACTGATGGGCAGCACCAGATGCTTAGGGTAACAAAACTAAAGCGTCTTACGGAGTTGGAGAAGTCAGACGAGCATATCCATAATTGATCACACAGGCATAGGTACCACCAAAGGCTTAAAGAGCAAATGCAGGCAGTAAAAAATGATGGGAACAATCCTGATCGAAATCAGGAGAAGCAATGAAGCAGGCAAAGGGCAGAGCCAGGATTCAGACTAGGGTCGGAGTGGAGCAGTCCTGATTCATTTCCAAGGAAGGATTTTTGGTTCCATGTTCTCCTTTTGAAGGCTCTTGGACCTGGTAGCACCTACAGTGTGCAACGGATTCTAAATTTGAGCCTGAAAAGGAAGTACCAGAGTTTGACCCTTGGGATCACACAAAACAATTTTTCTTTTCTTGATCTGTTATCATTCATCCACTTACAGCTGAGCCATCGTAATTGATAACCACTTGTCATCTAATTGATTCTGACTCATGACGACCCCATGGGTGTCAGAGTAGAACTGGGCTCCATAGGTTTGCTTTTTTTTTTTTTTAACATTTTATTGTGTTTAAGGTGAAAGTTTACAAAGCTGTTTCTGGCTACATAGGTTTTTAATGGCTGATTTGTGGGTGTGTGGGTGTGTGTTTGTAGTAGATCGCCAGGCTTTTCTTCCAAAGTGTCTCTGGGTGGACTCAAACTTCTAACCTTTCAGTTAGCAGCCAAGCTCATTAACCATTTGCACCACCCAGGAACTTTAGCTGAGCCATCTTGTTGTTGCTGTAAGGTGCCGTCTAGTCGGTTCCGACTCACAGCGATCATATGTTCAACAGAAAGAAACACTGCCCGTTTCTGCACCATCCTCATAATCGTTGTTATGCTTGAGCCCGTTGTTGCAGCCACTGTGTCAATCCATCTAATTGAGGGTCTTCCTCTTTTTCACTGACCCTCTACTTTACCAAGCATAATGTCCTTCTCCAGGGACTGATTCCTTCTGATAAAATGTTCAAAGTATGTGAGACGTAGTCTTGCCATTCTTGCTTTTAAGGAGCATTCTGGCTGTACTTCTTCCAAGACAGATTTGTTTCTTCTTTTGTCAGTCCATGGGATATTGAGTGTTCTTCGCCAGCATCATAATTCAAAGTCTTCTTCGATCGTCCTTATTCATTGTCCAGCTTTCACATGCATATAAGGCCATTGAAAACATCATGGCTTGGGTCAGGTGCACCTTAGTCTTCAAGGTGACGTCTTTGCTTTTTAATGCTTTAAAGAGGTCTTTTGCAGCAGATTTGCCCAACGCAATGCATCTTTTGATTTCTCGACTGCTGCTTTCATGGTGTTGACTGTGGATCCAAGTAAAATGAAATCCTTGACAATTTCAATGTTTTTTTCCGTTTATCATGATGTTGCTTATTGGTCCAGTTGTGAGGTTTTTTGTCTTCTTTATACTAAAGTATAATTCATACTAAAGGCTGCAGTCTTTATCAGTAAGTGCTTCAAGTCCTCTTCACTTTCAGCAAGCAAGGTTGTGTCATCTGCATAAAGCAACTTTTAATGAGTCTTTCTCCAATCCTGATGTCCTGTTCTTCTTCATAGAGTCCAGCTTCTCGGATTATTTGCTCAGCACACAGATTGAGTAAGTATGGTGAAAGGATACAACCCTGATGCACACCTTTCCTGACTTTAAACTACACAGTATCCCCTTGTTCTGTCTAAACAGCTGCCTCTTGATTTATGCACAGATTCCTCATAAGCCCAATTAAGTGTTCTGGAATTCCCATTCTTTGCAATGTTATCCATAATTTGTTATGATCCACACAGTTGAATGCCTTTGAATAGTCAAAAAAACACAAGTAAACATCTTTCTGGTATTCTCTGCTTTCAGCCAGGATCCATCTGACATCAGCAATGATATCCCTGTTCCATGTCCTCTTCTGAATCTGGCTTGAATTTCTGGCAGTTCCCTGTCAATGTACTGCTGCAGCTGCTTTTGAATGATCTTCAGCAAAATTTTAACTTACGTGGGATATTAATGATAGTGTTCGATAATTTCCACATTCAACTGGATCACCTTTCTTTGGCATAGGTGTAAATATGGATCTGTTCCAGGTGGTTGGCCAGGTAGCTGTCTTCCAAATTTCTTGGCATAGATGAGTGAGCACTTCCAGTGCTGCATCTGTTTGTTGAGACATCTCAGTTGGTATTCCATCAATTTCTGGAGCCTTGTTTTTTGCCAGTGCCTTCAATGCATTGTTAAGGTTGAACGTCAATCAGTTCCTTTTGGTACAGTGACTGTGCGTATTCCTTCCATCTTCTTTTGATGCTTCCTGCGTCATTTAATATTTTCCCCATAGAATCCTTCAATATTGCAACTTGAGGCTTGAAATTTTTCTTCAGTTCTTTCAGCTTGATAAATGCCAAGTGTATTCTTTCCTTTTGGTTTTCTAACTTCAAGTCTTTGCACATGTCATTGTAATACTTTACTTTGTCTTCTTGAGCTCCCCTTTGAAATTTTCTGTTCAGCTCTTTTACTTCATCATTTCTCCCTTTTGCTTTAGCTGCTCAATGTTCAAGAGCAAGTTTCAGAGTCTCATCTGACATCCATTTTGGTCTTTTCTTTCTTTCCTGTCTTTTTAATGACCTCTGCCTTTCCTCATGTATGACGTCCTTTCACAACTCCTCTGGTCTTTGGTCATTAGTGTTCAATGCATCAAATGTATTCTTAAGATGGTCTCTAAATTCAAGTGGGATATACTCAAGGTCATACTTTGGCTTTCGTGGACTTGTTCTGATTTTCTTCAGCTTCAACTTGAACTTGTATATGAACAATTAATGATCTGTTCCGAAGTCAGCTCCTGGCCTTGTTATGGTTGATGTTATTGAGCTTTTCCATCATCTCTTTCCATAGATGTAGTCGATGTGATTCCTGTGTATTCCACCTGGCGAGATCCATGTGTATAGTCACCATTTATGTTGTTGAAAAAAGGTATTTGCAATGAAGAAGTTGTTGGTCTTACAAAATTCGGTCATGGGATCTCCAGTATCATTTCTATCACCAAGGCCATATTTTCCAACTACGAATCCTTCTTCTTTGTTTCCCACTTTTGCATTGTAATTACCAGTAATTATCAGTGCATCCTGATTGCATGTTTGATCAATTTCAGACTGCAGAAGTTGATAAAGTCTTCAATGTCTTCATCTTTGGCCTTAGTGATTGGAGGGTAAATTTGAATAATAGTCATATTAACTGGTCTTCCTGTAGGCATATGGATATTATCCTACCACTGACAAGATTGTACTTCCGAATAGATTTAAAATGTTCTTTTGATGATGAAAGCAATGCCAATCCTCTTCAAGTTGTCATTCCCAGCATAGTAGAACATATGATTGAGCCGTCTAGTACCATCTTAATCTCTGTACATCTCAGCTTCTCATCAGTCAAATGGGGATAATTATACCTCAGACTGCCTATTTCATAGACAGTGACTGGGAGGCTCAGACAGGGTAATATATAAATAGTAGTGCTTCACATATTTCACTGAAATGAAATATAATATTGTTAATAAAATGAACAATAAAGTAGAAAGTACATATAGTATCAGGTAATAACAAGTTTTCCAGGATATGAGAACATTTTCTTTGTGAATTAAGTTGCTACTTAAAAAAAGAAGTGAGCTAGTGTTTTCGTTTAAGCAAGTCAGATTGTGTGTGTGTGTGTGTGTCTGCAGGTCTGTGTGTGTGTGTGTGTGTGTGTGTGTGTGTGTGTGTTTATTTCCCTTACACTTCATATATCAGTATCTCCTGGGGCAGCTTAGTAAAAATGCAGATTCCTGGCCCTCACCTCAGGTTTACTGAATCTCTTTTGGTCTGCCCCAAAAGTCCGTGTATTTAATAGGGTTTCCAGGTGATTTTTATGCACCATTTTTGAGATTAACTTTAAGTAACAGGGCTCTAGGAATGAGCTTCCCCTGGTTCCGAGGCTAATTGGTTATCAAATACTATTGTTTGACCTGGAAGGAGGAATGCCCAGTCAATCTATCAATCTATCAACGTCTCTCTAAAACTGACAGATTACTGTCTCCAAGAGGAGCAACAGGTCACTGCTGTGCATGATGGGATGTGACTATCTTCCCCAAATTACCAACTGGAGCCCAGTTCCAGGTCACAGCACTTGATTGGTCACAAAAGAACAGAAGAGTAGGAAAACTTCTTGCCTCCATTTTGCAAAGAGCAACATGAAACAAACCACTTGAGCTTTTGCGTTCATTTCTCCAGGTCTCACTAAAGTTTACTGAAATCTGAGTGAATTTCAGGTCTAGACTGTTCCTTGGACAAGGTCTGATTCAAGGAACAAACAAGCATTAAAAGGACTTCTTTCTGTTAGATGTCAGGAAGCTTTCATTCATTTTTGGACTATTTTTTTTTTCATTCATTCAAACAATATTTATTTCTCACTTGCTGAGGTGCAAGATCACCCAGAGTCACCTCAGAAGGAAGACCTGGTGATCTACTTCCAAAAAACCAGTCATTGAAAACCCTACAGAACACAGTTTTACCCTGACATGTATGGAGTCACCATGAGTCGGAATCTACTCTACAGCAGTTGGTTTTATGTGCTAGGAACCTATTAGACAATGAGGGAAAAAATGAACAAGAAAGGCACAGGCTTTCAGGATGAAGCAGCTATTGATGCTACTTGTCAGACTTGCTTTCTTCTTATTCCAGCCCAAGCTTGGATACTCCCTAACCCAGTCATTGAATCCAGTACACATCCAAAGGCTTTCTCCCCGCATCCGCAAGGCAGAATGGGTGCGAAGAACAATGTAGAATCAGAACAGGATCAATAAATCAGGGTATACGGGTGAGCTGTGATCATGGGAAATAAGTGCAGCTTCCATTCATTCCCAGGGAATCTCTAATATGAGCACGCAGCGAGCATTAAAGGATTCAGCCCTAGGGAGGTGGTGACCTGGGTCTGTGGATGATGACCCAGGTCTGGGTTGGATGACTATGGAAAGCAAAGTGCCCCGCCAGATTCTTTCTACTCACTGATGACCTCAGAAAACACAAATGACCCCAGTGGCCCGTCTCCAATCCCATGGGACAGTGAGGGAGAATGGTAGAGGGAAAACAAGTGCTGCCTCCTCCACGTACTCATTTCTTAAACATTTATTGAAAAGTACAGGAACCATGGGAATGGGGAAAACCAAAAACGGAGAGTGATGCATGTTTTGCTCTTGATTTGCCTAAAAGCTATTTGAAGATTGACAAAAGCTCTATGTACTAGAAGGTATGAACAGTTCCGAGCAACATCTACCTACATCAGTGAGAGCAAAGTACCAGTTTATCCACCATTGACAGCACCAGCTTTGTAGCCAAGCTGGCCCTCCTTCTGCCACTTTTGAGCTGTAGGACCTCGCTCAACCAGTCTGAGTCTGTTTCTTCCTGTGAGTGATGAAAGATAATAGTATCCACCTTATAGGGTAGTTATGAGGATTCAGTGAAGATCCATGTAAAGCCCTGGGCACATTCTTAGAAGGTTAAGCCGCCTCTAAATCCTTTGTTGCTGTTGTCATCCTCTGTGAGGAATGAAACAGTGGGAGATTTCAGGGAGATGGAGATCTGGCTCTACCTCGGGTGTTTGTTGTCTTTAAAGGTCTGACATGGGGTGTGATTTTGTCTTAAAACATTTAAAGTAAGAGGAAAGGGATTCCCAGTAGAAAGTAGCAAGAGAAAGGGAAAGAGATGAAGTTTAGGCCTTTGGGAGGTGGGAAGTTTTGAGTGGCAAGATGAGCTTGTGATAGATAAGGGATACAGATGCCTAAGCTATGAGATATTAAGTAATTTATTGCACATTTTAGCTCGCAGAAAGCATTGCAACTTCTTTTAATGCAAGCCACTATTTGCTATAGGAGTTTAAAGTTGTCATATTTGATCAGTGTTTTTCAAGCTTTAGGGTTTATTAGAATCACATGGAGGGCTTATTAATCCCCCTCCCACTCCAGACTGTTGGGCCTCTCTTCCAGAGCTTCTAATTTTAGTAGGTCTGGGATGGAACCTAAGGAGCCCTGGTGGCGCAGTGGATATGGCAGCCTGCTTCCGTAAAGATTACAGCCTTGGAAACCCTGTGGGGCAGTTCTACTCTATCCTGCAGGGTTGCTATGAGTCAGAATCGACCGGACAGCAATGTTTTTTGAAGGGGTTTGTGGGGTGTGGAACCTGAGCATTTGCAATGCTAACGAATTCTGTCAAGGAGATGCTAACGCTGCTGGTCCAGGGACCACAGTTTGAGAACCACTGTGAAGATGTAAGAGACAACAGACAAGGGAGAGAATTGCTAGTGAGAAAAAGAAATGGTTCGCTAGCACGCTCACATTGTGCCTCCTCTGGACTCCGCTGGCGGTTATTGTTTGCACAATACTCCTGCAATTAATCCTGTCTCGCTTGTGATATCTCTTCTCTTTGCCCAGATGCTATTTGCATCTTTTTGTTGTGTTTATGCTTAAGAACCAGACAGGAAGAGAGGCCCACAACAGGACAGCCAGTGGGGGAAAGAGAAGAGGTACCCAGGCCCAGTGAGAAGCAGGAAAGGTAATTAAGGAGACAGAGGATCTGCTTGTGGGAGAGTGGAGTTACAGCTGGACTCAAGGTACAGGAAAGAGAAAGCAAAAAGGAAGAGAATTCACAGAGCTTCCAGTAGGTACAGTATGGGCAAGGCAGCCAGGCAGGCACCAGAAAACCTATAGCATAAGCTCATAGAAGAAGCCCCTAGGTGGTGCAAATGGTTAAGTGCTCAACTACTAACCAAAAGGTTGGCAATTCAAACCTCCTCAGAGGCATCTTGGAAGAAAGACCTGGCGATCTGCTTCCAAAAGGTCAAAGCCTTGAAAACTCTATGTAAAGCAGTTTTACCCTGCAACACAAGGGGGTACCATGATTTGGAATCAACTGCAACTGGTACAGGTAAGCTCATAGATAAACCACTCAGCTACCAAGTGAGGTAAGAGGGGAAAGTCCTCTAGTGGGGACCCGTGATATACCCTAAAAATGGAATCCAAACATTGCTTGGCATTTTCTTGTATCCACTGCAGAAGAAAAAGACCCGGTGGTGCTGAGGAAGGTGCTGGTGTGTCGGCTATGTGGAGGGTGGGTGGGTAGAGCAGGATTGTTTGCTACTAAGAAGCAGGGTCCATGGGCCCAAGCAGTTTGGGTGGGCAAGTTCCAGGAAAATGGATCAAGGTCAAATGCTTGAGAAAACAATGAGGAATGGCACTAGAACTTTAATCCAAAGAAAAGCTGAGTCGTGGGTTGATTTGAAAGAAGCAGAGTCTGGTGCTTGAGATGGGGTGATGACAGTGTTTTGCTTTAGATCGTTATACCCCTCTCCTTTGTTGTCCATTCCATGTCCATTTCCAAAGGGCGGCATTTTGTTGCTGCATCTGGCAGGGAGGTTAATCGGAATGCTGCAAATCTCAGGGAATTCTGTAAAATTTATAGAAAGGGGAGCTGATCAGATGCTTCTGTGATAGGGGACCTCCGCTTTTCCTAACCAACTGCAGAATTATTACCTATGTAATTAACTTGGCAACTAATCACCTACAGCCCGTTGCTGCCAGAGTAGATGCGGTCCGATGCTGTCAGTGCTCCACCCCTATGCTATTAGCACCTTGACCACTTCTGGGCACACTGAACACACTCACGTGCATGCCAACAGCCAGCACCTGCATCTCTTTGTAGAAAGGCAGCTCTTAGGCAGCCATGACCCACTTTGCGTGCCAGCACAGACTGCAGGAGCGCCTAGAAGTGCATAAGTATTCCCCTCCTCAACCTGAGGGCAGCGGTTAAGCTTTGACTGATGGGTGGTGGTGGTGTTGTTGTTAGGAGCGGTGTGGAGTCGGTTCCGACTCATAGCGACGCCATAGGACAGAGTAGAGCTGCCCCACAGAGTTTCCAAGGAGCGCCTGGTGGATTTGAACTGCCGACCTTTTGGTTAGTAGCCGAGCTCTTAACCACTGTGCCACCAGGGCTCCAATCCTGCTCCTTAGAAGCAAACTGTTCCAGCTGTTTCTGTTTTTCATTCTTTGGACACATCCAAACATCTAAACAGTGTGTTTATTTATACTCCGATTTCTTGATTTATCTGTATATCTGTTGACGCTTCCATCTGAAAAATTGAAGATTTAACTTACTATCATTATTCCATTCTCTCCTGCTCTCTTCTTCTCAATGTTTCATTGTTTTATTATTTTTAATTCTTCTGTTAGTTACCTAGAAACCTCTGTCTTGTTATGTCAGGATCACTTGACTCCACTTCATGAAGTGAGAGTATTTTCTTCTCTATTCTTTCTGCTATTTGTTTCTGTCTCATTTCTTCTCACATTCAGTCAAATCTGTCTACTTTTACATTGTGTCAAAATTGTTAACATTTACATTTGCTTGTACAAAAATAATCAAGTCTTCCATGCTAAGTCCATGGTTGATTCTAAAAGCTAAAAATCAATGCATGGGTTACATTATTTTGATTGTTCAATGCTATGCTTAGGGCTAAGATAATACGCCTTTCTGGAAATCTGGTAGAAAGATCCATGGGCTAATTAAAATGAAATATTCCTAGTTTCAAGGTCAAATGAATGTTCTTTTCTACATTGCACCAGTTGCTTAACATTTCAAGATGTTTTTGTTTGCTTAACATTTGATCTATGTCTTTCTTGGATAGCTTTTTGTTTTTCCTGGAGTTGCTAACTTTCTGTTCCCATTTCTTGTAATTTATCATATCTTCAAGTTTTTCCATTCTCTTATTCATTCTCTCTACCTGTCAGAGTCCTTGGTCCACTTCAGACTACCTTCACAACTCACATCTGGGGATTCTCTCTGCTTTCCTGAGTTGGATCTTCTGGATTCCATGTCATCTCTTTCTTGGTTTACTCCCTATTTACTGTATCTTCTATCAAGTAATTTCCTAAAACAGAATGAAGTTTTGTATGTTTGAAAATACTTTATTCTGCCATTACACTTACCTGGTAATGTGAGTATATATAGAACTCTAGGTTAAAAAAGATTTTGAAGACACATTCAGGTATCCAGTGTTGCTAGAGAAGCTTGATGGAAGACTAATTCTCATTCTCTTCTAGGAGACTTATTCTATTTTCTCTGAAAGTTTTTAATATCTCTTTTGTCTCTGGTATCCTGAAATTTCATGTGAATGGCTTGAGGTTTGAGGATGTTATTTTTCTCATTAACTGAGCTGGCACTCATTGGGTCCTTTCCCTGTAAAGAATCATGTCTTTCTTCAACTTTGGGGAATTTTAATTTATTGCTTCTGTAATGATTTCCTACCTTCCATTTTCTCTGTCCTTATTTTCCTGGGATTCATATTAGTCTGTTGCTGAATTGGACCTCTTATGTTGTTGTATGACTATTTGTTCTGAAATATTTTCTTGATTTTATTCCCAGTTCTTATATTGAAATATATATATATATTCTCTCTCTTTTTCCTATTATTTTATAGCTATTTTATAATATATTTTCTAAATATATTAAGTGGAAGGTTTGTTGTTGTTATGGTTGTTTGAGTTCTTTTCTGTTCCATGAATTATCTATGCGATTTCCAGGGTCTATTTTTGTATTTGTACATTTTGGCCATCTTCATTCATGCTGGGTTTTTGTTCTTTGTTTTGTTTGTGATAAAATATATATAACAAAACATTTGCCGTTTCAAACTATTTTTACGTGTTCAATTCAATGACATGAACTATGTTCACAATGTTGTGTGACCATCACCACTATCCATTTCCAAATCTTTTCATCACCCTTGACAGGAACTGAGTGCCCCTTAAGCAATAGTTGCGCATTTCCCCCCGCCCCCCACCCGCCCTTGGTAATAAACTTTGGTCTCTATGCATTTACCTATTCTACATATTTCATATCAGTGGGATCATACAATATTTATCCTTTTGTGTCTGACATTTTATTCAGTATAATGTCTTCAAGGTTTATCCATGTCATAGCATGTATCGGAACATCATTTATCTTCATGGCTGACTTGTTGTATTTTCCACATTTTGTTTATCCATTCATCTGCTGATGGACACTTGGATTGTTTCCACCTTTTGGATTGCTGCAATGGACACTGGTGTACATGTATCTGTTGGAGTCCCTGCTTTCAGTCTTTGGGGTATATACCTATGTGTGGAATTGCTGGGTCATATGGTAAACGTGTTTAACTTTTTGAGGAATTGCCAAACTATTTTTCACAGTGGCCACGCCATTGTACAATCCCATCAGAAATGGCCAAGGGTTTCAATTTCTCCACGTCCTCACCAGCACTTGTTATTTTCCATTTATGTGATAATAGGCATCCTAGTGGGTGTGAAGTAGAATCTCACTGCAGTTTTGATTTGTGGTTTCCCTATAACTAACTTGAGCATCTTTTGATGTACTTGTTGGCTACTTGTATATCTTCTTTGGAGAAATGTCTATTCAAGTACTCTGTCCATTGTTTGATTGGGTTGTTTGTCTTTTCATAGTTGAGTTGTAGGAGTTCTTCATATATTCTGGATATTAAACCCTTATCAGATATATGGTTATCAAATATTTGATCTTATTCGTAGGTTGTCTCTTTACTTTGTTGAGAGTCCTTTGATGAACACGAGTGTTTAATTTCCATGAAGTCCAATTAATCTATTTTGTCGTTTGTTGCTTGTTCTTTTGGTGTCATATCTAAGAATTTATTGTCAAAAACTAGGTCCCAAAGCATTACCCCTATGTTTTCTTCTAAGAGGTTTATGGTTTTACTTCTTACATTTAAGTCATTGATCCAGTTTAATTTTCATATATGGTGTGAGGTAAGGGTCCAATTTCATTCTTTTGCATGTGGAGATCCAGTTGTCCCAGCACCATTTATTGAAGAGAATATTCTTTTCCCCATTGAATGGACTTAGCACCCTTGTCGAAAATCAATGGACCATAGATATATGAGTTTATTTCTGGACTCTTGGTTCTATTCCATTGGTCTATATGTCTGTTGTTACCCGTACCTGACTAGCTTGATTACTGCAGCTTTATAGTATTTTTAGAAATTGGGAAGTGTTATTATTCTTACTTGACTCTTTTTCAAGATTATTTTGGCTATTTGGGGCCCCTTCCAATTCCATATAGATTTAAGGGTTAGCTTTTCTTTTTCTGCAAAGAAAACTGTTGGAAATTGATAGGGATTATACTCAATCTGTAGATTGCTTTAGGCAGTATCGACATCTTTACAATATTAAGTTTTCCCATCCATGAACACAGAATGTCTTTCCATTTATATAGGTCTTCAATTTATTTCAGCAATGTTTTATAGTTTTCAGTGCACAAGCCTTCTACCTCCTTTGTTAAATTTATCCCCAGGTATTTTATTCTTTTAGATGCTATCGTAAATGGAATTGTTCTCCTAATTTTCTTTTCAGATTGCTCGTTGCTGGTGTATAGAAACCCAACTGATTTTTGTGTGTTGACCTTGTACCCTGCAACTTTGCTGAATTCATTTATCAGCTCTAGTAGCTTTCTTCTGGAGTCTTTGGGATTTTCTATATATAGGATCATGTCATCTGTAAAAAGAGATAGTTTTATTTCTTCCTTTCCAGTTTGGTTACCTTTTATTTCTTTTTCTTGCCTAATTGCTCTGTCTAGAACTTTCAGTACAATAATGAATAGCAGCGGTGAGAATGGGCATCAGCTCTGTCTTGTTCCTGATCTTAAGGGAGAAAGCTTTCAGTCTTTCACGATTGAGTATGATGCCAGCTTTGGGTTTTTCATAAATATTATTTTTCATATTGAAGATTTGTCCTTCTATTCCCAGTTTATTGAGTATTTTTATCATGAAAAGGTGTTGGATATTGTCAGGTACCTTTTCTGTGTTGATTGAGATGATCATATGGTTCTTTTCTTTTTTTCTATTAGTATGGTTTATTACATTGATTGATTTTCTAGTATTGAACCACCTTTACATTCTTGGAATAAATCCTACTGGCTTATGATCTGTAATCTTTTTCAAGTACTATTGGATTTGGTTCGCTAATATTTCATCGAGGATTTTTGCATCTATATTCATAAGGGATATTGGTCTGTAGTTTTCTCGTGATGTCTTTATCTAGTTTTTGTATCAGGGGAAGGCTGGCTTCATAGAAGAATTAGGAAGTTTTCCTTCTCTTCAATTTTTTAGAAGAGTTTAAGAAGGATTGGTGATAATCCTTTAAATGTTTGGCAGAATTCCTCAGAGAAGTCATCTTGTTCAGGAAATTTTTTTGGTGTTGGGAAGTTTTTGATTACTGATTCCATCTCTTCACTTGTTATGGGTTTGTTGAGATTTTATATTTCTTCTTTTGTCAGTTTAGTTTATGTGTTTTTAGGAATTTGTACATTTCCTCTGATTTATCTAATTTGTTGGCATAAAATTGTTCATAGTATTCTCTTATGGTCCTAGGGTTGATTTCTCTAGGGTTGGTTATAACGTTCCCATTTTCATTCCTGTTTTTAGGTACTTGGGTCTTTTCTCTTTTCTCTCTAGCTAAAGGTTTGTCAGTTTTATCAGTCTTTTCAAAGAACCAACTTGTGGTTTTGTTGATTCTCTCTATTGTTTTTCTATTCTCCGTTTCATTTATTTCTGCTCTGATCTTTGTTATTTCCTTTCTTCTGGTAGCTTTAGGCTTAGCTTGCTCTCCTTTTTCTGGTTCCTAAGGTTGCAGAGGTAGGCTATTGATTTGAGATCTTTTTTTTTTTTTTTTAATATAGGCATTTATGCTCTGAATTTCTCTCTGAGCGCAGCCTTTGCTCTATCCCATTATTGGTATGTTGGGTTTTCATTTTCATTTGGCTCTAAATATTTTCTGGTTTGTCTCTTGATTTCTTCCTTGACCTGATGGTTGCTTAATAGGGTGTTGTTTAGTTTCCACATATTTATATATTTTACCATTCTGTTTCCATTATTAATTTGTTTCATTCCATTGTATCAGAGAAGATATTTTGTATGATTTCAGTCTTGAAATTTATTGAGATTTGTTTTGTGACCTAGCATATGGTTTCTCCTGTTTATGGTTTATCCTGGAGAATGATCCAAGTACAGTTGAAAAGAATGTGCATCATTCTGTTGTAGGTTGAGTATTCTGCATATGATTGTTAAGACTAATTGGTTTATCCTGTTTTTCAAATCCTCTATTTTCTTACTGATTTTCTTTCCAGATGTCCTGTCTATTATTTAAAGTGCTGTATAATAGTTTCAGCTCTTATTGTAGAACTGTGTATCTCTCCCTTTAATTTGGCCAGTGTTTAATTGATATATTTTGAGATTCTCAAGTTAGGTGCATGTATATTATAACTGTTATATCTTCTTGATGAATTGACCCTTCTATCATTTATAACATTCTTCCTTGTCCCTTATAACTGATTTTGACTTAAAGTCTATTTTATCTGATATTAAGATGATATTGTGGGCATTCGGGTTTGGAAGTCTGAGTAGGGTGGGGCACAGAGTGAAAACTTGAAGAATAGAAGGCTTTATTTTAGAATAAATAGGTGCAAACTTGACTATAAAGCTGCAAGCCTCATCCCCAAATCCCCAATTCATTCTGCTGACTGTTTGAACCAAACTTTCTTTTGTGGTGTGGTGTTAGGCCTAGTTATAAATATTGGATGTCCATTTATCCCCTTGTTTACAAGTTTACTTCTCTCTCTGTCCGCTACAGACAGGCACACCCTGTGGCCAGATTCTCCCCTAAAGGTCTGCCAGAAAGATAAACTCCTACCTTTCTGAAACCTTCTCACAATATATTCTCAGTAATGTTTTTCTGCTCTTTCATCTGTCCCTCATCTCTATCTTCTAGAAACTAGTTGAAATTTATCTTCTATTAATAACACGTCTTTTGCCCATCCCTTTATGTTCCTCTCTTCCCTGTTATGAGTTTGTTCCTTTTTAGACTTCCAAGATTTTTTTTCAGTGAGTTGTTGGGGAGGACAGGAAGCAAATATGTGTGCTGAGTCTGCCATCTTGAATTGGAAAGCAGGATGATGCTTTCAAACATTTAGGTATCCCAGTGGAGCCCTGGTAGTGGAGTTCAAATCCTGGTAGTCGGCAGTTCAAATCCACCAGTCGCTCTTTGGAAACCCTATGGGGGCAGTTCTACTCTGTCCTATAGGGTTGCTATGAGTCAGAATTGACTCGACAGCAACGGGTTTGGTTTTGGTTTACTCTAGAGTAAACCAAAGTAGATCATGCAAAGTACAATGTGCATAATTTAAAAACTTAATAATTCTAAAAAGTTCACAGAAACAACAGTCCTCTGCCATCCCTTCCTTGCCGCCCCACTCCCTAGACACTTTTGACTCTCTTGGGTGTTTCTCATGGTATTTACTTCCATATTTCTAAGCAATGTGGTGAAGTGCTCGGCTACTAGCCAAAAAGTTGGCAGTTCGAATCCACACAGAGAAGCTTAAGAAGAAAGGCCTGGGGGACTGCTTCTAAAAGTTCACAGCCATGCAAACCCTACGGAGCACAGTTCTGCTCTGAAACATGTGGTGTCACGGTGAATCAAATCAACTTGACGGCCGCTGGTGGAGTGGGGAAGAGAGTGGGCCAGGGGTGAGATGACTATGGAGAGCTGGTCAGAGCATGATGCAGATGCTGAGTGTGTGTAAAGGCTGGAAAATAGTTCTGAAAGTAAACATTGGAAAAAGCAGAAACAAAGCTTGGATCCCAGAAAAGGAGAGGGTAGGAGAGGGCGCACTGATTTAATGCTTAGAGTGGTGTTTGTCTGTATGCTCTGTGGAACACTACTCTCCTGAGAAGGTTTTTGGTAAGAACTGGCCTGCAGCAAAAAATGGTTCTAAGATTAACCATTATCCCTCCTGGAGATTTATAAAGTTCTACAGCACTTTAAACGGTTAAGAAGCTGTGTGGTGAAACAATCTTTCTTTCTTTGTTTAATCCAGCCTTTCCTCAAATTTACTGGCCTCTGTTTATTTGTGGTCTACAGTACACACTTTCAGAAGTGCTCAGCCCCAGGGGGATGGAGTTCTGCCCATCCTGCCCTCTCTCCTCACTCTCTAAGTGCTTTTAGCTCTGGGCAAAACAGTGTAATATTAGATACACCAGGGATACAGCAGAGAGCCTAAATGTCTCTGTGACAGAGACCGAGTCCTCCGATTATCTGTTCTCACCTTCTGTAGCCATTTAGCTAAAGACCACATTTCGCAGCTTCCCTTGCAAACTTACACAACTTAAAATGAAAGAAGCATTAAAAAAAAAAAAAAAAAAAAGGTTGCTATCTAGTCAATTCCTACTCATGGCAACCCCATGTGTGTCAGAGTAGAACTGTGCTTCTTAGGGTTTTCGATGGCTGATTTTTCGGAAGTAGCTCACCAGACCTTACTTCTAAGGCACTGCTTGGTGGATTCAAACCTCCAACCTTTTGGTTAGCAGCTGAATACTTAATCATTTGCACCACCCAAGAGAGTCAAAAGGAGCACACACTCCCCTTTTCCTTCTCATCCTCCCTTAGGTAGGATGTATCTTAGTTTCATGTCTTCCTCTCTCTCAGTTCCATGCTTCTGAAGAGCAGAATCTGTGTCTCATCATTCTTTGTAGCTGTTCCCGCATTAGCAACATGCTCAAGAGATGATAGCTTCTTGGCTGACAAATATGTACAGACCAAACTATCCGTCAGTTTTCCCAAAGGAATAGCATATTATTCCATTTCCTAGTTTGTACAGAATGCTAAACCTAGTCTCCAAATGTTATAAATATGGTGAGCCCCGGAACCAGATTTTCCTAAACAGTATCCATTAAAATACTCTGACCTCCATACTTGTCAAAACATAGGCCCAGTTTCGAGATTGGAAGAGATGGTTGCCTTGACTATAAGATTATGTAGAAAGTACACAGAGGCAGAAGCATCCCATTCTTCCGGGGAGAATCAGGCAAGTCTTCAGGGAGGACTTTACATTTAAACTTTGTCTAGAAGGATGAAAAGAGTGAGGGGAGAGACGATGCGTGTTAGGGAGATGGAACATCAAGGGTAGATATGTTCGGAAGGGCACTGCATTCCATTAATAGCTTTCCTCCCATCCACAGGTGATATCACATGAATCATTAGAGCTTCAGAACATCCCTATGAGCTGTTTTGATATATTATAATCCTTCAGCCTTCCACGCTCCATGTAGAGAAGTCCTTAGGACAATCCTCTAGAACCTTGGCATTTGTCTAGGTTTTGCCTCTTCTCCTAAATATTAAATACGCTTGTCTGTTGGGGTACCTTCAGGTATCATTGCAATGCCCAGCTTCTGCCTCTCTGCTCAACCCTGTGGATGGACATGCTGGCTGGATTTAGATTCTGACTTTCCTTCTTGTGCTGTCTTTGGGCACTCCCCTGGCCCTCTGCTCTGCAGCCCTCCGATCAGCCCCATTACAGCGGGAAAGCCCCAGCCCACAGCCCAAAACTCAGAGCCCAGGGCAACTCTGAATTCCAGCCTCCTTCATCTCTGTTAGTGGGTGATTGTAGGTAGAGACTAGGGAGAGGAAGAAGAGGACAGGTAAGCAGGATTTGGATCTGTGTGCATGACCTCATAGACCTTGCCATAGAGTTTGCATTTTAATCTACAGGCAATGAGTAAGCATTGTAAAAGTGATGTGATAAGACTGCTTGGTGAGCATGCAGTTAGCACAAGGGGTAATTGTTTTATGAGCGGAGGAGATTAGTAGCCTGGGGCTCTATCCCACAATAGAGGCATGCATCTCAGGTCAACAGGTCCTTGTACCAGTGTGACGAGCTACTCTCACCTCTGCTTAGATGGGAGGGGCTAATTCCTGACTCTATCACTTTTCTCTTGTCCCCTCGTTTTGTAAACATGATGTAAGCAAAGGCTTAAGTTTGACATTTCAGTATTCCCTTCCTGAGATGATTGGTAAGCTACTTCCAAAAAAGTCAGCCATGGAAAACCCTGTAGAGCACAGTTCTACTCTGACACACATGGGGTCACTGTGAGCCGGAATCCACTCAACTGCAACTGGTTACTGGTGACCTGAACTTACCTTTCCTGCCGTTTCTCCCGCTGATTCCCTGGCCAGACTGAACTATTTGCTGTTCCCATACACCTTTGATTCCTGCCTGCTCTCTTTGGCTCATACTTGTCTGCAGTCCAGAAGCCCTTCTTGCCATTTCTGCTTGTGAAATTCTATCCATCCTTGTGGACTTACTTCAGTGCCTCTTCCTGCCTTAAACCTTTTCTGATTCCTTGTAATGGTTATGATCTCTTTCTCCAGGACCCTTATCATTCTCTGCCTTGGATATGCACCCCCAAGGACGAGAGGCCTACACCCTCGACCTCCAACAGTGCCTGGCCCTGGCAGGCTTTCTCTGTAGGGATACGCAAATCTATTTAAAATGAAACTAACTGCTCTCGTTAGACTGATGGGAACTTGCATCTGAAAAAAATTTAAGATGTTGATAGAAACAGTTAACAATGAACACAATTGGCAGCCAGTTGGAATAAAACGTTCCCTAACCCTATTTTTTTTTTTTTTTAAATGAGAGAAATATTTACCTCAGCCATATGTGGCAGAGAATCCCTTTGATTTGGAAAAGGCAAGTGAGGGATTTTATTTTTAAGAGAAAGAGAATGTGAGGAGAAACTGAGCTGCTGAATTCTTCCATGAGCCATGTATTCATGCCGTCACGAAACAGAGTCTGAGATGAAATTTTATAGGACGGACATCAATAACTTCGTAGAAATAAGTGAATAAAACAAAATTTTAAAACTTTTGCATAATTATTTTGTCGATTTTCTCCCCTTGATAATTCTTATATATTAATTTAAATTTAATCCTGAATTTTCCAGTTTGTTCAGCGGTGGTGGTTGAATATCTGATTCTGTCTAGAATGTAAGGTCTGTGGTGAAATATTATTAGCTAAGTTTCACAGACCACCAGAATTTACTCAAAACCTTCAGGGAGCTAAGACATCATGGCAGGGCGTTCTAGTTAGACCTGCCCCAAATCCTTTTTTAGTTTGCTTTTACCCCTACTTAACATCAAAAGAACGGAATTTGTGTGTGTGTGTGTGTGTGTGTGTGTGTGTGAAAATATACATAGCAAAAGATACACCATTTCAACCATTTTACATGTATATAATTCAGTGACGTTGTTTATGTTCTTCAAGTTGTCTGACCATTCTAGCTATTCTTTTCCAAATTATTCTACCACCATTAGCATAAACTCACTGCCCCCTAAGCTTCTTATCTAACCTTTAGAATTGCAGCTGTCAATTTGATCTTACATAGATAATTCTTTAAAAGAGTACAATGCTCAAGGTAGACATACTTTACTAATTAAGCTAAACTATTGTTTTGTTCATTTTGACCTCTCAAACTTCAAATGTCTTGTCCTTTAATAACACCGTACCCTGAGCAAATGACGTCTGTCCTTGTGAAATGACATCCTTCTTTATACCCCTAAACATCATTTGTTAGCAATTCTGGTCTCCTCCGCTGTAAAGACACCTGATATCCCAATCATACTGGGAACACCAAAGAAAGGCAAAACTGCATCATCATTCTCACCCCTTGCCCAGCCAACAGGAAGCACGAAGTGTTCAGGGAAACTAGAATCATTCAACGTTGGCAAGTCGAAATTGTTTCTGAGGATCAGTGCAGATTTTTACTTTGGAAGCAGCAGAAGGGAAGAAGACCCAGAAGAGTCATTTGGATGAATTATTTGCAGAAAAGACGGTGGCACTTCAATGGCTTGACCTCTGCTCAGCTCACACAAGCCATCACTAGAGGATCAGGCTTTGTTTATGCCACCTCCTTTGCTGCCAATGCTTCCTGCCAGCATCCTGGCATCTGAAAACAAGCAGGGAATTTTTCTAATCTTTAGGTCCAATGTTTAAATCCTCTTCCTTTGCCTCAAGGATGGTCCATGCTGTTTGTGCCTCATTTCTCATCTTTCTCCCTAAGTGTGAGCCTTGCCCAATTGGGTATAAACCCCAAGGACATCACCAATGTCATGATAATCTTTACAGAGTAGTTGTAAAGCAGTTGAGTTTGGCCATCATTCTGTGTTAATCCAAAGTGGGGAATGATGATTATAACAGGGTTGACAAAGGAGTCTACTTGGGAGCTATCATCATCTATCTTCCGTGGATGACAGGTGTTTGCACTTCCTTTACCTGTACAGGGAGAAATACTGGAGACAGTGATCCTGTGTGGGTGAATTCACACCACATTTTATTTTCCTGCATTGATTTTGGCCTTTTTGCTTTCTTCCCTGCTGTCCTCCAGCTCTTCTCACACTTAATTAAGCCTTGTCCCTGCCCCGTCTGGGGACTGAGAAGAATATCATAGCATGTTTCCTCTATGAGGCAGAGAAGATCAGGTTACCATCCCCTCTTCCTCACTCCCCCAGAGATATGACGCTTCAAAGGTCTCTGGATTCTTCCATGGGATGTAAATGGAATAACTTGGATCCTCTTCATTTGAGAGGGTGAAAGAAAGGAGTATGAAGAATGGAGAAACGGCAGAAGGGTAGAGGGATTGTTGGGAGGAAAAGTTCAAAATAAAATAAACTTGTTGGACTTGAGATAGATCATACAAGTTCAAGCAATTCTGCAAAACATGAGTCACTTCAAATTCTGCCCCTTGGAGAAAATCATTGGTAACATGTTGGTCACCTTCTTTCAAGTTATCTCTGTTTTAGTCTATGCCGAATACATTTTATATAAATGAATGATATCACTCAGATTGGTCAGTAACCTGATTGTTTAAAAATTCAGCTTTATGATGTGAGCCTCTTTCCATGTTAATAAATGTACTTTTATGGATGTACCTTAATTTATTTAACCAATATTTTATTGATTAATCATTCCTCTGTAAGTTATTTCCTTTGTTTTTTTCATATGCAATTGACATAAAACAATGTAGTGATAAATATTATTGTACATATTATCTTTGTGGGCTTGTCTCATAAGCCCCTAAAATTGGAATTGATTCAAAGAACTTAATCTGACATTTTACGTACAAAACAGAATTTGTGTCTGTGAAAACTCAGAAGTCTTAGAACTCTATTCTTATATATTTATCTGTGCCAAAATACATACTTCACATTCTATATGATGGAGTGAGAACTCCCCAGATCTTTTCTGCAGAGGGTACTATGGGAGGGAGATTAGGGGCATTGGGTTATATCAAAACCTAATATATGAATTATATATGAATGCATGCCAATACAATGTAATAGAGGAGGCTGAATGTTACAACCCTTGTGGGCTCCGCCCAGGAATACATATGTAGTCATTAGGAAAAGGGAAAAAGTATTGGAATAACCAAGTAATGGATATTGATTCAGTTACAATTTTTTAAATTTTACTGTGTTTTAGGTGAGAGTTTACAGTGCAAATTAGTTTTTCATTCAAAAATTTTATACACAGATTGTTTTGTGACATTGGTTACAATCCCTGCAATGTGTCAGCATTCTCCCCCTTTCCACCCCGGATTCCCCACTCATCTAGTTTTCCTGTCCCTTCCTGCCTTCTCGTCTTTGCTTTTAGGCAGGTGTTGCCCATTTGGTCTCGTAGACTTGATTGATCTAAGCAGCACGTTCCTCACGTGTGTTATTGGGTGTTTTATAGGCCTGTCTAATCCTTGGCTGAAAGGCGGATTTGGGGAGTGGCTGCAGTTCTGAGTTAGCAGGGTGTCCGGGGCCCGTAGTCTTGGGGGTTCCTCCAGTTACCGTGAGATCAGTAAGTATTTCTTTTTTTTTTTTTTTTGTAAATTTGTGATTCAGTTATAATTTGTGTTAATCCATAATGCTGATCAAACTGGTAGCCAGGAGATCAAATCACAGTGTCCACAGGGCGTGCTTGGCCAGTTCTTTTACTAAATGGGATCTAGTGGTAGAATTTTTAGCAAGCGGGATCTTCAAAACCTTACAGGTAATGGTGACATTTTTTAAAATGCTCTATTGGTCTACCTGCTAGAGGCATGGGGAGTAGGGTCCAACTACTTGTGGAAGGGAACAGGTAACATGTTTGCAGGAGTTCTGATCACCAGCCAGGCCAGCAAAGATCTGAAGATCTGAAGCAAAGCTCTGGACAGAGGCGGGGTTAGAGTTGTAATGCTGCTCATGGGCTGAGTTTCCCAGTAAACGGACTGAGCTGAAGATTTGCACCCAGTGAGTTAATTGGGGGGGTGTTCTTGGAGTCCCTGGGTGGTGCAAACAGTTCACTTACTTGGCAGCTAACTGAAAGGTTGGAGGTTCAAGTCTACCCAGAGGTGCCTTGGAAAAAAGACCTGGTGATGTACTTCAGAAAAATTGGCTGTTGAAAACCCTGTGGAGCACAGTTCTACTGTGACACACATGGAGTTGCCATGAGTGAGAGGCGACTCAATGGCAACTGGTTGTTGTTTGTTTTTGTTTTTTTTCTCCCTTGAGAACAAGACCCGTAAGGATGTGAGGGAAACACAGTTGGCAGAGGGGGACTTAAGCAGCAATGCAGTTGCAACAGAGGTTCCATCCAACCACACAGGGAGCCCCTGAAACTTGGGTGGCCATTCAAAAATGTCTCCAGTTGAGGCAAAGGGATCAGATCTTTTACCCCCAACATTGATCATCTTTTGGACATAGGATACCCCCAAACAAAGGGTGTAACCCTTGGTTGAGGGCAATTACTAAATGGAGGATCTGAGCAGCACACCATAGCACCCACTATGGACTTTACGGCAGAAGGTTAGTCAGATGAACTGGGCGGGCTATATCTTGATGGTCAGATAGAAACACTTAGGTGACCAGTTCATATCAGATGAGAGTAACAAGACTAACCTCACACCTTTCCCTTATACCTCCACCTCACCCCTGTCTATTTCACCTAAAACACGAACGTGCACACTGATAAAGAGGGAGTGCTGGACTGGAGTCAACAAGCAGGCAGGGCCAGATGTTGAGGATGAAGGGTTTTCATGTGCGCAGCTGAGCTGGAGGGACAAGAAAGGAGGAGACTCCAGAAAGCACATTCAGAAAAAGAAAAATCACCTTTAAAAACCAGAGCTTTGAATGTTTGCTATGAGGATGTCTGAGAAATAATCTGTTTAAACAAGATAGTTCAACTTTTTATTAACGCCCTCAATTATGTCACTCATAGAAATGAATGTGGTTCCAGCAGCGTTGCATTTATTACATACAGAACATACATTTATTCATTCTTTAAATATTTTTAAACCGATTATTATATGCTAGGCACTGAGCTAGATTCCAGGAATTCAAAAATAAACAAAACACAGTTCCTGCTTTCAAGGAGCTCACAGTCAGTGGGGGTGACAGATAAGATGGAACCATGGGGTGGGGGCTGGTCACCAGGCACTCCAGGGCCATGGAGGACATCTAGGGCATCAAAGAAGGGCTTTCCTTTCTGCATTTCTGCCAGCAGTGCATTTAACAACAGTTGAAATGGGCCTTTTTCATGGTGGGCAGAGGGGGTTTAGAATTTAAATTTAGGATCTGGTTAAAGCTGTCTGGTTTGCATACTGAAGAGGAAAAAAATTCATTACGGTACAGGAAACAGTAAGGTCTCTGGGTGGCCCAAACGGTGTGCACTCAGCTGGTAACCAAAAGGTTGGCTGTTCAAACCCACCCAGCGACACTGCAGAAGACACGGCCTGGCAATCTGCTTCCATAAAGATTACAGCCAAGAAAATCCTATGGAACTCAGTCCTACTCTGTAACACATGGGGTCGCCAGGAATCAGAATCCACTCAACTGCACAAGATGACGCAGAAGATACAGCAACTTCAGTCAATGGGTAAGCAACACCCCTCTAAGATCGTACAAGATATGGTTTAGGTGCACTGTTAAAAGATTTTGGAACTCTAAGAATTGCTGAGACAGAGCATGTCTTTCCAAGTTCCTACCTTTGTCCTCACTTGTTCTCTTTTATTTTCTTTTGCCCTAGGGCTTAGAATGAAGTGACTTTCTTCTGTAGCCAATTCTGTGGTTCCAGTTGAAAGATATATTTCCTGGCTCTTCAGCATCCTGACTTTAGAATTTGCATTTGTTTGCATCTTATTTGGGAAGCACTTTTTTAGGATTTCCATAGCACGTATCACTTTCTAACATACTATATAATTCACTCAGTTATTTTACTATGTATTGTCCGTCTAACCCTGCTAGAACATAAACCCTACATAAGAAAGACTCTTAGCTTTGTTCATTGTTGTATCACTACTGCCTAGAATAGCATCTGGCACATGGCATGTACTTTATAAATATTTGTTGGATGAAAGAAAGTTCAAAGAGAAAAGGCTTTGCACAGACCGCTGATGATAATGTGTTATGAAAAGTATAAATAACTCAATCATCTGCAGCCCCTAAATAAATTACAATATAATGTTAGGACTTGTCTGTCTTAGGATGACCCATTTATAGCTTCTGAACTCTGGGTTGTCCTATATAGTGTGTCTTATTAGGTTTCTTTTTGACAAAACAATAGCTCTTAAATGGAGGCAGTAGTAGTTAAGTGGTAGAATTTTCGCTTGCCTTTCATGCTGAAGACCAGGGATCGATTCCTGGCCAATGTCCCACATGCGCAGTCACGACATGTCTGTCAGGAGGCTTGCATGTTGTCATGATGCTGAACAGGATGCTATATCTAAAGGAGGGCTGTTACCAAGAAAAAGAGACATGTTGCAGGGGCATCGGAAAACTTGGGGTCTGTCTTCGTCATCTAGTGCTGCTATAACAGAAATACCACAAGTGGATGGCTTTAACAAAGAGAAATTCATTCGCTCACAGTTTAGGAGGCTAGAAATCTGGATTTAGGGTGCCAGCTCCAGGGAAAGGCTTTCTTTCTCTGTCAGCTCTGGAGGAAGGTCCTTGTCATCAATCCTCCCCTGGTTGAGGAGCTTCTCAGGGTAGGGACCCCAGGTCCAAAGGATGCATTATGCTCCCAGTGCTTCTTTCTTGGTGGTATGAGATCCCCATGTCTCTCTGCTCACTTCTTTTTTTTTATATCTGAAAAGAGATTGGTGTAAGAACAACCTAATCTTGTAGATTGAGTCCTGCCTCATTAACATAACTGCTGCTAATCCCACCTCATTAACATCATAGAGGTAGGATTTACAACACATAGGAAAATCACATCAGGTGACAAAATGGTGGACAACCATACAATACTGGGAATCATGGACTAGCCAAGTTGACACACATATTTTTGGAGGACACAATTCAATCCATAACAGACTCCAACACAGTGGAGGCATTCTGAGACTCTACATCTGAGAAACAGGAAATGGACAGGCACATGGTGTTAGTGTACACACTGCATCACATCGGGGGTGCCATTCTGGGTGCGCCCTGATTTGTGCTGGGCAGAGGCCCTGAGGTTAGGGCAGCAACTCTTGGAAGGCCATATGCTGAGCTCACTAACACGGAGAAGTGGCTTTTTGAGCCTGTGTTCCCTTCTGCTTACATGATCACTGTTTGCTAACCTCCTGAAGATCAGCAGAAGAAAGCAATTAGAGGTAGGTGACAGAGACATGAAGTACAGGTGTCAGAATCAGATGATACCCCTAATTAGAGATGACTTATTGAACAATTAGTTGGAGGTAATCCAACTCTTCTTTCACAATTGTTGTTAGTTGCCATAGAGTCAGCTCCGAGTAATGGCAACCCTATGTACAACAGAAGGAAACACTGCCCAGTTCTCAGCCATCATCATAATTGTGGGTGTGTTTGAGCTCACTGTTGTGGCCATGTGTATTTTGAGTGCCTTCCAACCTACGGGGCTCATCTTCCAGCACTATACCAGACAATATTCTGTTGTGATTCATAAGGTTTTCACTGGCTAATTTTCTGAAGTAGATTACCAGATTCTTCTTCCTAGTCTATCTTAGTCTGGAAGCTCCACTGAAACCTGCCCACTGCGGGTGACCCTGCTGGTATTTGAAATACCAGTGGCATAGTTTCCAGCATCAGAGCAACACGCAAGCCACCACAGGACAACAAACTGACAGACGGGCGGTGGTTGTCACAATTAGAAGGAGGCAATCTAAAGCGCCTTTCACAGCACACCAGGGTTGAGCTTCCATTTGACTGTCGCCACCTTGTATTTCCATTTGTGAATGGAATGATCCTTACCACTGCTCTCCCTGCTTCTTTATACTCTTTCTCCCATCCTATCCCATTACCTACCCCACCCTCACTTCATGTGACCTGGTGGTGTTTTGCAGCCAGGTGAGCTTAAGTTCCCTTGTTTCAACGTTAAGCCACCTACGTGGGCTCTCGCAGTCCTCTTGTTTCTGAGGACAAGAGTTTTCTTAGGCTGGTACCCAGCTCAAGCCTCAGGGTTGAAGCTAATCTGTACAGATGACCCAAGAGGCATGCTTGGTGCACCAGCAAAGGTGAGGCAAAGTATTTTCAAAATATTTTTGAAGAACTTTGATAATTCCCACTGTTACCTATTTTATAATTTAGTATTGTGTTTACTTGGAGTTACTAAGGGAGAAGGGACATTGGAGCACATCATAATCTTTTCCAGGGTGTAAGTCCTGCAAAATCATTGTTTGGCACTGACCCCAACACCCTGAGTGCTTTATTATCTTTTCTCTGTTCCATACACCTGAATTTCCTGTTTCTTTCCTTCCACTAGAGGCAATTGGCCTGCCTTTGCTGCTGTTCCCCCAGATCCTCCCTTTCTTGACCCTCTCTATCTTTTCCATCTATTTTAGTGTCTGTCTTAGGCTGGGATCTCTAGAGAAGCAAAACCAGAAAAGCGTATAAATATATATATAAACCAAACTCGTTGCTGTTGAGTTGATTCCGACTCATAGTGACGCTATAGGACAGAGTAGAACTGCCCTATAGAGTTTCCAAGGAGCCCCTGGTGGATTTGAACTGCCAACCTTTTGGTTAGCAGCCGTAGCTCTTAACCACTGTGCCACCAGGGTTTCCAAATATATACAGAGAGAGATTTATATCAAGGAAATGGCTCACACAGTTGTAGAGGCTGGAACATCCCAAGTCTGTGGGTCAGAATAGAGGCTTCTCTTGATTCATGTAGCCGAAGGCACTGCTAAACCCAAGATCAGCAGGTCAGAGAGCAGGGCTCTTGCTCACAGGCTGCGAAGATTGATGAATTCCAAGATCGGCAGGCAAGACTGCAGGGAAGCTGCCAGCTTGAGTTCCAAGAACAAGAGGTCAGACGAATAGGAGCCAGCTGCAGAATCCAGCACAAGCAGAAAGCCTTGCCAGAATGTCCACTTATATTCGCTGCAGGTCACACGCCCAAGGAAACTCTCATTCAACTGATTGGCTACTCACAGGAGATCCCATCATGGAGGTGATCACATCAGACGACTGCCAAACCACTGAGAAGCATGGCCCGGCCAAGTTGGCACACAACCTTAACCATCACAGTGTCACTTCCACTGCCCTCTTTCTAGAACTTACAAACATCCCTAAGTGAATCCGTTGGTCCCATGTTCTCTTCCCCTCTTGTGACAACCCATTTTCCCCCGAAACATATGAATATTTATGAAACATAAATATTTTTCTGGGCTAGTTCTTTTCTACAGTGAAAATGGTATGGGTATACTATACACATCTTTGTGTGGGTAGCTCCTAAAATCCCCCTCACCCTGAGACCTCTTCCTTCAGCTCTGACAAAACAGTTGAAGGCTGAGATGGGTGTGGAGTGGGGAGGAACAGCTTGTTTTAAATTGCCTGGAATCATCCATCATCACCAACAGCAGCAGACCAAGGCTGTCCTCAAAGCCGGCATGGTGACCCAGAAAGTTTGAGAAAATGCATATTTTTACCCCTACAGGGTGATGAGAAAGTGTCACCACTTCACACTCACAACAGCATTATAATTAGGCCAGTAGTCAACAAACACTTGGGGAATAAATTAATACATGTTTTGGTGTATATGTTTGTGAGATAGAGACAGACAGAAAAAATTTCAATCTATTTGTTTCTTTTTGAAGGGCCTGTTCTGTGCTGCAAAATATTTCACTGAAATATGGCAACGCCTCCTGAGTGAGTGAAAATGGGTCACATCTAATCAGTCCTCACCACACCTGCCCCCTATTTTTGTTTTTTTAATTAAAAAAAAAAATCACATCCTCTTTTGTCAAGCAGCATGGAGGAGGGGCTGGAGGCTAGAGGATCAGCCATCTGTTGGCACGTCCACACCACGAGTTGCATTTTATTTTTCACATGTACTGCCTTTAAAAAAAAAAAAAAAAGATGTAATATGCGAACACATTCTCGTAGTAAAGGGTTCAAATAATACACAATACAAAAAAAATGTGGAAGAAAATGTGAATATTTTCATTCTTCCCACTCTGCTTCGTTTACCTAGAGGAGAGAATGTCAGCACGCTAACGAGCATCCTTTTAGTCTTTTTTCAAACGCATTTATACAACACACACACACACACACACACACACACACACACGGTTTTGTTTGTTATTTGTTTTACATGCAGGTGATCATGATATACAGGCTGGTCTTCAACTCACTTTTTCACTTAACAATAGATCTTCTCGAGCTCCGTATCACTGCCTGCAGCTCTACCTCCCTCTTATAGTGACTGCCAGTATTACCTAGTAAGGATATAATACATATTGTTTTACCACTTCCCTATATGATGAACAGTTAATGTCCTTGAATATGCATCTTCGCGAACATATATAACATATATAACAATTTCTCTAGGATGGTGGAGCTGTGAGTCAAAAATTACATGCATTTTTTACTGATGTTTTCAGATTCACTCCCTCCAAAATCTTACATACCCCTCAGATCCTGTTGAAACATTTGATATTTTCAGCTATTGTAATTTTTTGCCTGTCTGATAGGCAAAAATTGGCACATTATTATTTTGATTTGCACTTTTTAGATGATAGTAAACTTCAGTATCCTTTTGTTATTTATTTATAATTTTTCTTCTGTAAATATTCTTTTATACCTTTTGCTTCTTTTTCTAATAGGTTATTTGCCTTTTCTTTATTAATATGTAAGGATTCGAGGTATGCTAGATATTAATTATTAGTCTGTTAAACGTATTGACAAATGTTTCCTCTCTGTCACGTAACTCTAAATTTATGTATACTGTCTTTTGTTGTTTTAATTTTTTTTTTTTAAATATGGTCCAACCTGCTGCTATCTTCCTTTACGGCTGTTTGGGGCTTTATTTAGAGATTATTTACTCGTACCAAAGTTAGAGAAATAATCTACTATTTTTTTTCTGACATACATTTTAGGAATAACTTTAAAATTTATATGAAGTTTATTTCAGTGAATGGTGTTAGGTATGAGGCTTAATTTTTTTCCAAATATATTAAAGTTATTTCTCCCAAAACGATTTGATAAATTATCCATTTTCCCAACTGATTTAAAATGTCAGTTTTATCCAAAACTAAGTTTTTATCTATAATTGAGTCTGTACCTGAACTCTAGTCTATTAATTTATTTAACTATTCTTGCACCAATACCATACTATTTAAATTACCTTAGATTTTAGATTATACTTTGTTACTTAGTGGAGAAAATCTCCCTATATTTTTTCCCATAATTTTCTCGGTATATTTACAGAATTTTATTTTCTTATACATACTAGGATTATAAGGATTATAAAGCCTAGGATTCGTATTCTAAAAAATTCATATCCTATTAAATTTGGGAGAATTGACATCTTCATAATACTGAGTTTTCTCATTCAGGAACATACTTATTTCATTTATTTTCCATCTGTTCGGTTTCCTAATATATACATTTTAAGTTATAAGATTTTCCCAAGTGCTGCTCTAACTGAGTTTTAAAGGTTTGATAGCTAATGATCTTATTGTCATTAATTTTTAAGTAGTTTGAAAGTTTAGTTATGATTTCCTCTTTATCCAAGAGTTATTTAAAAGAATTATATATATATTTCTAAGTAGAAGAAGTTGAATTATTTTTGTTGTTGCTAATTCCTTACATTTGTTAAAAATTACATGTCCTGTGGAAATTAGCACGTAACATTCAACAAGAAGCGGTAAGAAAAAGGTGGAGAAAACACAGATACGTAAAATAAAAAATGATAAAGGAGAAATAATCACATTAAAAGAATTTTTAAAGATATGTGAAATCTATGCAAATTAATTTGAAAACCTAGGTAAAAATGAATAACTTTCTGGAAAATGTAATTTCTCAAAAGTGACTTTAGAAGAGTTAGAGAACCTAAACAGTCTGAGCTCTGTAGAAGAAATTGAGAAAATGGCCAAAGTGCTGCAACAGTTCCACAAAAGCAACAGGTCCAAATGGTGTTACGGGTGAATTTCATACAAATAATTAAAGAGCAGATAATTCCAGTGACTTTTAAACCGTTCTATAGCCTCAAAGAGGAGCCCTGGTACAGCAGTGGTTAAAGCGCTTGGTTGCTGACTGAAAGGTTGGCTGTTTGAACCCACTAACTGCTCCACGGGAGAAAGATGTGGCAGTCTGCTTCTGTAAAGATTATAGCTTTGGAAACCCTACGAAGCAGTTCTACTCTGTCTTACAGGGCTGTTATGAGTTGGAATGGACTCGATGGCAGCCGGTTTGGTTCTTGGGTTTATAGCCTCAAAGGAGTCCCTGGATGGCACAAAGAGTTAAGCACTCAACTGCTAGCTGAGAGGCTGGCAGTTTGAACCCACCCAGTGGTGCCTTGGGAGACAGGCCTGGTGATTTTCTTCCTAAAGGTCGCAGCCTTGAAAAGCCTGTGGAGCAGTTCTACTCTGCACCCATAGGGTCACCATGAGCCAGAATCGACTCCACGGCAACTACCAACAGCATGAACTTGATAAAGAAACAAAATCTCCAAATTCTTTTTATGAAACTAATATAACGAAAGATGAATCCCACTTCTAATCAACGCAATAATACTAAATACAGTATTTGAGACATGCGTCCAGGGTAACATTAAATTACTAATATGATAGTCAAGTAGGGTTTGCTTCAGGAGAGCAGACTTAGTTTAGTTCAAGGTGTTAGCCAATGCAACTAGAAAAAGGGGAAAACATCAGAAGTATGAAATTGGAAAGGAAGAGGTAAAGCTATTAGTATTTTCAGATGATATGAAGACCTAGTCAGATTAGAAAATCTACCAGTATAATTCACAAAATTAATAGTTCCTCATAAGAGAAATTATTGATCATCTCCATAGACGCTGAAAAAGCATTTTCCAAAAGCATCCCTTTTATTTTTATGAGTTCATATTTATTAAAACCAGAATTCAGGAGGGAAACTCTTTGTAGCAGATGAAAGAAACGGAGTTCCCTCTCTCAGTTTTTAATTTTAAAAAACATTATTATTTAAATAAGTATACATTCTATGCTTCACAACGGTCCCCTCTGTAACCAATCACAGGGAAGGCGCAGGACTGGGTAGCGTTTCGTTCCGTTATGCATGGGATCACCATGAGTCAGGGCCCATGTGACGGCAGCTACCAACAGCGATGAGAACATAGCATACATACAGAGAAACGCACAGATTGGATACAGCTTGGTGAATCTTCACAAAGTAAACACACCGTCTAACCAGCGCCTGCGTCGAAACACTAGCCCTCCGGCCCCGAGTCTCATTCCCACTGCCCAGAATTTTGATGGCATTTGGGAAAGACTCTCAGGTCTGGAAGAGCAACATGTGCTGGTTTGGGGCCTGAAGAGCTTTGGCCTGTCCTCCCCCAGAAATACCTTTACATGACCACGCGGGTGCTCCTGAAACGGAGTGAGTTTCAGTGACAGGGTGTGGGGTGACAAAAACATTCCCGACTAAAAATAAAACCTCAGTATATGGGACTAGATATACACTTCCTTAAAATGATAAAATAAAGCTATCTCTGCCCAAAATCTGAGATATGGAGGTGCTAGCCAATGCAATTAGAAAAAGGGGTGGGGGGAAGAAAACTAGAAGTATGAATTCGGAAAGGAAGAGGTAAACCTATTACTATTTTCAGATGATACGAAGACCTAGTATAATCAACTGAAAAACTACTACAAACAGTGAGAGAATTTAATAAGGTTGTTGTTAGGGGCCCCTAGTCGGTTCCCAGTCATAGTGAGCACGAGCGCAACAGAACGAAACTCTGCCTTGTCCTGCGCCATCCTTACAGTCGTTCCTATGTTTGAGCCCACTGTTGCAGCCACTGTGTCAATCCATCTCGCTGAGGGTCTTCCTCTTTTTCACTGACGCTCTATTTTACCAAGCATCACGTCCTTCTCCAAGGACTGGTCCCTCCTAATAACATGTCCAAAGTATGTGAGACGAAGTCTCGCCATCCTTCCTACTAAGGAGCATTCTAGCAGTACGTCTTCCGAGACAGGTTTGTTCATTCTTATGGGAGTCCATGGTATATTCAATATTCTTTGCCAACACCATATCTCAAAAGTGTCAATTCTTCTTCGGTCTTCCTTATTCATTGTCCAGCTTTTGCATGCATATGAGGTGACTGAAAATACCATGGCTTTGGTCAGGCGCACCTTGGTCCTCAGAGTGACATCTTTGCTTTTTAACACTTTAAAGAGATCTTTTGCAGCAGATTTGCCCAATGCAATATGTCATTTGATTTACTGTGTGCTGCTTCCATGGGCACTGATTCAAGTAAAATGAAATCCTTGACAACTTCAGTCTTTTTCTGTTTATCATGATGTTGCTTATTGGTCCAGTTGTGAGGATTTTTGTCTTCTTTATGTTAAAGTGCAATCCATACTGAAGGCTGTAGTCTTTGATGGTCATCAGTAAGTGCTTCAACTCCTCTTCACTTTCAGCAAGCAAGGTTATGTCATCTGCATAAGGCACGTTTTTAATGAGTCTTCCTCCAATCCTAATGCCCCATTCTTCTTCATATAGTCCAGCTTCTCAGATTATTTGCTCAGCATGCAGACTGAATAAGCATGGTGAAAGGATACGACCCTGACACACACCTTTCCTGACTTTAAACCATGCAGTATCCCCTAGTTCTGTTTGAACAACTGCCTCTTGGTCTAAATACAGGTTCCTCATGAGCACAATTAAATGCTCTGGAATTTCCATTCTTAGCAATGTTGTCCATCATTTGTTATGACCCACACAGTCGAATGCCTTTGCATAGTCGATAAAACACGGGTAAACATCATTCTGGTATTCTCTGCTTTCAGCCAGGATCCATCTGACATCAGCAATGATATCCCTCGTTCCATGGCCTCTTCTGAGTCCGGCTCGAATTTCTGGTAGTTCCCCGTCAATGTACTGCTGCAACTGCTTCTGAATTATCTTCAGCAAAATTTTACTTGCATGTAATATTAATGATTGTCTTAGTTATCCAGTGTTGCTATAACAGAAATACCAAAGCAGACGGCTTTAACAAAGAGAAATTTATTTTCTCACAGTCTAGTAGGCTAGAAGTCCAAACTCAGGGCGTCAGCTCCGGGGGAAGGCTTTCTCTGTCGGCTCTGGAGGAAGGTCCTTCTCATCAGTCTTCCCTTGGTCTGGGAGCATCTTAGCGCAGGAAGCTCAGGTCCAGAGGACTCGCTCTGCCCCCGGCACTGCTTTCTTGGTGGTATGAGGTCCCCAATTCTCTGCTTGCTTCCCTCTCTTATCTCTTGAGAGTTAAAAGGTAGTGCAGGCCACACCCAGGGAAACTCCCTTTACATTGGATCAGGGATGTGACTGGGTAAGGGTGGTGTTACAATCCCACCCTAATCCTCTTTAACGTAAAATTACAATCACAAAACAGAGGGCAACGACACAGTAGTGGGAATCATGGCCCAGCCAAATTGATACACATATTCTGGGGGGGACAGAATTCAATCCATGACAGTGATATTGTTCAATAATTTCTGCATTCTGTTGGATCACCTTTCATAGCACTCAATAAATGTTAACTGTTATTATTTATTAATTGGAGGGAGCCCGATAAATCATACCCCATTTCCCCACTGGAATGCTAAACTAATTTAGAGATAGGGAAGGGGTAAAACAGATGGAGATCAAAATACCACCTTTGTGACTGATGCAATTAATGTTATCATCGAGTGTGATTTTCTTATACAGAACCCCAGAAGTAGAGTGGACTTACCCAGTCAAAGGTGCAATGAGCTGGGGCAGGTCTGCCCCTGTAAAATTTATAGAAAGGGGAGCAGATCAGATGCTTCTGTGATAGGGGACCTCCGCTTTTCCTGACCAACTACAGAATTATTACCTGTGTAATTAACTTGGCAACTAATCACCTACAGCCCGTTGCTGCCAGAGTAGATGTGGTCCGATGCTGTCAGTGCTCCACCCCTATGCTATTAGCACCTTGACCACTTCTGGGCACACTGAACACACTCACGTGCATGCCAACAGCCAGCACCTGCATCTCTTTGTAGAAAGGCAGCTCTTAGGCAGCCATGACCCACTTTGCCTGCCAGCACAGACTGCAGGAGCGCCTAGAAGTGCGTAAGTATTCCCCTCCCCAACCTGAGGGCAGCGCTTAAGTTTTGACTGATGGGTGGTGGTGGTGTTGTTGTTAGGTGTGGTGTGGAGTCGGTTCCGACTCATAGCGACCCCATAGGACAGAGTAGAACTGCCCCATAGGGATTCCAAGGAGCGGCTGGTGGATTTGAACGGCCAGCCTTTTGGTTAGCAGCCGAGCTCTTAACCACTATGCCATCTGATGGGTAGGAAGTATAAACACAGCAGCTCCGTGGGAGAAAGACTGGCGATCTACTGCTGTAAAGAAGACAGCCTAGAAACCCCTATGTGGCTATTCTGCTCTGTCACATGGGGTCGCTATGAGTCGGAATTGACTTGGCAGCACCTAACAACAACAGCCTTTACCCCTGACCAGGCTCCAAAGTGTCCCCTCAAGACTGAGCCAAAGTTACCCTCAGTGGAAGGAGCCCTAATGGCGCAATGGTTAAGAGCTCAGCTGCTAACCCAAAGTTCTGCCGTTGGAACCCACCAGCAGCTCCGAGGGTGAAAAGACCAGGTGATCTGTTCCTGTAAAGGTTACAGCCTAGGAAACCCTATGGGACAGTACTACTCTGTCACATAGGGTCACTATGAGTCAGAATCAACTCAACAGCACACAACCACCAACAACAACCCTCTATGGGATTTCTCTTCCTGCGTCTGCTCCCCAAGTCACTTTCACACAAATTCTCATCTGGGGAGTCCAACCTAAGACCAACATCTGTTCTATTATTGCCTTTCCTGTGTTGGCAGGGGGTGGGGGGAGGAAGGGGTAAAGACATATGCAACAAAATATTGCCAATTCAACAATTTTTATATGTACAATTCAGTGATGTTGATTACATTTGTGTTGTGCAGCCATCGCTGTAATCCATTTCCTCCCCTTTCCTCCTTTTCACCCCTGGTAACTGCGAATAAATGTTGGTCTCTGTGCATTTGCCTATTCCAGATATTTCATATAATTGGAATCATACAATGTGGGCCTTTTGTGACTGACTTATTTCCCACAGCATAGTATTTTCAAGGTTCTTCTATGTGGTAGCACGTATCAAAACTTCATTTCTCTTTGAGGCTGAGTAGTATTCCATTGTCTGTATGTACCTCACTTTGTTTACCCATTCATCTGTCGATGGGCATTTGGTTGTTTCCTCTATTATCATATTTTATTATTTATATTTTTTATCTTATTTTCAATTGTTTTTCTATGTTCACTTGCGTAAAGGTTCCCACGGGAACATGAGCCCAGCACTGACAGAGTGCAGTCCTTAGACTTCTTCCTAGTCCCCACAGTATTGTTTCAGACAGAGTAGGGGCTAAGATTTTTTTCTTTCTTTCTCAGTTGGTTTTTTACGAGTTGCATTAGGTAGATTCAGACTACTGGGGCCGGGGTGGGGGGGCGTGGAATGTGCATATTTATCATGCAGAGGATGTTATACACAGTTGTTAGAATTTTAAAGTTATTGTCTGACTACAAAAAATATGTGATACAAATTTATAAAGACCTCAGAGAAATTTTAGGCTGATATGAATATTGTATGAAATTATGTGGGATTAAATAGCTCAGTACGTGCTCTTAGAGACATTTTAATGTTGAAGTTCTTTTAAGAATTATTAACTAGTGAATAATTAAAACACCGACAGAATGGATTCAAGGTCAATTAGCTTGGTTGCCGATAAAAGTCCTAAGAAATACATGAATGCCAGCAAGGGCAATTAATATGATTTTACTTTGCATACTAAAAAAAATTCAGTGTGGGTACCAAAATGTGCATTTCCTAGAAAACGCTAATTTAGCTTTCATGCCCTAATTGGAAACTCGATCCTAACAATAAGTGAATTCAATCATCAAGATGAGGGAAAAATGGTATGGTAATCATATCTGACATTTGAACATGCTTCAATACTTTCCAAATACATTTTACGGCACTCTTACCCAGATTGGTAGACCTAAATTTTATTGATAACAATTACACAGGCTAGAGTTTCTTTGAGAGCCCTAGTGGTGCACATATTAATTGCTCAGTGGTTCGAACTCACCCAGCAGCTCCGCGGGAGAAAGACCCGGCGAGCTGCTCAGGTAAAGATGACAGCTAAGAAAACCCTATGGGGCAGTTCTGTTCTGTCACATGGGATCATCAGGAGTAGAAGCGACTCAATGGCACCCAACAACAATGGTGACATAGCTTCTTTCACTTTTAATGAATTGATTTATGAATTCAAACAACAATTTGACATTTTTATACTAAATGAACTGGCTACTTGATCAAACCAACTGAAGGGACCTGTCTTCCCAGTGATAAGCAGATACTTCCTAAGACAGTGTTCGTCAGTCTCTGCCTTACTTCAGCCAGCAATAATGTTATTAGTTGTAATAATAATAATTTAAATTCTTATGCTCAGACTGCTTGTATTTTAAAAACTATAGCCAGGGAGTATCATCTCAAACCAACTTTTAATAAAATCCGTAGGTGTCTTTTGATTGTTAAATTAACCCAAAGGCCACAAAGGAGATTGAAGCTTCTCTAGCATCCAAGCAAGTTGTGGGAAAACATACGGCAAAAATGTAAAATAAATCTAAGAAGTTTGCTATGCTCTTTAAAACTAGGCTCCCAGTAAATTGCTGGTGCTAACTGAGGATCTTTTTATGGACAACGTGGGCCCTAAAATATTTTGAACTGAAATATTCTGATGCCTAAGAAAAAATTACGTATTCATTTTGCTGAAATGAAGAGGTTGCTTTCGTTGTAAATTTATGTAACAGCATGTATATAACCGTCTATTGTCCAGCTCAGTCACCTCAGTACAACCTTCTAGTGTACTGCTGGACCCTTAGCCCCCTTCACTCATTCCTCCAACAAGAAGGGAAGTTTCCTAACTTCTTGGAGACATTCATTCATTGATGGCTGGGAGGAAAATTTTACTTTCCTTTCCCTGAGGGAGTGAGGCAGTGGGGCAACTAACTCTTTTCCTCTAATATTCCAATCCTGTGTTAAGGCTACTAGAAAGGATCTTGGTTAGCTAGTTGCCCTCATGGATTTCCAGGTGGAAGGAGAAGTACTTTCTCAGAGCCAAATAAAGATTTTGTTCCGGAGCTGAATGTTCATGGTAAAGGTGCTCCAGAGATTTGTCTCTTCTTTGTGGCTGGGGATCATCAAGGTCATTATTTGGAACCCAGGCTGTGACATAAAAACTATAGATATTCCTTCCACACCAGCAATCTAGTCCTTCTTTGCTCTAAGGACACTCACACTCTTGCTCAAATCATGTGAAAAGCCCCAGCAGTCAGCCTCGCGATTATAACTTGCTCCCTTTGTAACAACTGTGAAGTCCCAATGGATTCATCTGTTGGTTTGTGTTCCATTTTGACAAATCACTCAGAAGGCTGCCAGACACAACCATCTCGTTTGAGGAAATAAATATTTCATGTCTCTGCTTTCCTCCCAAACTGAAACTCTGGATCACGAAAATTTGGTGCAAGGTCCTTTCTTAACTCAACCTCTGGCAGGAAGTTTCTGCCACATATTAATAGAAAAGGTTTTTAATAGGAGAGTTGTTTTCATGTTGGGATAGAGTTCTCCTCATCAACATTTAGTTCTTTCGTGCCTTTTGAGGATTCATGACTGGCTAGCGTGAGCCGTGATGAGACGCTGGCCTCTCTTAGGTTGGGTCTAGACAGAGCACTCAAACCAGCCAAGGTGAATTCCATATTCAGTCGTCTCAGTGAACGACTGTGTGACTGGTAGCTTGACAGACTATGTGGCGGTTCGATTCAGATTTTGTTGTTGAGATAGACAAAAAAATGTTTCCTCAGTTATGTCATGGTCTTTCAGACATGGCAAGAAATTGTTTCTAAAACAACCACCAGCTAACAATTCAGATTTCAAAAGCTGTGAGAACAAATGGGCCTTGTCAGAATGTGTGACCCCATTTCTCCATACAGACACACAATCCCAAATAAGGATGATGTCTCGTTACGGGGTGCTTGCTCTGGTTCCAGGCGTGAATCACCTCGGTGCTTTTACATGTATTAACTCAGGGAACCCTTACAATGACCCTATGAGTCAGGTGCTGTTTCTATCCCCACTGCACAGGTGGGGAAACTGAGACACAGAAGTGAATTATCCAAAATCACACAGCTGGTAAGTGGCAGAGTTGGGATTTGAACCACTAGCGGTACCACTTCTCCCTAAACACTCATCTCGATAGCCCAAAATGAAGTGATCATCAAAACAGTCACTTAACATTTCAGGCCCCTACAACTTTGGCGGCTTAGTGGTTAAGAGCTATGGCTGCTAACCAAAAGGTTAGCAGTTCGAATCCACCAGGTGCTCCTTGGAAACTCTATGGGGCAGTTCTACTCTGTCCTGTAGGGTTGCTATGAGTTGGAATCAACTCGACGGCAACGGGCTTTTTGGTTTATATGCTCTGGTAGAGTAAAGTTACGTGGTCCAGGTAATGGGGCCAGTGCTTCATTTCACCCCAGGTGTGTAGCCAGCAGGTCATACTCCAGGTGCTGAGTCATTTTTCTTTTCTGTGCTGAGCAATGGAGAAACATCAGGTGAACTGTCTTCTAGGAATCCAGTCATCAGAAGCATCCTTTCTAGTGGGGAAGCTTTACGAAAATCTGATTTCTATAGGATCTTCATATAGATGACACCAATGCTAATTCCTTATTACTCAATACATAGAAGGTTAAGAGCATGTCTTGTGCCATTCATCAAATTTCTCTCACATTTCTGCTGGTAAGTTGTTTAATTTTCCACTCAAGACTCCACTTTGCCAATATAGGACCATCTTTGAGTGACTTTGAGCAACTCATCCCCTGGTGACTCCGTTTCCTTATCTATGACATGGGTGTAGAAATGCAGACCTTTGAATGTTATGGCAAAAACTCATCAACTACAGATATCTAATCCTTTTAACACCCTAAGGGCTTAGTTGTCCTGGTGGTGCAGTGGTTAAGCACTCAGGTGCTAACCGAAAGAAAGGTTGGCAGTTGAAATGCTTTCATAAAGATGACAACCTTGGAAACTCCATGGGGCAGTTCTACTCTGTCCTATAGGGTCGCTATGAGTCGGAATGGACTCGATGGCAACGGGTTTGGGTTTTTTGTTTTTATCTATAGAGCTACACAGCTGACCGATTATACAGAATTTCAACAAATGCCGGCCATCCCCTCCAGGAATGGAAATTCATTTCTTTGCTCAGATCAGATCATATTTCTTTGCGATCTTAACAATTGGATTTTCTGGTTTTGATCACTGTGATCAATCCAGCTTCATTCGGGGGTATTGCGTTCTTCGTGTAGTGTTTCTGCGGTGTCTTAGTATTTCCAGCAGCGATGCACATTTTGGAGTTTCGGGCAAAAAGGAGTCTGACATCTGTCCTCGGGAAATGCCACACCCCCCACGAGAGTCTAAGCTCCAGGAAGCCTAGAAATTTTGTTTAACATGTTCAGCGATTTATCCCAGACACCTGTTACAGAGTAGGTGCCCAAGACATATTTCTAAAACAAGTGAATTTATGAAAGCACATATTCAGACTTTTGGAAGAATTAAACTATTTTAGCTTATGGGCTTTTGAGTCACACATTTCTGGGTTAGAATCCCACCTCAGTTGAGAGTGTGTGATTTGGGGCAAATTCTTAGGCTCTTTGAAATTCAACTTCCTCGTTTGAAAAATGGTAGCAATATCTAACTTGCAAGGCAGAATGTGTCCGGCCTATGTAGAGTGGCAGCTGAGGGCCCATGGGAGGCCCAGTAAGTGCTCGCTGCCACCCAGCTGTGGATCTCAAACCGGTTGCCATTGAGTCCACGGAGCTCTGGTGGTGCAGTGGTTAAGAGCCGGGCTGCTAACCAAAAGATCGGCAGTTCGAAACCCAGTGGGGTAATTCTACTCTATCCTATGGGGTTGCTGTGAGTCGGAATCGACTCCAGGGCAACGGGTATTGAGTCCACTCCGACTCATGGCAACCGCATGTGTGTCAAAGTAGAACTGTGTTTCCTTGAGTTTTTAATGGCTGATTTTTTTGAAGCAGATTGCCAGGACTTTCTTCCGAGGCACCTCTGGGTAGACTGAAACCTCCAACCTTTTGGTTAACAGCCAAGTGCACCACCCAGGGACTCCATGGACTTCAAAGCAGTTCTCACATCTTAGTTAGCTGCAACAGCCGGGTAAAGTATTATCCTCATTTGGCCCACAGAGAAAAAGAGACATGGTTGGCTAAAGGTTATTTAGAAAGCCAGCTATGTTCACTACAATTACAGCTTGCTTTCCTCTCCCTCTGGGATACCCAGCGATGACTTTGAATTTGTAATACACTTTGGGAGCTGGAGGAAGGTGATGATGAAGTCTCTTTAACAGTTCCTTGTGTGTTTGTAGTAACCTTCAGTGGAGAGGAAACGTGGGTTATCAGCCCCCAGGTTTAGATTCTACCCATCTGGCAGGGGGCGGGAACGTGGGGATCCAAAGAAATGGCATGAGAGCAGGTGACGACATGCTTGATGCCTTAAAATGTTATTTATATTCCTCCGCGCTGGTCACAGCAATTTCCATTGCAACTTTCCTCTGGAATTCCTCGGGTTGGGAAACTACAGCTTCAAAGTCTCCTTGCTTAAAGAAAACAGATACTGACCTTTTGCTGGCTGTGTGTTTGGCGGGTGAGGGTGACTGCCGGGGCGCTGACACAGGATAAACATCTCCACATTGTGGCGTGGGCTTGCGTTGCCTGCCCCCTCAGTGCTGCGAAGGATTCTGGGTTTAGAGCAGGCTCAAGAGGGAAGATTTGCCCATAAGTTTGCAAGGCAGCCTCACAGGTTCCAAAGTGCCAGCCCAGCCAAAGGAAAGCACATACACCTTGCACAGCTCCAAGTTTAAACTCCTGCTAGGGACTGGGGGGGGGAGGGGGGGAACGCCGAGGGCCAGATTAAAGGGAACCTGTGGATTGTTGTTTCCAAGGAAAGCTGGCTTTACCTGTCACCAGCATCATTCCTGCACCCGCAGCAGGACTGCAGAGAAAGCAAACTGACAAGCCTTGGCAGAACACTTCCCATTACTCGGTTTTTGCGAAGTATGGCTCTAGACGCTAGTGTTTGGTGAGACACTCTCTTCGCTATCACTTCAGTGCCATTAACGCACCGTTACTGTATTAACCACACAGCCATCCATTTAAAAGGCTCCTGTCTTGAATTTGGACACATCTCAAGCAAGATGCTTTAAGAGAATATTGAATAAAAACGTTCCTGATTCTGACTGGGGCCATGGGGGTGACCTGATTCATTCATTCTGATTGTTGTTACGTTGTGGTTAGTTGCCGTGGAGCTGGTGACCCCAAGGACAATGGAATGAAATGCTGCCTGGTCCTGCGCCGTCCTCATGATTGTTTGCAGATCAGACCATTTTGATCCACAGGCTAATTTTCAGAAGTAGATTGCCAGGCCTTTCTTCCTAGTCTGTCTTAGTCTGGAAGCTCCGCTGGAAACAGTTCAGCATCATAGCAACGCACAAGACCCCACTGACAGACGGTAGTGGCTGTGCTTGAGGTGCGCTTGCTGGAATCAAACTCCTGCACGAGAGGCGAGCGTTCTGCCATGGAACCACACTGTCTCCACCGTTACTCAGGTGCAAATGGCCACAGCTGGCACCTCAAGAGTGGTGAGTTGGTGGAAGAAGCCAGGAGCAGAGAGAGCCCAGTGTGGGGAGAGGCCATCGGACTACATGGAGATGGGGATGGTCACGCAGAGAGTCCAGAAGAGAAGTACAAACTCATGTGAGACATGGGCAGGCATCCATATCAACAGAGGTCTAATTCACAGATGAGGGGAGGCAGCCAGAACCCAAGCCATGAGATCCTGGGTATTCGTTTCCTTCACAGCAGGATCCCAACCAGCAGCAACAGGTAAAGCCAAATATGAAACAGTGTCAGAACCACAGCCAACAAAACAGGCTTTGGCTGGGGCTCAAGCCCAGGGCCAGGCAGGGCTGGACTGTGAGCTCTGTGAGGAAGGAAACGTGTTTCTTTTCTCTGCGTCTGCATCTGGGTGCCAAGGACAGTGCCTGATATGAACAGACACCACTGAATGAACAAATGGAAGAAAACAAAGCAAAAGCCAAGCCATCCCTACTGAGCCAGTGCAGGGTTGGGCAGGCAGGCCAGGGTTTGGTAGGTGTGCAGCCACCCATACTGAGCCGGTGCAGGGATGGGCAGGCAGGCCAGGGTTTGGTAGGTGTGCAGCCACCCATACTGAGCCAGTGCAGGGCTGGGCAGGTGGGCCAGGGTTTGGTAGGTGTGCAGGTGCTCAGGATAACAATAGCCCAGGAGTCTGAGGCAGCAGAACCAATGAATTCCAAACCCCACCAGTGGGCAGGCTGCGGTTGAAGGACTATGTCCTGTCCGTGATGTGACTGACTTAGCAACTGCAAGGGACAAAGTCTGGTTAAAGGGAGGGTACCCATGACCCCATCCCAAAGACCTGACACAGACTGATCCCCACAGCTGAGCCTTAGAGGTGATTTCTTTAGGGGGGGTTCATTCCTTGATTTGGCACCCCGTCTATCATGGAGCACACACGTGCTCAGGTGATACACTTACAACATTATACTACCAGTGGCCGCCAATGCCGACTCATGGCAACCTCACGTGTGTCAGAGTAGAACAGTGCTCCTTAGGGTTTTCAACAGCTGATTTTTCAGAAGTAGATCTCCAGGCCTTTCTTCCAAGGTGCCTCTGGGTGGACTCAAACCTCCAACGTCTTGGTTAGCAGCTGAATGTGTTAACCGTTTACATCACCCAGGGACTCCTACAACATTACAGACTTAGAGAATATGAAAGTTGGAAGGGGTTTTGAAGACCACTTAATCCAACCTCCTTGTCATACAAACAAGGAAACTGGGACCAAAAAGAGATAAATAACCTGTTGGATTTGGTCTGAAGTATTTTCTTCTTTATTTTGTTTGTTTTTTATTCTTTACATGGTTTTTGTTTTGTTTTGTGCCCCTGACAGACTGTTAGCTCCCCAAGGAAGCTATTTTTGTAATATCACCATCTGAAGTACACATGGCATAATTTTATGGACAGTGTAAACAGTCTCAAATACAGCTATTGGCTGACTGATGGAATGAGTGAGCAAATAAATAAAAGAATACATTTTTTAGAGGGCAAGGGAGTTGTTCTGAAATTCTGTTTACTTACATAATGAAAAAGCTACCCAGAGCCCAAAGTAGCTGTTCTTCCTCTCACGCGTGTCCAGTCTTCAGAATCCAGAAAGTGCCAAAGTAGAAGTTGTATTTCTGGTAACACCACCTCTGCTCCAGGACTTCACAATGGAAACTTTGATCAGAAATAGCCTCGGGGGTGATTATCTCTCAAGACAAGGGATTCAAGCCCAGGCAGGAAAGTCTTTTCTAAATTAATTTACAGGGGCCGTTAACCGGAAAGATCACGGTTAGTCCTTTTAAGGTGAAAACTCCATATTTGGAAAGGAAGGTGTAGTGCAGTGGTCACGCTGGCTAATGGTCGTTAGCAGACCGGTTTGAAAGCAGAAGCATATGTCAGGGTCTCCTGCGAGGCTCTTTAAAATCGCATGCTGCCTTAGTTTTCTTGTGCTGCTGTAACAGAAATACCACACGTGGGCGGTTTTAAAGAACATTGTTTTTTCGCAGTTCAGGAGGCTAGAAGTCCAAACTCAGGGCACCAGCTGAAGGGTAAGGCTCTCTCTGTGCCGGCTCTGGGAGAAGATCCCTGTCTCTTCCAGCTTCTGTAGCCCTGGCGTTCCTAGGATCCTTGGTGATCTTCATATGGCGTTTATCCCCCCGCCCCCATCCCATTTGTGCTTCCTTCTATGTTTAAACTGCTCTTTTTATAACTCAGAGTGATTAGGTCTAAGACACACCTTACGCCGATATGGCCCCATTAACATGACACGGCGAACCCTATTCCCGAGCGGGACTACGTTCATAGGCACAGGGGTTAGGAGTCCAACACATGTTTTGGGGGAACACAATTCAGTCCATAACACGTGCCCAGGCCCAACCCCAAACATATTTCAGGGATGGGGCCTGAGCATATTTATTTTGAAAAAGCTCTGCAAGGGATCTTGATGGACATTCTGATAAATGAATGAACTTCTTTAGAAGAAGAGAGCAAATGATCAGAGAGTAAGAGTTCAGCACCTACCTCAGGGAAGGTGAAATTTAACCCTGGAGTTTCAAGTTTGAATTTTCTCCGCCTGCTCTCACTAGCCCTTACCACCAAAAAACAAAAACAAAAAAACACTGCCCATGGCGACCCGCAAGTAGAACTGTGCTCCCCTTCCCACTGTTATTGTTTTAGTTACGTGCTGACTCATAGTAACCCTATAGGACAGAGTAGAACTACCAGTATCGAAATAGTCCACCTTCTGTCCATTAAAACTGCTCACACACGCGCGCGCGCGCACACACGAAATCTGCTAATGTCATTCACACTATATTGCAAATACCTGGCAAGGCTTAATACTCCCATTTCAGGACTAAATTTTTTTTCTTTGAAATGGTGTTAATATAGCTGAAAATGTAGGGGTGACATCCACTTGCTGGAGCAGGATTTCTCAACCTTGGCACTAGTGACATTTTAGGCTGGAGAATTCTTTGTTGTCGGAGGTTGTCCTGGGCATTGTAGGATATTTAGCAACATCCCTGGCCTCTACTCATGAGTTGCCATTAGTACCCCCAAACTGTGATAACCAAAATGCCTCGAGACATTGCCAAATGTCCTGTGGCGGGAGAGGGTATAACTGCCCCAACTGGAGAATCACTGGACGAGAGAACAATACAATATGAGGTGCAAGCATTAGGGTGCTTGGTGCACAAAGATAGACTCTATACAAATTCTGAAGTGGGAAAAAGACCACACGGCGGGCTAGAGACCTGAGGGGACCCCATGCAAAAGTCAGAACATGGAGGAACTGGATTAAGAAGAGGAGGGCGTTAGTGCCTCCACTCGCCTTTTTGAAGAGTTTAGTAAATTTTAATTCGGGTCAAAGGAGGGAGTGACTCTAATTAAGGCATTTTAGGTCCGTCCACAGCAGAAGTATTTAGAGACTTGGACTTTCTTTCTTTCTTTTTATTATTGTTGTACTTTAAGTGAAAGCTTACAATTCAAGTTAGTCTCTCATATAAAAATCTATACATAACATTGTTATGTGACCCTAGTTGCTCTCCCTATACTGTGACAGCACCCTCCTCCTTTCCACCCCTGATTTCCCGTATCCATTCAGCCAGCTCCTGACCCTCTCTGCCTTCTCATCTTGCCTCTGGACAGGAACTGCCCGTTTAGTCTCATGTATCTACTTGAGCTAAGAAGCACACTCTTCACGAGTATCATTTTTTGTCCCGTAGTCCAGTCTAATCTTTGTCTGAAGAGTTGGCCTCGGGAATGGTTTTAGTTTTGGGCTAACAGAGTCTGGGGGCCATGTCTTCCGGGATCCCTCCAGTCTCAGTAAAACCGTTAGAGACTTGGACTTTCTTGATGCTTCTCAAATCCAGGCACACAGGGCTTTCGCCTAGAAGTGAAAATGGCCCCAAGGAAGCAACTGCTTGTCAGAAGGGGCTCTGGGAATCTATAGAGCAGCTGAGGTAAGTTCCAGAAAGATCAGGCCACTGAGGGGCTGCTCGCTTCCCAGGGCTATACCAGCACTCCAGAGCCCCGGGATGCTGGGTAAAATGGCCATGGCCTTCCTAGTAGGCCTTTCTGTAGGAAGAGTCACCGTTCAGAAATTGTGGTGCTATTTTCTGTGAAACAACAAAAAATACGTGTAGAGAGGTCGCAGTGCCAGCAGGCCAGGGAGACCTCCTCTGAGAGTCATTCCTGAGTCTGAAGGTGTGCGTAGGGTGCTGTAAATGCTGTGGTTAATTTTTAACTTCCCCATTGAGTGCTGAGTCAGAGGACAGCGTTTCTATGGTGTCGGACTATATTCCCATTCAGGCTGGGGGGGTCATCTGGCAGGGCACCAGGTGAGTAACGCCCTCAGGGGTGGTGTCATTGTAACCCGCTGCCATGTCCCCACAGGGCTCAGTTTTAATTACACCAGGATCCTGAGTTTCACACTTGTCCTAGATGACACCGTTCCTTCCAGCTACCTTTTCATTGTTCTATTCTCCTCTAAGTTGCGGCATTCATGCGACTATTGTTTCGCATTATTAACTCATTGCCATGATTTCCATTTGATGTGTGATGATGTCACGGCTGATTAGTAATAGAACTCCCTTTTTACTCTGATTACAGCCCTGCTACAATTCCCTTTTCACTCTCTCGACAATACAGCTAATGCTTGAAGCAATCATTTCTCTGCTACATGGGTTCTGCCTTTCACTGGACACATGATTTCCAGTGGATCACAGAGCAGGGACTGAGCAGAAATGAAAACTGGGGTGTGCAAGATCGATGCTGGGCACCCAGGGGCAGGTTCAGTTCATTATCACAGAGAGTCTCAGACACGGGCAGTGAGGATAGCTGACAGGAGATTATGAATTCTGCATCTTTAACAAGTTTTGTTGTTGTTAGGTGTCGTCAGGTCGCTTCTGACTCATGGCGACCCTATGTACAACAGAATGAAACATTGCTTGGTCCTGCGCCATCCTCACAATTGTTGCTGTGTTTGAACCCATTGTTGCAGCCACTGTGTCAATCCATCTCACTGAGGGTCTCCCTCTACTTTGCTGGCCCTCTGCTTTACCAAGCATGATGTCCTTCTCCAGCTATTGGTCTCCCCTGATAACATGTCCAAAGTAAGCAAGACGAAGCCTCATCATCCTGGCTTCTAAGGAGCATTCTGTCTGTACTTCCTCCAAGACAGCTTTGTCCATTCTTCTGGTAGTCCATGGTATATTCAATATTCTTCACCAATACCACAATTTGAATGCATCGATTTTTCTTCGGTCTTCCTTTTTCATTGTCCAGCTTTTGCATGCATGTAACGCGATTGAAAAGACCGTGGCTTGATTAGGACCCAAGCCTAACAAGTTTTATTATTACACAAATAGAAAACTTTCAAAGTAAAGGTAGGTGAGAAGAAATAAAAAACCATCAATCACTTCACTACACAGAGACAACTATTGTCAACATTTTCACTCATATCCTAGACTTGATTCCATACATGTATGTAGCAGGGAAGGGAAGTCACTAAGTGGAGATTAGGAATGTGGACACCTCCTCATTCTCACCAGACACAGATTTGTCTGTTTTGATGTCTATATGCAGAAGGATTTAGCATTCTGGAGGAAGGAGGAAGGAAGGGATTGTACACGGATACTTTGGAGAAAGAGATGAGGATAATGGCGAGTGTGGCATGAATAACGCTCTGCTGGGTGCCATTGAATGGTTTTGAACCAGTGTGGGAAAGAGGTTAGAAAAAACCAGACATTGAAGGAGTTAATGCTTACAAGACTCTGAGACTCAGAGCAAAAGCAGTGCTGCTCTGGTCACCTGGGTGGAAAGTAGGGGAGGCAGCCTGAGGTCTCAGGTTTCTGTGGGACAGGAGGCAGGTCATTTTGGATGTCCCCACTGGGGTGTCTCACAGGCACCTCACACACAGAATGTCCAAATCTGAACTCAGGTGCTCCTCTTAGCAAATCCATTTCTCTTGCTGTATTCCCAGCCCATGAATGTCACCACCACTTACCCACTGTACAAGCCAGACACTTGGGAGTCATGCTTGGCTTTTCCCTCACCCTCATCCCCCATATATCATCAACCACCAAGGCCTATTGAGTCTACCCCCCAACTATGTGTTAAATCTATCCCCGCTGATGCTGTCCTAGTTCAGACCAATTTCATCTGGCCACCTAGATTATTCCATAGCTTATAGAAGGTATACCAGCCTCTAGTCTCAGTCCTCCTCAGTCCTTGCTCCCCAGCACTGCTGGAGGGACCTTCTAACACAAAAATAGAACCACGTCACTCTGCTGCTCAGATAATGTCGGAAATGCCTTATCATCTTGGTAGCCTGGCATCAAAGCTCTTCATACTCACAGTATAGTATTGTCGTTGTTAGTTGCTGTCAGGTTGGCCCCCGACTTATGGTGACCCCATGCACAACGGAACCAAACGCTGTCCGGTTCTGCGCCATCCCAATGATCTGTTGTAGATCGGACCATTGTGATCTGTAGCTTGTTCACTGGCTGATTTTCGGAAGTAGATTGCTGGGTCTTTCTTCTGAGGCACCTCTGAGGAAGCCTTTCGGTTAGCAGCTGGGCGCTTAACTCTTTGCACCACCAGTTTTCTCTCTCTCTGTGTACATACACACACGTGTGTGTGTGTGTATCTGACAAGCTGCCATCAGACTGTTGTTGTTGTTGTTAGGTGTCAACGAGTTGGTTCCAACTCATAGGGACCTTGCGTACAACAGAACGAAACACTGCCCGGTCCTGCGCCATCCTCACAATCGTTGTTATACTTGAGCCCATTGCTGCAGCCATTGTGTCAATCCATTTCATGGAGGGTCGTCCTCTTCTTTGCTGACTCTCTCCTTTACCAAGCATGATGTCCTTCCCCAGAGACTGATCTCTCCTGATAACATGTCCAAAGTATGTGAGACGTAGTCCTGCCATCCTTGCTTCTAAGGAGCATTCTGGTTGTACTTCTTCCAAGAAAGATTTGTTCATTCTTTTGGCAGTCCATGGTATATTCAATATTCTTCACCAATACCACAACTCAAAGGTGTCAATTCTTAGCTGGTCTTCCCTGTTCATTGTCCAGCTTTTGTATGCATATGAGGCGATTGAAAACACCATGGTTTGGGTCAGGCACACTTTAGTCCTCAAAGTGACATCTTTGCTTTTTAACACTTTAAAGAAATCTTTTGCAGCAGATTTGCCCAATGCAATGCGTCTTTTGATTTCTTGACTGCTGTTTCCATAGGTGTTGATTGTGGATCCAAGTAAAATGAAATCCTTGACAGCTTCAATCTTTTCTCTGTTTATCATGATGTTGCTTATTGGTCCAGCTGTGAGGATTTTTGTTTTCTTTATGTGAGGTATAATCCATACTAAAGGCTGTAGTCTTTGATCATGTATATATATACTGTATATATATTTGATCATATACATATATATATATGTATGAATAAACAGATGGATAAACAAAGAAATCCCAAATTCAACACCTAAACAAATAAACTCAACACCTTTCCCCGTTTTTAAATTGTCTTCTTGGTTTGGATATTACTTATCAATATCCAGCAGATTCTGCCTGTGCCCATTTATGCGACAATAGGCTAGAACTCATTGGAACTAGGCGCACAGCTTTGAAATGAGACTGCTCTGAGTTCAAATATGGCTTCTGCCATTTATTTGCCATTTGACCTTGAATTTATATGAGCTTCTGTTTTCTACTAACCTGCTGCAGCCTTATAATCTTACTCCTCTCCAACCCATCAGTGCAGGCCAACTCCTTATTTTTGTGATGCTCCCCACATATGACGTGCCTTCTTTCTCTTTCTATTAAACAGAGATATTATTATATTCATCATAGGGTTGTTGTGAGGATGAAATGACATATTTTAGGTAGAGATTTAGCATGATACCAAACACATAGGAACCGGTTATTAATGAGTGATTATTATTTCTAATATTTTTAGCTTTTATTTCACTACTGCATCATCCATTCACTGGAATAATTGTTATTAACATTTTTAGTATCAAGGAGCCTTTTAAGAGTCTGAACACATATACATACAATTTTATATATAATTTCCGGCGTTTAAGGAACTCTCAAAACAGTTCCATGGAACCCGCGTTGCAACTCCTTATACTAGAAGTTGGAAGAAGAAAGGGAAACATACCATTAAACTATATTTTGACCTTTATGTTTAAGAATCTGAAATACAATTATGTCTTGTCAATATCTAGATGAAAGACCACCTTCATATCTCTGACACACTGCCATTGGACTAGAGTAATCTTTTAAAGGCAAGGGTTGATAAGATTGGAAAATTCAGCCTGAGGACGACTCCTAACTTTCGGATGGAACTTACTTGCTTGTCAGTTGCATTCTGGTTAGTGGATCTCCCAAAGTCTTTCAAGATGAATAAAGTCAGTGGGAATTCTTTAGCAGTAAAGTTATCTAAACTGGCACTATCCAATAATGTAATATAGGGAGATTTTAAATGAAATATGTCCCTGAAACTTCCCAGAAAAGCCCTGAGTCTTTCCTACTCACAACAGAGAAGAAGTTGAACACGGTAAAGTGTGTTGCTGGGAGATAACCCATATGTTATTTTCCAAGGAACTCGGAAAAACTGGGCATTACTCTGGGTCTCCTCTGGTCCCCAGGGATGAGTCCAGTCCTAGTGTCTGGAAATGCCTCTGCACGGTGGCAACATGGCAATCAAGACCCTGATCAGTGCTTGAGTCTCTTCGAGGGTCTCTATTCCTAATAGAATTTACCAGCACCAGTTTGTTGTATATCAACAGGGGAACGTAGTTTTCCTTTTAAAATAAATCAATCTTTTAAAATTAAAGGCTTCTTGATTTAATAGACTCTGGTGATGAAATCTATAAAAAAGTTAAAAATCCTTCTATTATGTTAGGAACTAGCCAGTAATCTGAATATTTTATAAGTTTGGATTTAGCCCTTAAGATGTTTTAATAAGAAGAAAGCAAAATATAGGTAGATAATGTTGATGTAATCTGTAATGTGCTGAATTTTTCTTCTAGTTTGGGAAAGCACCTTACTTAAACGAACCCTCGGTTGGAATGGAATTAGTATTTTGATCAAGCAGAAAATTGCTCATCTAGGATGGGCAACCATGCCTGGCGGTTTGCTAGGTTACCATCATATTTGTAAAGAGACTGTCAGAGCTGGAACAAATGAACATCCGGTGCATGATCTAGAAGTAACAAATTAAATGTTCAACTTTCCAGTCGTCCTTGCCCACTGTGGTGGAGGCTACTTACTGTTTCTCAGTAGCTATTCTCTCCTCTTCCTTTAATAGGAGCCCCCTCTCACGGTTGGACATGTATCTATGTAGCCACCTGCCCAAGCTCCTGCCAATGAGCTGTAAGCCGAAGAGATTTGTGCAACTTCCCTGTTGCATCACATCCTTAAAATAAGTTTGCTTAACTTCTGACTCCCCTCTTTTTCTTCCTAAGGATGAGAATGAAGACGCGGTGGTATATCAGTTTTGACCATGGGGGCTAGCAAAACACCTGGGAGAAGGACTGAGCAACAGGCTCCTAGGAACCTGGGCCCCCAGATAAGCTCATAAAGCACAGCCCCCTCCCCACCCTGGGCTTTTTGCTGAACTCTGGTCTGTTATGAGAGAGAGAGAACTAAACTTGTGTTGGGACTTCTTTGTTACAGCCGCCTAGCTTGTACGCTAACTGAGCCACGGCCCCCGTAATGATGATTCATGGTGCCTTAGGTGGCCTCTAAGATGGTCCTCATTGACCCGTGCCTCCTGGCAAGCACACCTTTGTGTAAACCCTTCCCATGGAGTGTGAGCTTGCCTAGCAACTCGCTTCTAGCCAACCTTTACGGCAAAGGTGGTGGCATGCCACTTCTGTGATTAAGTTACAGAAGATTCTACCTTCCTGCCTGCTAGCAGACTCTCTCCCTGCCTGGCTTTGGTGAAGCAAGCTGCCATCTTGGGGAGGACCACGTGTCATGGGACCGAAGGTGGGCTCCAGCCAACAGCCAGCAAGGAACTGACACCCTCAGTCCAACAGCCCGAAAGGAATGGAATCCTGCTTGGACACACATCCTTACCCAGTTGAGCTTCAGCATGACTACAGCCCAGCCGTACCTTGATTGCAGTCTGTGAAAAGCCCTGAGTTCCAGGACCTAGCTATACCATGCCCAATCCCTGACCCACAGAAACTGTGAGGCAGTAAGTGTGGGTTGTTTGGGCGTAATTTTTTATACAGTGATAGATAACTAATGCACATCGACAATTTTACTTCTGTTCAATAACATGTCGCAGAAGTAGTGTGTTGAAGTCAGAAAAGCAATTTTAAAATATCACAGAAGGAGGGGAGCTGGACACTAAGACAGGACCTCAGAGGTCATCTTCTCTGTCGTGATCACGGAAGTCCACGTGTGAGCCTTTGCCCGGGAGGTCCACAGACTTGATGTATTAGTAAGGCCAGCGGTGTTCGGCCTCAGAGGTGCTTAAAAAAATGATTAAGCAAACTCCCAAGAGGACTATATCTAAATCAGAATGCTGATTTGTTAATTTACTGTGAGAAATAAATCTGCCAAGTGGATAAACAAATTATATCTTTCCAGAGTGAAGTTTTTCAAGGCTCAACTCAAGGCCTTTTTCTTTTCTCCCTGTAAAAATTTCAAACATATATATATACGTGTACACACACACATACGTGTGCATGTTGTTGTTAGTTGCTGTTGAGTTGGGTCCAGCTCACGGCCCCCTTCCAGAAAACAGAAACACTGCCTGGTCCTGCGGCACCTTTGCGATCATCGGTGAGCTCAAGTCCATTGGTGTGCCCATTGTGTATATTGAGTTTCTGCAACCTGGGGGCTCATCATCCAGCACCTTATGGGACAGTATTGTGTTGTGACCCACAGGGTTTTCATTGACTAATTTGTGGAAGTATATCACCAGGCCTTTCTTCCTAGTCTTAGTCTGGAAACTCCTCTGAAACCTGTCCACCGTGGGTGACCCTGCTGGTATTTGAACGAATGGTGGCATAGCTTCCAGCATCACAGTAACACACAAGCCACCACAGCACAACAAACTGACAGACGTGTGGTGGATATGTATACATACACACACACATATACATACATACATACATAGATAGACGCACATATTAAAAATTTCCACATCTAGATTAGCCCACTTCTGTGAGCTCAAACATTGTTTCTCCTGATATGTTGATATCATTTATGAGGCCACAGCTTGCTTCCAAAATCAGCCTTGCCTTGATGAGATTCTAGACCTTGCCAAACCAGCTTGGTCCTGGTAGATATCTGGAAGCTCAGGTGAGCATGTGTCTTCCCATCTGGGGAGCTGCACTGAGCCTCGCTCCGGCACAAGATGTCTTTTCTTCCACTTGCTTATGGAGTCCTGGGCCAAAAAGCCAAGGGCTGATGGACCGTAGTTGCCGATGTCATCTGTCCCCAGCACCCTTGGCGCCTATGCCTGCCCCGGCTTCCCACTTGCTCCCAGCTGCTGCTTACGGACAGCAACTCCTTTACCCATTGTGACAGACACCGCTTCTGCTCCACCTCACGTTCTCTCTGCCCACCTCTGACTCCAGCTACTGCTGTGACAACTGGCTTCAGGCAGGTGTAAACCTGGCAGCATGCTGCCTCAGCTGCACTTTGTTATCTTTTGATTCCACCTGGGGCTTCTCTGATGTCTTAGAGTAGGACACCTGCAGAAACCCGCCTGGCACTCACCCTGGGGCAGCCTAGGCGAGAGGGGGGTCAAGCCCCCAAGGTAGCCCTTGACTCATGGGGGAAGGAGACAGAGGATACATTCTGAGGCTCATTCTACTTGGCTTCTCAGAAGTTCCTGGCAGGATCAAGCCCTATTAAAAAAAACTGTTGCCACCAAGTCAATTCTGACTCATACCAACCCTATAGGACATAGTAGAACTGCCCCAGAGGGTTTCCAAGGCTGTAATCTTTATGGGAGCAGATTGCCAGGTCTTTTCTGCAACTGATGGGTTCGAACCACAGATCTTTTCATTAACAGCCAAGCGCTTTAACCATTACACCACCAGGGCTCCGACTCACCCACCTTGGTGATCACTCAAGAGCATACCCTTGTAATGGCTTTCCCTCCCTCCCTCCTTCACCCTCCCCATCCCCCTACTTCTTTTCCTGAGGATTGCTTCTCAAAGTCGACCAAGTGCATGCCAGCCCTTAACACAGGCTGTCCTTTCTGGAGAACCCAGGCTAAGACTCACCTCTGAGGCTCATCCCATCTGGACCACCCCTCTCTGATGCTGTGCTCCTTTCTCTAATGATGCTCTCTGACAGTGCTCAGCTGAGGTTGTTGGCTTCTAGTTCTTGCCCTCCACCGTTACTCTTGCCACTATCCTACACAACTGCAGGATCCATGAGAATGAGCCAACACCAGAGCATTACAGATTGCTTTGATCTTCTCGACTTAAATGGCCTTACTCCACTTTAGCATGCCAATTGGAAACTGGCATTACCCTACACTGCTCCATTTCTGATTTCTTAGACATTAATATCCTATCCTTAACCATCAATATCCCTCTATTTCTCCTGCTTTATTAGTATGCCCACCCTTCAGTCTTTAAGGAGTCCCTGGGTGGTGGGAGAGGTGAATGAACTCAGCTGCTAAGAAGCACCTCAGAAGAAAGGCCTGGCAATCTACTTCTGAAAAACCAGCCAATGAAAACCCTATGGAGCACAGTTCTACGCTTGCACACATGAGGTCGCCATGAGTCAAATCAACTTGACAGCAACTGGTTTTAACTGGTTTGCTTCCCTCGGAACTCAAGCTTTCTCTATCCAGGATGCTTTAGTTATACAGTCTTTTTACCTAAATACATTGGTGTGGTGATCAGGTAGGTGGTCCCGGAAAGCCTGGGTGAACAGCAACAATCAGGCCATAAAGAGGAAAGTTCGAAGAGAACCACGTCTCCCCACTGTGAACTGTTGCCTCCTCAGTGAGACCTGCCCACCATTTTAACTCCATGTGGCCAAATCAGAGGTCTCTGGGTATGTTTCCTAATAAAGCTTCACATCTCCCCTCATCACATGACTCTATAATAGTGCTTTACAGGTTTCCTGGACTATGGGCACACCCAACAGATATTTTCTTATTTACATAACTCCAGGACTTGGCTGTTACTAGCTGTTCAATAAATTCTGGATTAATAAATTGTTTTCATCTCTAACCGAAAGGTTGGCAGTTCAAATCCACCAGCCACTCCTTGGAAACCCTGTGGGGCAGTTCTAGTCTGTCCTATAGGGTCGCTATGGGTCAGAATCAACTCAAGGACAACGGGTTTGGTTTGGTTTGGTTTTTTCATCTCCAAAATGCATAACATTCAAATCAAAGAAAAGGATTGCAAATCTAATTGATAATACTCTGGCATTTTGCTATTATTTTGAAGGTTGGTCAAGAAATTCTCAGAAAAATTATTAAAGTAAAATTAACTTTTTTTGCATCAATGTAATACAAATGTTTTGTAAAACTCTTCTTTTTTCCCTCACAGGCAAATCTACTAAGATAAGGGACATAAAAGTAAACCGTAGTTTGATCGGATCTCCCACCTGTGGAGAGCTGGCGTCAGATGCTGAGGGCCGTCTTTAAGATGCTACAGCGTGTGCCTCCAGCGTAGGGGTTCCTCCGAGGGAGCAGGGAACGCAGTCAAGGCGTGAGCATACGCTGCCGCCCAGGCTTCAGTGGAACACAAGGAAACAGGAAGAAGACTCAGTTCACTGCAGAAGGGTTGAAACTTGAGGACATGGCAGTAAAACTTGCCCAGGAGCCAAACACGGATCCTTCCGCTCCAGCCTCTCGCGACTACACCTGCCCTGCCGCACCAGCACCCCGACCCCGGCCCAAACGAGCTCCTTCCTGGACATCACCGCAAGCGCCCCTGCTTTCTCTCCCTCTGCACTTGCTGTTACTCTGCTCAAAAGGCCTTTCCTCTCCCTTTCCCGGAGTCCCTGAGTGGTGTAAATGGTTAACGCGCTCGCTTGGCTGCAAACCGAAAGGTTGGAAGTTCAGATTCACACAGAGGTGCCTCGGAAGAAAGGCCTGGAGCTCTACTGCTGAAAAATCAGCCACTGAAAACTCTATGGAACACAGTTCTACTCTGAGATGCATGCGGTTGCCGTGAGTCAAAATCAACTCTATGACAACGGATTTTTATCCCCCACCTGCTGGAGACTGTAGGATAGTCTTTCATTTCCCTCTGCCACGTATCACATTATATTTGAGTTGCTGTTTAATTTCTCATCTCCCCCATCAGACCATGGACTTCCTGAGGACAGGGAGCAGGTCCGTCTTGTTCTCTGTTGTGTACCTAATACCCAGCTCAGTGTCAGTGCCAACAAACAGTTAGCGAATGAACTTTCTGCCTCTCTCTCTTCTTAAGGCTTACATTTCTGAAGCGACTACTTTCCTAAGTTTTTTCTGTATCCGCCTGTCTAACTTGGATTTAGGGGCGTCACTCCCAGCCATTTGACATGCAAACCTCTTTAAAATTAAAGTGTATTGACAACACTGACAGAAGGTCAAGAGATGTAATGGGGACGTAGTTTATATTCACGCTAGAAAAATGACAGACAAAACAATTGCTACAATAAATGATTAAAATTTAACCAATTTGCTTTTATTTTTGAACTTTATGTGACAGTGAAAAAAACTGATTAGACATGATCCGACATGGGTTTCTGGTGCAGTTAGCTGCTGTCGAGTCAACTTTGACTCATGGCTGCGTACGTCGAACAGAAAGAAACATGGCCAGGTTCCGCACCATCTTCGTGATAGTTGGTATGCTTGAGTCTGTCATTGTGGCTAGGAGGCTCATCTTCCAGCGCAATATAGGACCATGTTCTGTTGTGATCCATAGGGTTTTCACTGGCTAATTTTCAGAAGTAGATCGCCAGGCCTTTCTTCCTAGTCTGTCTTGGTCTGGAAGGTCTGTGGAACCCTGTCCACCATGGGTGACCCTGCTGGTATTTGAAATACCGGCGGCATAGCTTCCAGCATCACAGCCATGGGGAGGATTATTCAGTAGGCAAGGTAAACACAATTTCACATGGGTTTCACCACATCATGTGAAATTATTTGATACAGATTAGTAAGTAAACACAAGTAAGCCTGTGCTTACTTTGCTTACTGGGCTATCCGCCTCTGTCAGGGATTGTTAATTTGGAAAAGAGGCTTTGATTCTGTAGGAAGATACAGTGGGGTTGGGAGAAGGACAGATGCCAGCACACCTAGAAGCAGAGTCTTTGATATGGTGAGAAAATGTGAAATTGTTCGCTACAGATGATCTAGGAAGCAAGGTGAGAACCGTGCTTACCTGCCTGTTGGATAATCCCTGACACAGCAAAATGCAAGCCTCCACAGCACGACAAACTGACAGATGAGTGGTGGATGTGGATTTCTAAGGAGAGTATTTTGTTTGCCAGGCAGTGTGGTGGGTTTGGATGTAGACAGGCAGGGCTGGAGGAGCTGGAGAGCCGGAGGGGTGTACAGTGAGGGAAGAAGGAAAAGCAGACAGGGAAACAGAGCCCTGGCAGCTGGCAGGCTACGAGACAGTCTGGGGGAGCAACGTCTCATGGGGAATTTTGTAATGGAGTTATCCATGATGTGAAGCACCAAGCCCTCTGTCTCCCCCGTGAAATCTTTAGTAAAATCTTTGCATGTGAAAACCTCTTGGAGTGGATTTTCTGTTATGGAAATTGGTAGAAGAACGGTCAGTAACAGCGCAGGACAAACAGACGATGGTGTGGAGACAGGCAACTCCAAGTCCCCACTGGAAAGCCCACCTCAGCCAGCACAGTGACACATCTAAAAGAAACGCAGATATAACTTCAAAAGCCTTAAAGATTAATAATTATTATTATTGAAGGTTATCTTGAGGGGGGAGCAAAGGAGAGACTTATACGCCAAGCACAGAGGGAAAACTAGGAAATTTTTCCTGTCGTTGTCAATACAAAAGCAATCTTTCTTCACAGCGGCTGCTTCTGGCTCCCTTTTCTGTCTTCCCAGAACCCTGAGGGCCGCTCTTTCTGTCCTAGATTTCTGCGTCGTTCTTTTCTTCATAACCTTTTTCTATGAACTCACTGACCTCCGCAGAGGCTCCCAATTTCTAGTCCACTTCTTATCCCACCAGCGCAACAAAAGCACGAGGAGCTAACCGTAAAACAGAACACTCTTTAGCAGGGATGGGAGGACAAAAGATGTAATGTGTAAGCTGTAATATTTGTTGTTCCTGACAGAAGTTCATTGCAACAAAAATTAGAAAAATAGAATATTTAAGAGAAAAACTACATACAAATCTTATTTTATATTTTAATATAAAACGTGGCCTCAAAAAATGCAAAAACTTTCAATGAAAACTGTTTTTGGGTCTTTACTGGGTTTTGTCATAGATTTTAATAGCAGGAGTAATATTTTTGAGTCAAAATCCAAATGTGAAGTGCAGCATTAAATTTATTCCACGTTTTCCTTTTATTGCACAGTGATATGAAAACTCCCATTTTGTACAGGTAGGTGTGTTAACAGGAAAAGGTAGAGCCCAAATTACATGGTTTGCAAAATCTTGATTCTACTGATGTAGATTATTCCGGAATAATTCATGGCTTCGTTTTGGACAGTTTACTCCCAGGCATTTTTAGAAAGCAAAGGTTTTTTTTTTTATTTTATTTTTTGTTGTACTTTAGATGAAGCCTTACAGAACAAACAGTTTCTCATTGAAGTTAGTACACATGTTGTTTTATGACAATGGTTAACAATCCCACGACATGTCAACACTATCCATTCTCAACCTTGAGTTCCCTATTACCAGCTTTCCTGTCCCCTCCTGCCTTCTAGTCCTTGTCCCTGGACTGTTGTGCCCCATTAGTCTCGTTTTGTTTTATGGGGCTGTCTAATCTTTGGCTGAAGGGTGAAACTCCCGAGTGATTTCACTGCTAAGCTAAAAGGGTGTCTGAGGGCCATACTTTCGGGGTTTCTCCAGTCTCTGTCAGGCCAGTAAGTCTGATCTTTTTTTGTGAGTTAGAATTTTGTTCTACATTTTTTCCAGCTCTGTCTGGGACCCTCTTTTGTGATCCCGGTCAGAGCGGTCAGTGGTGGTAGCTGGGCACCATCTAGTTGTACTGGACTCAGTCTGGTGGAGGCCGTGGTAGCTGTGGTCCATTAGTCCTTTGAACTAATCTAGAAAGCAAAGTTTTAACCTTCATCTTTAAGTATTCCAATTTTTTATTCTTTTTTTCTTGTACTTTAGATGCATCTTTATAGAACAAATAGATTCTCATTAAACAGTCAGGACACATATTGTTTTATGACATTGGTTAACAACCCCACGACATGTCAACACTCTCCCTTCTTGACGTTGGAGGACGTTTTTTTAAAAAATTTTTTTATTGTGCTTTAGATGAAGGTTTACAGAACAAATAGTTTCTCATTAAACAGTCAGTACACATATTGTTTTATGACATTGGTTAACAACCCGACGAAATGTCAACACTCTCCCTTCTTGACCTTGGAGGACCTTTTCTGGGGGGAAAATATACATAGCCAAAGTTACACCATTTCAAAAGTTCCTGCATGTACAATTCAGTGTCATCGATTACATTCTTCCCGTTGTGCTGCTGTTCTCACTGTCCTTTTGAAGTATTCCAGTTTTTGCTTATTTGAAGGTGACACGGTTTGATAATCTCAAGACTGTTCTTTTTGTTTAAAAACATCCTCCTTTTAGCCATAGATCTGTGGAGAATGAGTTTGTGAAGTATAAATATTTAATATAAAAGAAACATTAAATATTCATTTATGTTGACATTGTGAGAGAAGATACATAACACGCAGTAGCAGTCATTGAATAAATGGCATGGCTCAGTCTGAAATCAATGCTGCTTATGCAGCTATATGCAGGATGAGCATTTTGCATTCCTGTATCAAATAATAATCTTTCTTTTTGGATATGGCAGATTATCACATAATATTTGAGGTCATTACATAAAGTTTATTTTGCATTTCTCCTTCTAAGAACACCTGGATGAAAAACAATTGCTAGTACTGGTTTGATTTACTTTGTTTTCCAGCGTATCAGTTAATGTCTGAGGCAGTGTTTCAGGAAACCCAGTTGGGGAAATGCTGTCTGTGGCAAGTGGAGTCTCAGTTGGCACTCAGTGTTCTCTGCTTCCTGGTACTCATGCCTTGTATAATGCCCTCCCCTTGGGTGTGGGTGGGACTTAAGACTTCCTTCTAACAATAGAGAACAGCAAAGTTGATGGGATGTCACGTGTGTGATTAGGTTACATAAGACAGCGACTTGCAGCTTCCTAAGGAGTCCTTGAGTGGAGCGAATGGTTAAGCACTCAGCTGCTAACTGAGAGGTTGGCGGTTTGAATCCACCCAGAGGCACCTCCAAAGAAAGATCTGGCAATCTACTTCTGAAATATCACAACCTTGAAAATCCTATGGAGCCATTCTACTCTGACACACATGGGGTCACCATGAGTCGGAATCAACATGATGGCAACCGGTTTGGTTCGTTTTTTGCTCTCTTGCTAGCAGATTCTCTTCCTTGTTAGCTTTAATGAAGCCAGCTGCCATGTTGAAGAGGTATAAATGGCAAGGAACTGAGAGTGGCCTCCAGCCAAAGTCAACAAGGAAGTGAATTCTGCCAACAACCATGTGAGTGTGGAAGTGGATCCTTCCCCAGTCAAGCCTTTATATGAGACCCCAGCTCTGGCAGGCACCTTAATTGCAGCCTGTGAGAGATCCTGAAGCAGAGGATCCAGGTGAGCTGTGCGTGGATTCCGACCGGCTGAAACCATAATATACCAAATTTGTGTTGTTTTAAGCCATGGGTTTGTGGTAATTCCTTATGAAGCAATAGATAACAAAGACACTGCCCTAACCTGAGTTGTCACTTAGAATTTAAACATTTAATGCTGAGAAATCTGCCGTTTTTATTAAGAATGTTCATGAAGCCAGAGGCTTCTGGGTAAAATCTGAATTACAGGGAAGATATTTTCCTTTTCTCTTTGGGAAAATGCTGGTTTCCTTGGGTGATATAAGTGATAAGCCATGGGTGTTACATGATCCTGCCTTAAGCTGACCTTTTGAAAATGAACTATTAAATACTAATCCTCTGTGAGTCGGAAGTGACTCGATGGCAGCGGGTTTTTTTGATCCTCTAAGATTAGCCAAAGGAGAGTGTCCAGCTCTTTTCGGGACTTTTAAACGTGTTAGAAACCACGTTTCCTTTGCACTTTCCCAGCCCCTTTACGGCTGGTCTTATGCGCACAGTTTTGCGACATTCTCCAGTTTGTACTCCGGAAGCTTCAGATCCAAATCAAGACAACAGCTAACATTTGCCTCCAGTATAGTAGTGCCAGGCACTGTGCTGTGTGCTGTACGCTGATTGGTTCATTCAATGCTCGTAGCAACCCCGTGAGGTAGGTTCTATAGCTGTCTTCACGTTATCGGCGTTAAGCACACAGAGGTGAAACAACTTTCCCAACGTCAAACAGTTACGCTAGAACACAGCAGAGCCAGCCTTTGGACCTAAGAAAAATCCAGCCTTTCACCCCTCTGCGCTGCCTGGAGAAAGATAGATGAACTTGAAATTTACCGGACTGCATCTTTTTTTTGGACTCTAATAAAGGGATGGGTTGTTGGTTGTTTAACAATGGAGCAGATTTTGTTGGAGTTAAAAAAAAAAGTATGCCCTCACTCTTGCAAACTCCCCAGTAACCATTGTTTGATCAGATGTATTTTGGAGAGTTGGGGGAAGGGATTCTTGAGGTATACAAGTCCACGTCAGGAAGGATTCCTCTTTCTTCTCTTCGTACTTCCCAGTACATCTCAGATCCTGCCTGCAACGGATATCTGAACGCCACCCCTTCTGGGATTATAAATCTTGCCCATACGCTCCACTTTATTCTGATTTGACAGTCTCTGACGTCAGCTCTGTCCTCAAGATGCACCTCGTGTACATGAGAACTGCCACCCCTCGCCCCTGCCCTGCCCTCTGCTCTGGCCACGCCAGCAGGTCCCGCGGACATGGGCTCACGCATGGTCCTGGCCCGCCCGTTTCTGACTCAAGACTTATCTTCCTGGATGCCACTTGGAGGCGAGGTGATTCCTAACCTGAGGTGTGTATCAAAATCCCCTGTATGGGCTTTTTCAAAATACACTGAATCAGAATTTATGCAGGAAACTGTATTTTGACAAATCTCCTAGTTAAATTTAATATGCATTCTAAGAAACACTTGTCCAATAGATATGAGAAATGGAATCAGAAGTTCAAGGCTGTCTACACACCCAGCAACCATGACTGCCTAGATTTCAAGCAAAGCAGTGAGCTGAGGTTCACAAGGCAAGAACTAAGGATACCTCACAGACTTCTCAAGTTACACACTATATGAAAAGAGCAGGCTGATCTGCTGAGCCGTCACAAGCATTTTAGCTACTTCCAACATAGACTAGTGCCAGCAGGGGGTCTTCCACTGATTTGGGGGGATCAGTGTTTCCGAGCAGGTGAAGCTTGCTCCATTCTCTGTTTATACCCAGCTTGGTGGGTAGGTAGTGAGAGGCACATCACAGGGGCGTGGAAGGAGCATTTCCATTCTTCTCCCTTGTCAACTCAGGCCCTGTGTAGACATGTCCTAAATCCCACTCATTCATGTTGCTGTCTTACAAGTAGTGCTGGACAAGTTGCTTAGGTTATCGGTTTACTAGTATTTCACTGTAATTCTTGGGAGCTTCTTCCTTTGAATTATATTAAGTGTTAAGGAGTTCAAGTGCACAAATTGTTCTGGGCTGCTATAAGTGTGTAAGGGTGGATTGAGAGCATCTAGGAAATGTGAAAAGAAAAGCTACCAATCGATTTGATTTTCTGGTTTGACCACTGGTTGATCATCCCATCTTCGCTGACTGCATCAGAGGGTTCAGAACTGTTGACCAAGGTGGGGAGGCCATCCTCTTTCAAGCAAGAAAAATGTTCTCTATCAAAAAGTTTGTGCTCTTTGCGTATTTAAAAAAAAAAACAAAAAAAAATCAAACCTGTTGCTGTCCAGTAGATTCTGACTCATAGCGACCCTATAGGACAGAGCAGAACTTCCCCATACGGTTTCCAAGGAGCAGCTGGTAGATTTGAACTGCCTACCTTTTGCTTAGCAGCTGTAGCTCTTAACCACTACACCACCAGGGTTTCCCTCTTTGCGTATAGCGTACCTTTATCTCACGTGGCATAATAAGAAGCATACGGGGAAAATATGCCCTAGTGCTAATCCATTAAGGTAGAGCGTCACGTAGCAGGCAGGCACACTCCATAACCACCCGACCTATTACCAAGGCAACTGATATATTTAAAATTATGGTCTTGTATGGTTATACCTGCCACCAATACTTCACTTTGAACTCTTTGTTGGACTGCTTATGGTATCATGACATATTAGGCTTCTCCCTAAAGATTTTTTCCCCTGTTTTCCTAAGAAGCATAAATCTCTTTTACGGAATACCAATAGCATAAATCAGAAATTTTCATTTTGAGAAAATCTGTCTCTCACTGTCTCTCTCACAACCTTTTCCTCTTACAATAGAAGGCAGCCGCCTTGATCTAATTCTTAATCCTAAGCACCATTACTGTATTAGAACACTTAGATTTAAAAATTTCATTAAACATAACATTCAGATAATAGAGCCTGGAGCAAGATGGCAGCATAAGCAGCTACATACTCCTGTCGGCCCACAAAGTCACAAAAAAAAAAAAAAAAAAAGGCAGAAACTGGCAGAATCAATGCTAGCAGAACTCTGAAAAACAGTCAAAGCATTACAACAACTAAATGAAAGCCTAATCAAGAAAGAAGCGACGTATAAAAATGCTAGAAAAGCTTTGGTTTTCTGACCGCCTGCATCCCAGCCCCTCCCCAGCTAATGTGGCCATCTGAAAGCAGTGGCAACCCACACTCCCAGACAGGGAGCCTGGTCTCTGGATCTAGATGAAGCAGAGTAGACATTATTTGCAAATCTTTGTGTGTGTCTGCCTTGGGGCTGCCTGAAGGACTGAAGCCAGGCATTCACCTCAGTATAGCCTGTCGTGGAGCTCATGCAGGGCACAGGGGCGCCTGGTAATGCCCAAAGACCATCTAAAGAGACCCACTTTAGATCTAAAGATGCAAATAAGTTAAAAGTGAAAGGATGGGAAAAACATTCCATACCAATAACAATCAAAAGAGATCTAGTGTGGCTATATTAACATTAGACAAAATAGAGACAAAGAAGGAAATTATATAATGATAAAATTGTCAATTCCCCAAGAAGATATAGCAATTATGAATATATATGCACCTAGCAACGGAGTTCCCAAAATATATGAAGTGAATATTTACAGAATTGAAGCAAGAAGTAGACAGTCCTACAATAATAGTTGGAGATTTCAATACAGTAGATGGATAGAATATATAGACAGACTGAAAAGAAAATAAAGGACTTAAACAACACGATAAACCAGCCATGGACTGCCAGAAGAACAAACAAATCTGTCTTGGAAGAAGTACAGCCAGAATTCTCCTTAAAAGGTAGGATAGCAAGACTTTGTTTCATGTACTTTGGAATGTTATCAGGAGAGACCAGTCCCTGGAGAAGGACATCATTCTTGGAAAAGTAGAGGGTCAGCGAAAAAGAGGAAGACCCTCAACAAGATGGAATGATACAGTGGCTGCAACAATGCGCTCAAACATAGCAACGATTGTGAGGATGGCGCAGGACTGGGCAGTGTTTCTTTCTGTTGTACGTAGGGTCGCTATGAGTCAGAACAGACCCAGTGGCACCTAACAACAACACAAACCAGGTAGACCTAACAAACATATATTGAACACTCCAATCAACAACCAATGAATACACATTCTCCCCCAGTGCGCATAGATCATTCTCGGAAGGGATGATGCATATGCCAGGTCACAAAACAAATTATCAATAAATTTAAAAAGATTGAAATCATGCAAAGTATATTCTCCAATCACAGTGCAATAAAACTAGAAATCAATAACAGAAGGAAAACTTGACATGTAACAAATAGGTGGAAATTAGACAACACACTATTACACAACCAATGGGTCGAAAAAGAAATCACGAGAGATATTAGAAAATAAAAAAGCACAACGTGATAAAACTTATGGGATGCAACCAAGGCAGTGTTCAGGGGAAGTTTTTAGCTGTAAATGCCTACACTCAAAGAGAAGAAAGATTTTAAGTCAGTAACCTAACTTTACACCTTGAGAAACTAGAAAAAGAAAAGTAAACTAAGGCCGAAGTGACCCAAAAAAACCAAATCCACTGCCGTCAAGTTGATTTGAACTCCTAGCAACCCCGTAGGGTTTCCAAGACTGTAAATCTCTATGGAAGCAGACTGCCACATCTTTCACCTGCAGAGCTGCTGGTGGTTTCAAACCGGTGAGCTTTTGGTTATTAGTCGATCACTTTAACAACTGCGCCTCCAGGGCTCCTAAAGCGACCAGAAGGAAGGAAATTAAAATTACCAGTAGGAAATAAAATCAACAAATCTTTAGCTAAACTGACAACAAAAAAGAGAAAAGACACAAATAACTAAAATCAGAAATGATCGTGGGCAGGGATGGATTACCCAATAAGCAAGGTAAGCATGTTCTTAGGGCATCAACAGAACAGAGACACCAGTTGTCCAAAGCAAGGACCCACATATGCCAAGCAGACAGGACGCAAGGAAAAGCAAGCGCAGCAGTGGAAGGGAACTGGCAGGGCACTAAATGAACTTGATACCAGCTCCAGTGTGTGAGAATGTGTTGGCCGGAAAGAAAGTTTACACAGGGTCCCAAGGGCACCCATGTGCAAGGTCGTTTAGTTACTATTGGTTTAATGGTATACCAGCCACTTTTTATGCTTCTGAACCTTGTAGATAATACGTTTTTCTGGTTCTACTGCATTTAGCATCAAGGTGGGTACCTTTGGAAATTTGTGAAGCTCAGCAGACCAGAGATGGAGCCTAATTGTTGTGTAGGCTGAGCATTCTATTAGGTGATGCTTCCTAGATGTGCTAGTTTTGTAAACTTTTTCCTCTTTTTCCCTTAATTTCTGTGAGATAAGACTTGCAAGCATAATTATGGCTTTCCTTTCTGATAGTTAGAGAGCCCTGATGGGTTTGTTTTAGTTTTTCTGTGTCATACTTAGAAAATCAGAGGTTCCCTATGTAACCTAATGGAAAGGCACTTGGAATAAATTCTCTAGTTCTTATCGGTTTATTGTCATACTGCAGCTCAGTCGCGCCAGAGTGCCACTCATCTTACTGGTGTTTTGTACTACCAGATCAAATTTCTCAAAATCCATATTACCAACCAAAAATTTAAACACACTCATTTAATAAGCATGCATCCTAACAGACAAGAGATGAAAGAGGGCTGTCAAGTCTAACTCTCTACATTCACCCAACGTGCAACTAGATCCAATAGGAGCAGTTACTAGGCAAGGACAAATTATATTAATAGATAACACATCTCTGATCCATTTTGAGAGAATCATCTTGTACATCCATGTCTGCGAATCCCGCAACTCCAGCCAGGAGGACTAGTGATGCTCTTTGCCATGATACAAACACATGCTCTTGCACACGTCCTAGTAAACAAGCAACAGGAACTCCATCCCAGATAACGTGCAAAAGTGAGGGAACTTGAATAAGTCAACCATTGTGATGAGAGGCAACCACTTATCTGCTCTCTGTCACCATAAATTAGAGTAAAGAGATAACCGTGTGGCATTTGTCAAGAAGAGAGAAAACCTGAGACTTTTTTGGCAATCAGATTTTTTTCCTAAGAGGAGCCGTTTAAAGCAAAATTAGAGAAAATCAATTTTTCATTGTGGGAGATCAACAGAATTTTACATTGATTGTTGAAACAACTAAGTTCACTGACTCATTTTCTTTGTTGTAGAAGATGTGGGATATTCTTTTTGTAGAAAATGTGAAATACAGTAAAAATCTTGATAACCGGCATACACTAAAAATTTTATAATTTTATAATCCAGTTCATCACATCTCATTCCACTAAAATGGCATACACCACTTTGTGTTCAATCACTAATATTATAGTCACATTTAAAAAGAAATTCCATCATAGATAGGTAAGACACACACACACATATAACTCACATATCTTATTCAAATGCATGAGTAAGCAGATTATCAGTGTTTAGGGCCCTCATATGCCTTAATCTGGCGCTGATTGTGGGGACATTAATACCAACTGTACAGAAATAAAAATGATTTTAAAAGAATTCTATGAAAAATTGTACACCAACAAATTAGATAGAATACCTATAATGGACAAATTCCTAGAAATACACAAACTATACTGACCCAAGAACAAAGAGAAAATCTCAACAAACCTATAACAAATGAAGAGATTGAATTAGCAGTCAAAAACTTTTCCACAAGGAGAAGTCCAGGACCATATGACTTCACTGGGGAATTCTATCAAACAACTGAAAGAATAATTAACACCAATCCTTTTCAAACTCTTCCAAAAAATAGGAGAGGAGGGAACACATCTTAACTCATTCTGTGAGGCCATATTACCCTGATACTAAAGACATTACAAGAAAAGAAATATACAGATTAGTATCCCTTATGAAAACAGATTGTAAAATCCTCAACAAAATACTAGCAGACTGAATGCAGAAGCAGATTAAAATGATTATATATCATGAGCAAGTGGGATTTATTCCAGGAATGCAAGGAGGTTCAGCGTAAGCAAACCAATCAATACCACATTAACAGAACAAATGGAAAGAACCACATGATCATCTAAATTGATGCAGAAAAGAAATTTGAAAAAATCGAATGCCCTTTTATGATAAGACTCCCTTCAGAAGCTAACAGTGGAAGGGAAATTTCTCAACATAATAAAGAGCATCTATGAAAAGCCCACAGCTAATATCATCCTCAGTGGTGAAAGCTTTCCACTTAAGATCAGGAACAAGACATGGATGCCTGCTTGCACCACTACTATTCAGCCTTGTAATGGAAGTTCTAGCCAGAGCAATTAGGTAAGAAAAAGAAATAAAAGGCATCCAAATTGGAAAGGAAGAAATAAAACTATCTGTTTTCACAGATGACATGATCCTATATATAAAAAATCCCAAATAATCCACAAGAAAGCTACTAAACCCATTGGCGTCCAGTTGATTCTGACTCATAGCCACCCTATAGGACAAGGTAGAACAGCCCTATAGGGTTTCCAGGGAGTGGCTGGTGGATTCAAACTGCCAACCTTTTGGTTAACAGCCGTAGCTCTTAACCACTGCGCCAATAAACAAGTTCAGTAAAGTCATAGGGCATAAGATAAATGCAAAAATCAGTTGGGTTTCTATACACCAACACTGAGCAATCTGAAAAGGAAATTAAGAAAATAATTTCATTTACAATAGCATTTAAAAGAATAAAATAACTAGGAATAAATTTAACCAGGTATGTGAAAGACCGTATACTGAAAATTATACAATATTCCTGAAAGAAATTAAAGAAGACATACATAAATGGAAAAGACATTCTGTGACCATGAGTTGGAAGACATTTATGTTGTTAAGATGTCAATACTGCCCAAAGCAATATATAAATTCAAAAAAAAATTCCTATCAAAATTCTAATAGCCTTCTTTGCTTTGATGGAGAAACTGATCCTCAAATTCATATGAAATTGCAAGAGGTCCTGAATAGACAAAATAACCTTGAAAAAGAAGAACAAAGTAGAAGGACTCATACTTTTCAGTTTCAAAACATACTAAAAGCTGCAGTAATTAAAACAGTGTGGTACTGGTATGAGAGTAAACATATAGACCAATGGAATAGAACTGAAAGTCCAGAAATAAAGCCATATATTTATGGCCAATTGATTTTTTTACAAAGGTGCTAAGTCTATTCTATGGGGAAAAAATGGTTGTTGTTGTTTTTCAATAAATTGTGCTGGGATAGCTGATCTCCACATACAAAAGAATGAAGTTGAATCCTTACCTCATACCACATATGAAAATTAATTCAAAATGGACCAATGACCTAAATATAAGAAATGAACCCATAAAATTTGAGTAGACATTTCTCCAAAGAAGATACACAAATGTCTAGTAAGCACATGGGAAGATGCTCAGCATCATTAGTCTTTGTGTTGTTGTGTGCTGTGGAGTCGGTTCCAACTCATCCAAAAACAACTCACTGTTGTGGAGTCAATTCCAACTCATAGTGACTCTCATGGATTGAATTGTGTCCCCCAAAAATATCTGTCAACTTAGCTAGTCCATGATTTCCAGCACTGTGTAACTGTCCACCATTTTGTCATCTGCTGTGATTTTCCTATGTGTTGTAATTCCTACCTCTATGATGTTAATGAGGTGGGATTAGCGGCAGTTATGTTAATGAGGCAGGACTCAGTCTACTAGATTAGATTGTGTCTTAAATCAATCTCTTTTGAGATATGAAAGAGAGAAGCAAGCAGAGAGAAAAGGGGACCTCACACCACCGAGAAACAAGAGCCAGAAGAATAGCGCATCCTTTGGGCTCGGGGTCCCTGCACTGAGAAGCTCTTAGACCAGGGGAAGATTGGTAACAAGGACCTTCCCCCAGAGCCAACGGAGAGAGAAAGCCTGGAGCTGGCACCCTGAATTCAGACTTCTAGCCTCCTAGACTGTGAGAGAATAAATTTCTCTTTGTTAGAGCCATCCACTTGTGGTATTTCTGTTATAGCAGCACTAGATAACTAAGACAGTGACCCTATAGGACAGGGTGGAACTTCCCCATAGGGTTTCCTAGGCTGTAATCTTTACAGGAGCAGATTGCCATGTCTTTTCTTCCACGGAGTCACTGGTGGATTCAAACCATCCATGTTTAGGGGAATGCAAATCAAGCCCACAATGAGATAACACCTCACACCCACTAAAACAAACAAACAAACAAACCCATTGCCATCAAGTCGATTCCAACACATAGCGACCCTACGGGACAGAGTAGAACTGCCCCATAGGATTTCCAAGGAGTACTATGTTGTTATTGTTTTTAGGTGCCATCAAGCTGGTTCCGACTCATAGCGACCCTATGCACCACAGAACGAAACGCTGCCTGGTCCTGCGCCATGCTCACAATCGTTGTTATGCTTGAGCCCATTGTTGCAGCCCCTGTGTCAATCCATCTCGTTGAGGGTCTTCCTCTTTTTCGCTGACCCTCTACTTTACCAAGCATGATGTCCGTCTCCAGGGTCTGATCCCTCCTGACAACATGTCCAAAGTATGTAAGATGTAGTCTTGTCATCCTTCCTTCTAAGGAGCATTCTGGTTGTACTTTTTCCAAGACAGATTTGTTCATTCTTTTGGCAGTCCACGGTACGTTCAATATTCTTCAGGAGCACCTGGTGGATTCAAACTGCTGACCTCTTGGTTAGCAGCCATAGCTCTTAACCACTAAGCCACCAGGGTTTCCTCACAACCACTAGGATAGCTATTATCAGAAAAATGGGAAATAAGAACTACTGGCAAGGAAGTGGAGAAATTTGAACCCTCATCCATTGCTGATGGGAGTGTAAAATGATGTAGCTGCTGTGGAAACAGTTTGGCAGTTCCTCAAAAAGTTAAGTCTCTATTAAGTACCATATGACCCAGCAATTCCACTCCTAGATATCTACCCCAAAGAACTGAAAACAGGGACACAAACAGGTACTTGTACACCAATGTTCATTGTAGCACTATTCACAATAGCCAAAAGGTGGAAATAACACAAGTGTCCATCAACCGATGAATGGATAAACAAAATGTGATATACAATGGAATATTACTTGGCCATAAAGAGAAATGAAGCTCTGATACATGCTACCACAGGGCTGAATCTTGAAAACATTATGCTGTGTGAGATAAGCCGGACACAAAGGGACAAATATTGTGTGATCCCACATACATGAAGTATCTGGAATAGCAAATACAGAGATCAAAGTTTATTAGTGTTTACCAGAGGCTGTAGCAGGGGGCATGGGGAGTTATTGGCTCAAGAAATACTGAGTTTCCTTTTGGGATGATGAAAAGCTTTTGAAAATGGATAATGGTCATAATTGCACAACATGGTGAATGCCATTAACGTCACCAATTGTACACTTAAAAATGGCTAAAATGGCCATTTTTCGTTAGATATGTTTTGTTACGATTAAAAAATTCAGATGATGATGAAAAACGTTGTGGGTGACGTGCAAAGAGAAGCGCTAACAGAACCCACCCATGATGAAATGATATCCTGTATTTCTACAGCTTGCTTCTTTCATCACTGGAGGACTCCAATAAATCTTAGCATATTTCCTCCACCATTTGTGGTGGAGGCTCCATAAAGGGCCTCGCCCTTGGTCAAGTCACATATTTACCTTTGGAAAGAAACATCTTGGAAGCAGCTTTCTCACCTTTATGATCTGTTTATTAGTTTGTCTCTTGATGGGAGAAGAAGAGTTTGACATCGCGGGTTGGTGAGGCCATTTTTGGGGGACACTGGGGATCCTTTGATGCCCTGAAAGTTATTTCTTCTCACAGGAATGCCTCTGTCATTGACTGCTATCTGTGATATAAAACACTTTTACTGCACTGTGATGTAAAATGTGGTTCAACTCTGTGTGATCATAAAACTGGCTTAAATGTGATCATTGCAAGACTGGTTAATGGACGTTTATTATTTACCAGTCTCTTTTAATGTCATTTGTAGCCAGGAAAGAGAAGCTAACATCTCTAACCTCTCCCTGCCCCACTAAGAAACACATGTTCATTACCAAAAATATCAATCACTTCTGCTTATTTGTTCTTTAGATGGTTAATTTTCTGATAAAACAGGGGTGCAGTTATTTAGCAAGCTGAATCGGTAGCCAAGAGTCTTTTAAAGAGAAATGCTTCACCATGGTTATAGCACTTGTTTCTCAAAGGCTACAAGCTGCTGTTTAGAGGTGTTCTTAGACTTGCCTCCCGTATGAATTCATCTTTCAAGCTACCGAACTCAAGGTCATTATCCAGCTCAAGCAGAGAAGGCTGTTACAGAAGAGCTTTCCCTGCTCACGGTAACCTCTAAGACGTCTTCACCAATTATCGTTTCCATTCCAGTCCGTGGAAAGCCACTGCCGGTAAAATCTATAAAAGTTGTTTCAGCATTTTCTCCTGTAATCCTTCATCCCAGGGTAGCAGCTGGACTCGTCTTTGAATCGACAGCAGTTCAGCCCACCGCACTGCTGTACAATCCCCGGGAGTGTTTGGAACCCCAGCCGTCAGACGGCTGCTCAGTTCTGCGCCATCCCGTTTTCTCTGACGTACACTGGCCAGGGGAGCAGGGCTTGTGTGGGAGGCAGGAAGGAAGGGGGCATCTACTGAAATTGCCTTTTAGGTTTTTGGAGCTGGAAGGGCTCTTGGAGTTCATTTAGGCTGTGTTCATTGTCCCTTGTTAGCGTGTTAAAGGAACGGTAGAAGTCTTTCTACCTGACGCCTGAAGCAGCAGGACATGCAAACAGACCTGATCCAGAGCACAGACCATTAGAAAGGGAGGGACTTCAAGAGTATTTACTCCCCTCCTCCAGGAGGAAACAGGGAGCGAGGTGATGCAAGGGGCGGCACCGTGCTAGGCACGGGGATATGGGACGTGGTTCTCACCCCTCCAGCTCCCAGCCTGATAGAGGCAAACAGGGGAGTTAATCAGCCCCTTCTCATCGGAGGAATAAGCGCTGTAACAGAGAACATGCACAGGGCTTGGAGAGCCCCAAGAAAAACAACAAAAACAAAACGAAACCCACTGCCGTGGAGTCGATTCTGACTCATAGTGACCCTATAGGACGGAGTAGAACTGCCCCATAGGATTTCCAACGAGCAGCTGGTGGGTTCAATTGCCGACCTTTTGATTAGCAGCCGAGCTCTTAACCACTGCGCCACTAGGGCTCCGTGGAGAGCACAGAGGAGGACATTTAAAGTTGACTAGGACAGGAGCCCTGGTGGTGTAGTGGTGAAGAGCTACAGCTGTTAACCCCAAAGTTGGCAGTTCAAATCCACCAGCTGCTCCTTGGAAACTATGGGGCGGTTCTACCCTGTCCTAGAGGGTTGCTGTGAGTTGGAATGGACTTAATGGCAATGGGTTTGGTTTTTTTGGAACGGATCAATGAAGACTTGTGGGAGGAGGTGAGGCTTGCCTTAGTTTTGACTGGAATTGCTGGTAGGAAGGAAACCTGGGAGGCAGGAAATCTGAGTTCCACGCCTGTGTATCATTTGCATGACCTTGGACTAGAAAATCTCTCCATATGTTTAAAAAGAAAAAAAATGTGGCAGGAAAAACATACAAGAGCACAGAGAAGACCAAGGCCCTGTTCATTTCTCAAACCCTTCTGTCCTCAGATGCCTTCAAGGGAGAAGACTCTTCGAGGAACTTCACCATGGTGCTTGTCAACAGCAGTGGTCCTGGGGAATCTGGTGAGGTTTCTGTATTTGATGTGACAAGTGAGAACAGTTGCTCTCTGAGGTCTTCTCCCTTGAAAACCATCAGGGTTTGCAAAATGGGGATTTCTCGCATTTCCCCGGGCTCTTGCACAAGCTATTGCTGTTCATACTTTGGAAACGTGTCTTGAGCTTGCTTCAGCCGGTAGTCACCTACAGCCCAAGTCAGTGTCTTTCCTTCAGACTTAGAGGGTGTATATTGTTATCATTTATTAATTCATTCTTAGCATATTTCCAGTGCATGCACTGTACTAGAAACTACTATACAGAGATGATACGATCACAATCCCTGTGCAGTTCAGCAAGAAAGACCAACAGGAAATTCAGTGGTTACAGGAGAGTGTGATAAATCCCATGACAAAGCCATATACTGAATGGGCATGGACCATGATGGTCTACAGGGGTGGGAGAGGTCAGAAGGCGGTTTCTGGAGACAACAATTCTTGAGCAGAGATTTTGAAGATGAAAGTGGAATTAGCTGGATGAATATGAGTGTGTGTGTGTGTTGAGGGTGGGTGGGAAGGGTTACTGTTAAGAGTCTTCTGAACACAGAAGAATTCGGCTGTGTCATTTCTTCAAATGCTTTGAATATAATTCTAAGTACTTTGTACTTAAAAAATAATCCCAGAGGGATGGTATCTATCTCTCTCAGTTTTAAGCTAATTAGTAATGAGACTTAGTCTCCTCACGCAGTCAGTTTTCAGGATAACCCTACAGTTGGAGGAGAAATTAGAGATCATTTATTCACAGTTCCCTCCAGAACCCAAATTTTCTATGCAACATCTTCGAGAAAGAACTTTTCAGGTATTCTCGGGTATTTTAGTGATGATAAAGTTAAATTACAGAAAGAGTTGGGTAAGCTTGAATATCTGTTTATATCCAGGAGGATATTAAGCATTAAGAGTTAAGAATGTGGGTTCTGGGACCAGACTATCTAACATCAAATCCCGATAGGACTACTTTCTTGGTGTTGACCTTGGGCAAATTACTTAACTTCTATTATCCTCAGTTTCACCACCTCTAAAGTAGAGATTGTGACAGTAGCTCCTTCATGAGATTTAACACAGAACCTCATACAGAGTAAATGTTCAATAAATGATACACACATACTGTATATCTATGTCCAGGACCATATCTGTATCATCTATATTTCTCATCTATCTATAAATTAAACATCCCATTTACATCAGCCCACCTCTGGCCCCTTCCTAAGTAGGCAGCTGGACCACCTGCAGTTCCTCTGTGTATACTTGAATTTGCATCCACTTTCACTGCAGTCATCATAAAGCCTTAGGGAAAGCATAAAAATAAATGTCACTAGGAAAAAGATATGGTGACCTACACATTGTACGATATTTTATGCTCTGAGGAATGAGTACTTCTTGGGAGATGTATTATAAAACTGGGTAAGTTAAATCTATAAGAAGCTGTAGGGTGGATGGACATGGTGGCTCTGCTCTGCTCTTCCTGTGTTCCACTGCAAGTCCATTCCGAAGACTAAATGACCCAGGATACACACGCCATTGGCACTCTGAGCTATGTGTTGGCAGTGAGTGCACAGGCAGGCTGTCTTGTCGCTCCCGAGTGCACACATGTCTTAGTGACCTGGTACTGCCATAACAGAAATAACCAAGTGGGAGGCTTTAACCTTTTGGCAACTTATTATTTCCTGCTTTGAATATAGATATGTGTATATATATATATATATTTATAATGTGTTTACATTAATGAAAGTATGCTGAGCCATGGCGGGTGTTTAAATTTTTGATTGGTAATATAGATTTTGAGAAATATTATCTGGGTCTACATAGTTACCACTGAACTTTTGGTGTTCTCCAACCTGCTAACTGATGGGTGACATCTATCTGTCCCAATGAACCATGGTTGCTGAAAATAAGGTAGGGCGCTTTCTATAAGGTTGCATGGGGAACCTCTGGTTTTCCAAATATGACACACACAAAAAAAACAAAACCAAGCCCCACAAGCCTCCCTAACTATCACACAGGAAACCATAAATATGCTTGCAAGGCTTATCTAGAGGTATAAAAGCCAAAAGAGACAACATTTTTACCCAATCACACTTCCTGTTTGCGCTACCATACTTGTAAGCCTCATACTCCAGGTATTTTGCTTCAACTAATGTTTCTTTCACCTTTCACTGTTACATCAGTCCCCATTGAAGGGCAGCAAATACTTTCAGTGGGGAAAATATACACCCAAAGAACTCCAGAGGCATAAAAAGTGATTGGGCTGCTGTATGTCCACAGAACAGGAAGTTATTTTCTCATGGTTCTGCAGGCTAAAGTGCTAATCAGAGTTTCAGTTGTGTCAATTCTTTCTATGGGCCTCTGTCCTACTTTGTTGCCTGCTGTCAAGCCTTGACATTTGTCTTAGTCATCTAGTGCTGCTATAACAGAAGCACTACAAGTGGATGGCTTTAACAATGAGAAATTTATTCTCTCACAGTCTAGGAGGCTAGAAGTCTGAATTCAGTGTGCCCGCTCCAGGGGAAGGCTTCCTCTGCCAACTCTGGGGGAAGGTCCTTGCCATCTGTCTTCTCCTGGTCTAAGAACTTCTCAGTGCAGGGACCCTGGGGTCCAAAGGACATATTCTGCTCCTGGCTTTTCTTGCTTGGTGGTAATGAGGTCCCTCCTCTTTCTGCTGGATTTTCTCTTTTACATCTCAAAAGAGATTGACTCAAGATACAACCTAATCCTATAGATTATGTCCTGCCTCATTAACATAACTACCTCTGTTCTTGTCTCATTAACATCATACAGGTTAGGATTTACAACACATAGGATTATTACATCAGATGACAAAATGGAGGACAACCACACAATACTGGGAATCATGGTCTAGCCAAGCTGACACACATTTTGGGGAACTCAATCCATAACAACATTGCTTGGCATTCCTTAGTTTTCCTTGGCTTTTCTTGGCATGACTTCCCCCTGTGTGTGTGTCTCTGCATGTGTTCTGGTCTTTTCCAGCCTACACTGGCATGACATCATCAACATAACAAAAGAAAAACCACTATTTCCAAAAGAGTTATAGTTACAAATTCAGGGGTTAAAATTCCACACATATGTTGGGGGGACTTAATTCAATCCATAACAACACATAAAAACGTGCTGGCATTCTAGCTGGCTTTTGTCATACCTGAGCATTCCTCTCTCCATGATCAACATAGAAATGAGCATGGATTACTACTTATTTCCATCAAACTAAAATTTGACTAGCACCATGCTAGGACCTGGAAGGGACACAAAAGTCTCATTGGTAAAATAATTAAATCACAACACAAGCAAGTACATGATTAGATTAATTCCTAGTATGTTGGTTTAATAGTAACGCTATGCTAGGGTCATTGAGGAAAGGGAAATTATAAAGTGTATAATAGCCAGACAAGATTATGGTTAGTTAGGATAGAGAGTCATAAAAAATGATTGAAATGTGGAACAGGGATTAAAATGTAGGTGTCCAAATTGGGTGTTCAGTCACATTGTTCCTGGCTAAAGGGAATTAAAATATTCATCCTAGACTTTTAGATGTTGAGGAATTCGACATCGACAATTGTCTTAGTCATCTAGTGCTGCTGTAACAGAAATACCACAAGCGGATGGCTTCAACAAAGAGAAATTTATTCTCTTCCAGTCTAGTAGGCTATATGTCCAAATTTAGGGCGTCAGCTCCACCGGAAGGCTTTCTCTGTCGGCTCTGGAGGAAGGTCCCTGTCATCAATCTTCCCTTGGTCTGGGAGCATCTCTGCGCAGGAACTTCATTCAGGTCCAAAGGACATGCTCTGCTTCTGGCACTGCTTTCTTGGTGGTATGAGGTCCCCAAATATGCTTGCTTCCTTTTCCTTCTATCTCTTGTAAGATAAAAGGTGGTGCAAGCTACACCCCAGGGAAACTGCCTTTACATTGGATCAGAGATGTGACCTCAGTAAGGGTGGTACAATCCCACCCTAATTCTCTTTACCATAAAATTACAATCATGAAATGGAGGACAACCACACAATACTGGGAATCACAGCCCGGCCAAATTGATACACAGATTTTTGGGGGGACATAATTCATCCATGACAGCAATAATGCTTGGTCTCTTCTGACCACTGAATTACCTTCGAATGCAAATTTGAAGCTAAGCGGGGAACTGGGAGGTAAGCAGATGTGCAAGAGCAAGATCAGTATGAAGAACAGATAAGAGCTACAGAACGATCCTTGGTTGGTCTGGAGTGTAGTGTTTTTTCTTGGGAGCTTGGTTGGCATTCATATATTGTTTCTGGAGGTTGGATCCTTTTTAGGGTGGGAAGGAGGAAGCACCTGGGTAGGTGAATTCTGTGGAGATTATTCACAATCTTTTTCTCAGACCACATTATGCTTTGTGGAAAGCTGAATAGTACAGAAGAAGATGTGGTGAGCTTAATCCTATGGAAGGGAAAGGTAACGTCTTGTAAGGTCTATACCAGACAGAGATGATAAAGAATGTTCTAGAGAAAAGGGAAGGTAAGAGAGAGAAAAAATGGGAATGACAAAATGGGAAGGAGGAGAACAGGAGACGAGGGAGAAGAGAAGGAGGTGAGATATGACAGAGAAGAGGATGAGTGGATTTTTCTTCTGCTGGTCGTTGTGGTTTCTGGGCAAACTGATCTGAAGGCTCAAGGCTGCACTTGATTGATAGGTATGTTTGTTAAATGGTTCCTCTAACATTTCTTTACTTTTGGAATATTTCATTTAATAAGAAGAGAATTCTGCAAAATTATGAGCTCTAGAAAATAGCTCTGCAGTTGATTCAAACACCTATAGCTCCACTTATGAGATTCAACAGATGTTAACATTTTCCCATATTTGCTTCAGACCTTTTTTTTTTAAGAAATTATTCTTCATATGGGGTATCTTGACCTCTTCTCTGAGCTCCAGATTTATCTGAGGTGCTGGATATCTCCATCTGGATGTTCATAGACACCTGAGGTTCACGGTGTTAACAACTGGTATCTTCCCCCAAATAAGTTTCCCTTCCTTTCTCTTATTAAAGAAGGCCATCATCAGTTCTAGTGGTCCATAAAGCTTGATTCATTTATTTTACCTGCCCCTCCATCACCATCCTCATGAGTACACAGGATGGCTCATTCATCCTCCCCTTTGTCCTTGGAAGTAGGACTTCGTGACTACAGAAATAACATAGGCAGCCAGCCTTAAGCAGATAATGGGAGATATCACAGCAAATGTAAAATAAGGATATAGTTCCTACCCATGTCTTGAAGTATACCATGCTATTGTTTCAGAGGGCAGCTGCCTAGAGCAAGGATCTTGACCCTTCCTTTTATAGTTTATATATTTCCAGGAAAAAAAAGAAAGTAGAAGAAGGTAAGAAGGAAAACCTGACCAGTTTCCATTTATCTTCAAGTTCAAAAAGAACACTTAACGCCACGACTGTCATTTCCCAAGGAGAAATGATTTGAAGATAAAAGCTGCTTCCAAGGTATGTGGTGTTTTTTGTGTGCATTGTGTTGATGTGTGTGATTTTTCTTTTGCTTTTTAATGCACATTGTTTCCTTTGCCTGGAATACTTTTCTTTCTTCAGCCCTGTCCTCTTATACCAGTTGTTAATTTATTTGGATATTTTCCCTGACTCTGCACCCCAGAGGGGTCAGTATCACTCTATGTGTCCATGGAGAATATGGCCCACTTTTCCTATCAGAATACCTATGACATTGTACTGTGATCGTCTGCTTCTTTAATTGCCTGCCTCCTTCAATGAGAGGTTAACTCTGGGAGAGTAAGACCCACATTTGTCTTGTTCTCTATTGATTTCCCGGGGCACAGCAGAGTCTCCTGCATTTACTAGGCACTCAGTGAATACTTGTGGATCAGCTTAAATCTTTTCAGCAATTCTCAGATTCTATCTTCTTTTTTAGTTTCTCCCCTCAGCTATCTCTACTGCTGTTTCAGCCTTTTGTCATCTCACACACAGAGACAAAACCTCCATCTCCCTCTCCCCTCCAATCCCCATCCTCCCACATCATAAACACCAATGATACACTCATATACTGAAACTCTTCCTGTTGCCTGGACAAGAGTTTGTAATTGTTTTCCGTTGTCTATCAGAGTAGTTCAGAGTCCTTTCATCGTTCCAAGGGGTTCATGTTCTATTGCGGTTGTTATTGTCATCGTTGTCGTTAAGTGTCGTTGAGTCGTTTTTTGACTCATTGTGGCCCCACATGACAGAGTAGAACTGCCCCGTAGAGCTTTCTAGGCTGTAATCTTCGCAAGGACAGATTGCCAGGTCTTTCTCCCTCGAAGTAGCAGGGTTGGTTTGAACTGCCAACCCTTCAGTTAGCAGCTGAGCACTTAACTGTTGAGCCACCAGGGCTCTCTAAATATACGAACTCAGGTACCTGCTATTTCCAAATACAAACTCCTATTCCTAAACACGCTATTTCCTTACTAATCTCCTATACGCGTGTGGTGCAGTTAATTGCTATTACATGGCCCTTCTAGCCATGGTCTTTGTAACTCCCACAAAACAATTGGGTGGGACCATACAAATAAGGTGTGGCTTATGGCAGTCCATCAATTTAATATGCTAGAAACAAATCAGAGTACTGATGCTCTATAACTGGCTATAAATTTCAGAGACAGTTATAAAGCTATAAGACTAAGGGGAGCATGAATGGTGAGGGCCTGGGGTTGACCTTTGAGGGTGAGAAGGATTTGGATGAACAGAAGAGACGAGGAGAGACAGCTGAGGGACGGCTGGTGTCAGAATAGGTCAAACGGAGAGAGGAGGTATATCTGACCTCCACCTCAGAGGAATCAGCTTTGGGTTGATGCTGATGTTGGTTCTCCTCTCTCCTCCTGAAGTGACGCTATGCCAGTTTCACAACATGCTAAGACCATGCTCACATCTTTTACTTATCGCAGTTCCCTCGGCTGTCTCCCCTCGTGTCTCTTCTGTTCATCCAAATGAAGAGAAGCTGTTGTGAGATGTTGAATTTGGTTTTGAGCTGATCAGAGGTCAAGGCATTCAAGTAGAAATGTACTTGATTCCAGTGGGGGTGGATTAGAAACAAAGTCCCTGCGTGGTATAAATGGTAAACACACTCAGCTGCTAACCGAAAGGTTGTAGGTTTAAGTCCACCGAAAGGCCTGGCGATCTACTTGAAAAAAATCAGCCATGGAAAACCCTATGGGGCACAGTTTTAACTCTGACACACATGGAGTCGCCATGAGTCAAAATCAAGTCGACGGCCTAAGAAAGATGAAAAATGAATGTTTCTGGTTGAAGGAGCCCTGGTGGGACGGTGGTTAAGCACTCGGCTACTAACCTAAAGGTCGGCGGTTCGAACCCACCAGCCACTCTGCGGGAGAAGGATGTGGCAGTCTGCTTCCATAAAGATTTACAGCCTTGGCAAACCCTGTAGGGTTGCTGTGAGTTGATGGCAGTGGGTTGGGTTTTATTTTGGTTTTTGATTGGGAATGTAACTTGGGTAGCTGAGACCATAAGCGGTAACAGTTGAAGCATGTAGATTAGTCACCCAGAGGCTGTGAGTGAGTTTTCTACATGTTATTTTTTCATCTCTAAACTGATTTCCATGTCACATGATGGGATCTCGAAAACGTTTTATTTAACTTGCTGTTGTTGTTGTTAGGTGCCTTCGAGTCAGTTCTGACTCATAGCGACCCTGCGTACAACAGAACAAAACACTGCCCGGTCCTGCGCCATCCTCACAACTGTTGTTATGCTTGAGCCCATTGTTGCAGCCACTCTCAATCCATCTTGTCTAGGGTCTTCCTCTTTTTCACTGACCCTCCACTTTTTCAAGCATGATGTCCTTCTCCAGGGACTGGTCCCTCCTGATTTGACTTGCACTGATGAATAAAGCGAGTAGGATTTCATCAGTTTGCTGGGAAGCTCCTGTGAGGCTTTAGAAGAGGTGGGAGGGAGCACGAGCTTGTTTTTCCCCCACACTCAGGGGCACTGCTGCTGAATGGTAATAATGCCTGTCTAACTGTGACCCCCTGCTGAAGGGCAAGGGTGGCAGGGGGCGTGTCTGGGACATGCCAGAACTAATACGGTACTTATAACGGCACAATGTTTCTTCTTCACTTAACCATCAAACTGTACAACAAAGCATCCCTGAACCTAATTAAGAAAATTCAGATCAGCTCATATCAGCGTCATAATAGTTAGCTTAAACCGTGTTAATAATACCTCGTTCTATTTATTTATTAAGTAATATGAATTTGGTATCTTTACTATAAACAGAAAGAAATAAATGCTTTCAAGCTTACGTTTGTACTTCACTGCAATTTGGGACATATCGTGCAAACATTTGCTGTGACGCGAGAGCGGTTACCTCCTTTTAATAGGTAAAGAAACTGAGGCACCGGGAAAACATAACCAAGACATGTCGACACCAGGAATCAGGCCCAGAGTTCCTATCATTCCATCCATCTGGTACGACTTAACATCCAGACCACACTTCCTGCCCAGAGGAGATTCGGGGGTGGGGTTTGGGATTGTGTTAGTTTATTGTTTAAAGCTCTTGCTATTACAAATAAATAGTCTGTAAAAATAACAGCGAAGTAAAGCAAACATATTTCCTTAGTAATGCATTAAAGCATCTTACAAAAAGGAATTTCCACATGTTAAAACGCAAAATATTCTTTTGCTACAAATATTTGTGGTCTTATTTTGGGAAAAAAGTCAGAAAATGCACATCAATACATTTTCTCGATAAATAAAGATTGCATCCTGCACGAGCGAAATAGAAAGTTTTATACCTTTTTGTTCTTTTGGAACTAGGGCCTATAGACCCAAGGGAGTGAGGGCTGCTAGAATTCAAAGCAGCTCAAAGGCCAGGAGAATGAAATGATCCCATGGGGGGTGGGGCGATTATTAAGGAAATGAAAAGAGCGAGCAATGGTTCCCACCAATATTTTAAAGCCGTCTCAGCAGACGCTCACGGCTCTACAGCCAGCAGTGAAGTTCTGCGCGGGGATAGGGTACTTTCACATCTAAGCACTCATAGCTGAGTCCTCAAGTGTTTTTCCACATGAATGATTCTTCTGGACTTCTTAAAACTTTGTTCCAGTCCAACAAAACCATTTGTCATCTCCTGTACACAACGTGCTCGTTCTTGCCTCTATGACTTTGCCCGTTACATTCTCTTCCGAGAAAGCCTGATTCACAACTCTTTGCTTCTATTTGTGCTTTTTTGTCTTTGAAAGGGCAGCTTAAAACTTTGCTCCCCCAGACATTCTTTTCTAATTAACCCCATGTAACTATGACCCACTCAATTGTTTCCTTGTGGCCCAAATAGCTGCATTTTAAACTATATTTCTAAGCAATTGTTTTGCTTTTACCACCACCCGTCTGTCCGTCAGTTTGTCGTACTATGGTGGCTTGCATGTTGCTGTGGTGCTAGAAGCTGTGCCACCAGATTTCAAATACCTGCAGGGCCACCCATGGTGGACAGGTTTCCACGGACCTTCCAGACTAAAACAGACTAGGAAGAAAGGCCTGCTGATCTACTTCTGGAAGTTAGCCAATGAAAACCTTATGAATCACAACGGAATATTGTCTGATACAGAGCTTGAAGATGAGCCCCCTAGGTTGGAAGGGCTCAAAACCACAGTGGCCGAAACGATGGGCTTGAACATACCAGTGATGGCGACGATGATGCAGGACTGGGCAACATTCTGCTCGGTTTAGACACGGGATCCCGTGAGGCGGAGCCACTCGGCAGCAGCCGATAGCAACAGCAGCATTTGGCCTTTAAGTGCTTTTGCTGTGTGCATGCACGCTCTGGTCCTGGTGGCAGGGTGGTGGGATGTGGGGGGTAGGAGTCTGGTCTAACTGATTAGATTGTGAGCTTCTTAAGAGTAGGGACAGTCCCCTCTGGTGGCATCATGGTGCGGTGGAGGCAGATGTATTTCCTAAGTCTGACCTTGGGCAACCCCCACAGGACCGCCTTGGGCATTAAATGATGTGATAAACATGAGATACAGGGCACTCATACACACACACACCCCCACTGCCGTCGAGTCGATTCCGACTCATAGTGACCTCATAGGACAGAGCAGAACTGCCCCATAGGGTTTCCAACGAGCGGCTGTTGGATTCAAACTGCCGACCTTTTGGTTAACAGCCAAACACTTAACCACTGCGCCACCAGGGCTCCCACAGGGCACTCGGTAGGTGTTAAATAATAGGTACCTCCCATTTTTTTTTTTTTTGTGATTCTAGTACAAGGGTTAGCATGTAGGCTCTTATTTCCTGATTGTTGGTTGTTTTCGTTGCTGTTGTGAATGCTGAGTAGAAATGGCCCACACTTACTCATTTATCGATTCCATACACTTAGAATCATTTTCAGCATGATAGTTGCTTAAGCAGTTTGCCCTCCCCACACCAAGAGAAAAGATCTAATGCCTTTACCAGCACAATCAGTCCACAAGCTCTCCCCCAATCATCGCGCAAGCAAAGCTTCTCTCCGTTGCTGTACACAGGTGCTCCCTCTCACTCCCTACACAACGTTCTCCAGGCTATGAGTTACATCTTTTCATTATTTCTTTCATCGTTCTAGTTTGCTCTCGGTTTTAATTCTAAACTGGTTTCATTCATATAAAAACACCAGGCAAGCTACAGAACGCAGTTTGGCCCGGATCCTGCCTCGAGGCCCAGATCTGATTTTATTACCCATTTATAGCAGAGACATTCACAACAGAGGGCATTACACGGGTGCAGGCATGTACATGCTAGAGACTCAGAAATGGATGAAAAGAGGCGAAGGTTCGGGGCTGGAGGACCCGGATTTCCGGTTTAGTTTGTCACGAAATATATGCTACTGTTGTTGTTGTTAGCTGTTGTGGGGTCAGCCCCCAACTCATGGCAACCCCAGGCACAACAGAATGAGCCACAACTTGGTCCTGCCGTCTCCGTAGGGTTGTGATCCGTAGGGTTTTCACTGGCCAATTTTCGGAAGTAGATCACCAGGCCTTTCTTCCTAGTCCATCTTAGTCTGGAAGCTCTGCTGAAATCTGCTCAGCATTGTAGGAACACACTAGTCTCCACTGACAGATGGGTGGTGGCTGCACATGAGATGCATTTGCTAGGAATTGAACCTGGGTCTCCCTCATGGAATGCAGGAATTCTACCACGGAACCATCAGTGAATGTCCCCTGTGTATTGCTAGGCAAGTCATTTAATCTTTGGAGCCTCAATTTCTTCTTTGGGGAATGGCCTAAGAATACCTCTCTACTCACAGGATCACAGGACTTTTAGTGTGGATTATAGGAAAATAGCTGGAGAATTCGAACTGCTGACCTTTTGGTTAGCAGCCAAGCAAGCTCTTAACCACTCACATCTCTTCAAATAGTCACTTTCAAGATTTTATGCTTATTCCAAAGAGGCTGTCATTCTTCAACGTTTTAAATGCTTCTTAAAGACCTGATCCACTTTGACGGATACAAGAAAGTATTATTGTTTTAACTATTATATTTCTGATATTTGATCAAATGTGGGCTTATCCCCTTTAATCATCCATGCTATTCATCAAAGCTGTTTCTGAATGGCTCTCAATTAAAAATAAGCACTCAAAAGCAAAGATTTTCCACCACCAAGAATACCCAAACGGTGACGCCACAGGCTCCAGGGGCAATTCCAAAGGAGGAGCTCCTGATGTGGAACATCAGCATCACTTCGTTAACCATATACTTTCCCAGGGTGACCACTTTGAAGGCTCAGCTTACCTTTTGCTGTGTAAGTCTTGGTGTATTTAAGTAAAAATCAATCACCACCCATTATACCTGTACCCAGCTCCTCTTAGAATGGTGCTGAGCACATAGTACGTGTTCACTAATTTGTGGTTGATTTGTGGCTTAGTGTTAAGTTAGAGTTAGGGAAGAGTTTGATATAAGTAGATAGCAAAAGAATGTTAAAAATATTACAAAGGAAATACATTTTTTAACATGTAAGTAAACCCAGATTTTAGCCATGTATCTTCTGAGAAACATATTCCATGATTTTAACGCTTTTAAAGAAGTATTTATAACTGTAGGAGTATGGATACTTGTTTCAGAACCAGAGGAAGAATATATTGGCAAATAGTGGAAAAAGTTAATCTGGGAGCCTTGGCAATTGAGCTATCAAGCAACGGGTAGCAAGTGCCCAAGGTGCTCCTTCAGTGTGATTATGGAGAGCGAGTTTGGGAAGATTGAGGGAAATTTATTTAAACTGGATTCTTCACTGATGAATAGCAATATATTAAGGTTGCACGAAAGGAATGTGTAATCTGAAACACATATTTTCAAATTCAGAGAAATTATTAAATCTATTATCTATTCCCTGCTTCCGTAAAGATTACAACCAAGAAAATCCCATGGAGCACTTCTACTGTGTAACATATGGGGTCGCCATGAGTCAGAATTGACTCGACAGTAACGAGTTTGCTTTTGTTGGGGAGGTATCTACACCTGCAGTCAATGTCAGCTGAATAACTCCCATGTTCTGGGAGATGTGCTAGGTGCTAGAGACAGGGTATTAGAGACAATGCTTCCACTGTCTTCCCGTTAGCCATTATTGTACGAGCTATGATAACTGACTTAATGGCAACTGGCATGAAGCAAAAGTGAAATACACGACCAAAGCGCGTAAAAGGGGGCTTACTTTTAATCGGATAGACTAAGAAGGACTTTCTGAAACGGTTTCTTTATCTGAAAGTACTGCTAAAATGGTTATAAATGTCGATTCCTGTTTATTATAAGAATCTTGCTGAACTACTGAAATATTGACCACTTCTCTGGGACTAACGGAAAGGGAAAGAAAACCACTGGTGATTGATGAAAAGCAGTTAATGATGGTGAAATGTACTAAGTATGCTGCTGTCGGTATAGGAAAGCTGGGGTGATACTACAAAATGCAGATGAAATACAAGTCACTGGGTCAGGAAGGCAGGAAGGCATCTTTCCTAGGGCTTTAAAGGGACTACCCGAGCTACTTGCGGAACCAGTTGAAGCTGTTTATGCAACAGCTCACTGGAGAAAGGCCAGCATATTAAAGGGAGAAAGCAATTACCTTTAGATTGGAAAGACGGTCTAACTACTGCAATTTGTTGATTAAAAAACAATTTAAACTGGATGCTGGGTTTGTTAAAAGTGAAAAGCAATCAATGCATAGCATATTATTTAAATTATGGGAGCCTGTGGTTTTGAACAGTCTAAACGCTGCCATGTGTCTATCAAAATGTCACCTTTACGTGGGCTGGCCTTTTCCTCGGTTTCGTCTACTGCTCTTTCTGAAGAGCTCAGAACACTGCATTCACACGAGCTTTCACTTTTAAATGAATGAGTGAAAAGCACAATAACACATGGTGGCAAAACTTAAGTAGGAAAGGAAGAAAATTATCAAAATGTAAGTGATATATCATTTAACATAGAAAAATTAATTTGAAGAGGTTAAGTATATTGAGTTTATGGAAAGAAATTATGAAACTAGTATTTTTGTACTAACAAAATAAGTATAAAATCTAAGGACGTGACTCAACCAGTCTGTTGTCCGTGAAATCAGATGATCAAATTGCGAGGCTGTTTCAAAGGGTCTTGGATTACATTATGTTCAATTTGAAAGGGAACCAAGCTCCTGCTTTAGGGTGGCTACCATAATAAGGCTTTCAAAGGATTGCTTTGCTTCCTATGAGATGTTACAGAACTGAAGTTTGAAAGGTACAATAGTGTGGGTGTATCCACACCTGTACATTCACAAGGCCATGTGCAGTCACCCTTCCTTTACAGGTAGTCCCTGGCTTACGATGGGGTTCTGACGCCTCCATTATAAGTCAGTTCTGACGTAAGTCGAACACCTTTTTTTTGTTTGTTTTTAGTTTTCATTATTATTGCCTTTTATTATTGATATCTTTATAAATCTGATCTTTGAATGTCTGAGAATGACAACATCCGCAAATTGCGTGCTGCGACTTTGTATATAGTACATATTACTAACAATCAGATGTTGAAAAAAAAAGAAACAGTCTTAAGTGCAGTTTGTCGTAACTCGGATGGGTTGTAAAGCGAGGACGGCATGTATTTGAAGATGATGCTATTAGTATTGATTTTCATCTGCGTTTTTTTGGAATGTTGCAAGAAAAACCAGTGCGTAACTCACCGCCAATGGTCGCGGCCGTGTGTGTGTCTTGCCCTTTGGTTTGCTGCCTCAGTGGAAAATGAGGTGATGCGTAATCTGCTGAAAAGCTTTGCTAAGGAAGAACTGCCCGATTCCTCATGAATGGCCCTCTGTTGCTTCCCAGTACCTGTGATCATGTTATTATATTTTTAAAATTTTTTCAAACTACCTTCGATGTCCTTCCTCCTGACCAAGTACTTGCTGTCAGTTCAGCTTGGTTTATGCAGATACCCATTTAAAAGATTGTTCTATTGAAATATCAGTAACCAGCAACTCCCATGTGTTGATAAAATTGATGACTACAGTTAACATTATAACCCACCACCCACTGCCCCGTAAAGTCGATTCTGACTCATAGTGACCCTATAAAACTATCCCATAAGGTTTCCAAGGCAATAAATCTTTACAGAAGCAGAGTGCCACATCTTTTTCCCACAGTGCACTGGTGAGTTTGAACCTCCAACCTTTAGGTTAGCAGTTGAGCGCTTTAACCACCGCACCACCACGGCTCCCAGTAACATTATCCAACAACACAACAACCCGTGGCCATCGAGTCGATTCCGACTCATAGCGACCCTATACGACAGAGTAGAACTGCCCATAGGTTTTCCAAAGAGCTCCTGGTGGATTCACACTGCCCACCTTTTGGTTAGCAGCTGTAGCTCTTAACCACTACACCACCAGGGTTTCCCAGAAACATTATAGGGCAGTAAAAGTCGCAACACTGTGATAACTCTGGAGGAGTTCTGGTGGCCCAGTGATTAAGGCACTTGGCTGCTCACTGAAAGGTCTGTAGTACAAACCCACCAGTGCACCTTGGGAAAAGTGTGGCAGCCTGCTTCTGTAAAGCTTTACAGCCTTGGAACCCTATGGGGGCAAGTGCTGCTCTGTCCTATAGGGTCACTATGAGTCAGAATCAACTCTGTGGCAGTGGGTTTGGTTTTTGGTTTTACGTTAACTCTATAAGGAGTCAGGACAGAGTCACTCTGCTGTCCAGTCAATAACATTTATAGGGAAGATATTTTGTATGAACTCTTATCTACTCCTGTAGCCCCAGGTTGTAAGCTTTAAACAGTCTCCTATAACATGTTTTCAAGCGCTACCGCGTGCTATGGCTGCTAACCAAAAAGATCGCCAATTCAAGCCCACCAGATGCTCCTTGGAAACCCTGTGGGGCAGTTCTACTCTGTCCTATAGGGTTGCTATGAGTCGGAATCGACTTGATGGCAATGGGTTTGATTTGGGTTTTTAATATGTTTTCTATTCCTGTGTGATGCTTCTTAGCAATTCAGAAAAAATGTGGAAGTATAGGAGAATTTACAACGTGGGGCAAATCAGTAAAGGTCGTTTAGGAAATTGGGCATTGCTAGGTATTGCGCTAGGCCCCAGGGAAAAACAGCTAAATATGGCACACTCCCTTTGCTTCTCCAGCCACAGTCAGCTGGGGGACGGCCGTGTAGAGTACGCAGTGGAGTGGAGGCAACAATAGAAGGATGTCTAGAGGTAGTATAGAAGGAGTGATTAATTAACTCTGTGGGTGTAGGGAGGAGCAGGGGCATTCGGGAAGGCTTCCAAGAGAAGGTTTTTAAAGATCAGCCGTGAGTCCATCAGGCAGAAAAGAGAGGAGGACATTCCAGAAAGAGAACAGATGACACAGAGGCACACAGGGGAGTGAGTCAGTATGGTGTCTTTGGGGAATTCCAAGCAGGCCAGCACTGCGGAGCCCAGAGTGCTTGTGGGGAGTGGAAGGAGATTTAATATCACTCAGACCTAGATTGTTCTGGTGAGGTGTGAAGCAGCACAACCCAAACAAACACATCAGGCTGACTCTTAGGCTCAAAGGAGGGTGACACTTCTATGTGTATACTGATGGCTATGCACACGAGCATAGTTTATGTAATCACAGGGCTTTGCAGTCCTACGTCCATATACAACATGGAAACGGCAGCAGCCTTACATAATCTTTAAGATAAACTACATCTCTCTTGAGGCCCTTTTCCATCTGATTGTACGTTGGTAGTGGGGAGGGCTGACACACAATAAAAATTATCTTGTTACTAATAGAAGTACAATCAGGACCCAGGTTATTTTATGCAAAGAACAGATTGTGCTTTCCTGATGGACATTAGCCATGTTTCTCTTTAGCTGGGACAGCTCTTTGTTACCAGACAGAACTGCCCATCTTGTAGATTTCTTGTGTGTGTTAACTGAAAGATTGGAAATAACCTTGTATCGTGCCTGAAACAAAGAGTTCCCTCAATAAATTGTTATTGGCTGGTCAGGTCTACCAGATATTACGTATACTGAAAGCCCATGACAGAGGAAATGTGCAGTTTTATGGGTTTACTACGAACTCTGCTGAATCTGTCACATTTGATAAATTCTTTGTTTACAAATGGCTGCAATCTGTTAACGCTCATTTGTATGAATTTAATGTGTTTTTCATTTAGCTCTTTAAAAAGAATATTACAATGTTAATTGCTAGCTCTTAGGTAAAGAAAATTCCCTCTGAAGAGCACAGTGCATGGTATGTGGTAAACTGGCACTCAAAATAAATGTTTATTGAGTCAAAGCATGAGTTATTATGGTTAACTGCTTGGCTACTAACCAAAAGTTTGGCCATTCGAACTCACCCAGTGGTTCCGAGGGAGAAGAGACTTGACGATTTGCTGCCATAAAGATTATAGCCTAGAAAATCCTATGGGGCAGTTCTACATACGGGGGTTGTTATGAGTTGGAATCAGCTCGACGGGCACCTAACAACAACAATAGCAATAAAGGCCTGTGATTCGTCGGTAGCTAAACCTCTTTATTATAAATTTTGATCTCATAGAGAAGTGCTGTCCAATAGAGATACAACGTAAGCCATATATATAATTTTATGTTTTCCAGTAGCCACATTTGAAAAAGTAAAAATAAATAATTGAAATTAATTTTAATATTTTATTTAACCCAATAGTTGGAATCCAGCAGCCGCTCCTTGGAAACCCTATGGGGCAGCTCTACTCTGTCTTACAGGGTCACTGTGAATCGGAATTGACTCAAGGGCAGCGGGGTTTTTTTAAATTAAGATTTTAGAAAATTTAGATTGAAAAGGTAGATTCATATACCCAAGTTTTTTCAAATATACTTAAAAAATTTCCAATAATGGAATCAAATATCAGTTTTAAAATTTAAATTGAATTTCTAAAAAAATAAAATAAAAATTCCAGTCCCTCGGTTAGCTACATGTCGAGTACTCATTAGCCACATATGGCTACTGCCTTCTGTCTCGGACCGTGCCGGTCTGCAGGGCCGAAGGGAGGCAGTGCTCTTTTAGCACGTTTCAGCGTAGGTTTAGCACCTTGTAGGTCTTGATTTCTCTTCTGTTCTCTCAGTACTTCAGTTTTCTGAGACTTTTATTACCCGAACACCTTAAATTAAAACAAACAAACAAACAAAAACCAAACCAGTTGCTGTCCAGGTGATCCCAACTCGTGGTGACCACATGTGTGTCAGAGTAGAACTGTGCTCCATGGGGTTTCAATGACTGATTTTTCACAAATAGGCCTTTCTTCTGAGGTGCCTCTGGGTGGACTGGAACCTCCATCCTTTCAGTTAGCAGCCAATGGCATTAACCACTTGCACTACCCAGTTAACGAAAAAAAACTGAACCCATTGCCATTGAGTCAATTCCAACTCATGGCGACCCCACGCGTTTCAGAGGAGATCTGTGCTCCACAGGGTTTTCAATGGCTGTAATCTTTACGGAAGTAGATCACCAGGCCTTTCTTCTGCAATGCCACTGGGTGAGTCTGAACCACCAACCTTTTGGTTAGTAGCCCAGCACAAACTGTTAGTGCTACCCAGTTAGAAGACTCTAAATTGAACATGCCACTTTTAGTTAATAATACTGAAGGAAATAATTCAGAGCCTTAGAATATTTCTGTTGCCATTTCTTCCTAGTCACAGACACACAAAGAGCATTATATAGTAACACAAGACAATTTTGTTCATGAGCATTCTTATTACTAAGGTCTGTGGCTAAACAGTTTTGATGCAGTTGCAAAATGGCCTCATGTCAGTTCGAGAGCAGGGGCGCTCACACATGGGGAAGCATTCAATAACTCCTCAAAATACCCACAATGACGTTTTTACCTATACAAAGTGCATTGTCATTTTGTTTCATCATATACCAAACCTAAAACCATGGGTATGAAAAAGGATTATTTGAATACCATCTGTGGGTAGATAGAGTTGTTCCTAGTATATTCTGTTAGCCAGAATTATGGATTTGAGTTTCCCAGTAACAACTATATTTGAATGCAATTTCACTGTTGTAGAATTTCCCTTATTCCCAATTGCTTTTTTCCCCCAAGTGTGTTGATTTTTAAAACAAGTATCCCTTATTGTTGTTACTTAATATTTTATAAGTTTCAGTATGCGAAGGCCCAGTGTGGTCAATATAGCTAAGAGATTTGCCCAGGATTCTAATGTACACTTTACAGTCTGCGAAAACCACTGCACTCGAATCCTGGTCTCTGCTTCAAACTCCATCTCTAAGTAGCCATTATACCTTACGGGGTGAACCTGTGGGTCTCGTGCCTGGTGCACAACTGAACAGTGCCTCTTACTCCAGTTATCTTCTTCAGTAACCTGGTGGAATTTTGTACAGTGGAGATAAATATGCCTGTGAGGGTCACCACAAGGGTAAAGTTACAGGATAATATGTGAGTGTGCTTTGAAAAGCAAAATTCAACTGAGTGGTTGAAGGAATGATTCATATGCCAGTGGGGCTGCGCCTCCTTTCACAGATATTTGTCTATCCCCAGGTCAACACAGGTACTGTTGTAACACGAGGTACTCCTGTGCGGCTGCAGCAGTCGGGGGAGCGGCTGACACTGGGCTAGTAGCCCCTGTGGGCAGCCGTGGTTCTAGCTGATCAGGGCTGTTCAAGCACAGCCTCTGCCCTGGCAGCTTCAGCACGTCTTGCTAATTCAGGACCTCCACAGAGGGACTGTAAAAGCTTGGCATTCCCAGTTGCACACCATAACTCAGGATGCAGCCTTGCTCTTCCAAAGCCTGAATTCTGTTTGAGGAGCAGTGATGAACAAACACCCCAGGGGGCTTGTGAGTTTTATTTGCTTTGTGAAACTGGGACGTGTTTACAAGGTAAAATGTGAAATAAATAAATACACAGATGGTGTTCTAAAAAACCAAAAAACCCAAACTCACTGCCAACGAGTAGATGCGATCCTGACTCATAACGACCCTATAGAACTGCCCCCATAGGGTCCCCGAGGCTATAAATCTTTATAGAAGCTGACCGCCACATCTTTCTCCTGTGGAAGGGCTGGTGGGTTTGAACCGCCAACCTTGTTGTTAGCAGCCAAGCGCTTTAACCATTGTGCTGAGTTCTGGAAGTGAATATATACTGAGTAAGATTTTTCCCCCCTCAGAGGATATTTGTATTTGCTATTTTTAGGACTTTTGGGACATGTTTTAAGGGTCAAGTGTTAACTTTTCAGAAACAACCTTTAATGAGTCAGGATAAAAACCATCTGGTACAGAGAGAGATTCTTCCCTGAAATGGAGGAACTCCAGGAGAGAGGAGGAATTTCCCATCATCTTAAGGTTCCCATAGGAAGCTTACGGAAGTAGCTTAAACATTGCATCTATCCCCTTCTATCTATTGTCCCTTTGATCTTCCTGCCTACCCATGAAAGGAAGTGAAAAAGAAATACTGGAATAAAGAGGAATAGAGACAAGGGAAGCTTTTTGTCCTGAAGAGGAAGAGCGTGTGAAATCAGAGGCTTATGGGCCATAGACCCTGCACTATAATGAGTGGCAGCAAGGGCGAGGAAGCCACCTGGAGGAGATAAGACAGGACCGAAATCAGGGACAGCTCTCCTCCCTCCCTAAACAAGCTCGCCTAAGTGACGCTTCCTTGTGTCCCAGGAAGTGACGACCAGCCAATGCAGCCTTTGTGACTCCCGGGTCTCACCCTCTCTGGGGGTGCTGTAGGGCGAGCCTCGCGACCTCTTCCGTTGGCCGCGCTCCCAAGAAGGCGATGCCGTCCAGGCAACCTCGGCGAGCTGCCTGGGCTGAGCAGCCCCTCGGAAGCTGCTGGCAGCTGTACCCCTCGCCCAGCTATTAGTGTGACCCTAAACCCCCACGGCTCCCTGGAGAAGGGGACGGAGAAAGGGCGTAGACAGGACGGGGATTGAGAAAGAGTGCGAACGGGGATGGAGGAGAATTTAAGAACGGGCAAAGTCCCGAGGTAGGAGATAGGAGGTGTAGGATCCAGTAGGATCGTACCCAGTTCTTCCCCAATGAAAACGGACAAAAAGCCGCTTCTTTGCATCAGCTCCCTCTCACCCAAACCCCGCAAAAACCAAATACGGATAAAAATAAAACCACCAGAGGCTTAGACGCCCGTAAACCCCGCGGGTGGGGCGAGAAGCAAAAATAAACACTGGGACGCGCGGGCCGGAGACGCGGGCGGAGGGGGGGGAGGCGGCCCCGCATCCCTAATGAGGGAATGAATGGAGAGGCCCCCTCGGCTGGCGCCCGCCC
>NW_004443975.1:15429929-15437816 GCF_000243295.1 Trichechus manatus latirostris | reverse complement strand
CGCCGCCGCGGGAAGCGGCTCCCCTCCTTTGGCTCCGCGTCGTCTCTCCCGTCTCCGCCGCCGGGGCCGCTTGTTGCACCGCCCGCGGCCTGCGGGAGTCGCTCGCCCGGCCCGGCGCCGGCCTTGCGTTCGCGTCTGCACCTCCTTCCTCTCGTCCCCGGGCCCCGCACCGAGCCCTGCTGGCGAGACCCCGGCCCGACCCGCCGCCCGCACAAAATGTCGGCCCGGACGCCATTGCCAACGGTGAACGAGCGGGACACAGAGAATGTGAGTAACCGGAGCCTCCCCCGGGAGCGGCCGGGCCGAAGCCCTCCCCCGACCGCCGCTTCACCCTCGTCTCGGCCCGTCCCCCGCCCTCAACGCGGCCACCCGCGGCAGGGTCTCCACCTGAGCCCGGCGTCACCCTCGCCCACTGCTTAGCCCCTATTCTTCGTTCCAACCCCGTTTGGCGGCTTTCCCTGAAGGGTGAGGGTGGGGGCCCCGTAAGTGGCGCCCTCTCCTTGGAGTGGTCCTCCAGGAGAGGATGGGGTGATGGAGGGCAGTGAGGCAGAAGGAGATGGCAGAGTGGGCATCCAGGGTTGCTTTCTTTCTACCTCTGCATTCTGTGTCCCCACCCGAATGTTTGTTGTACCATAACAGACTAGCCAGCTGGCTACCTCTTCCAACCGTGCTTTCTGGATCTTTCAGTCCTGTGCGCCCCCACCCCCCGCATTGCCCCGTGACTTTGCTTTTTGTAACGTTGTGTCCACATGTTGGGTCGTGGGCACCGAGGAGGGAAGGTTAGGAATGGAAGGGACGAGAGTGGAAGAAGAATACGTGTGTGTGTTTGTGTATATGAGTTTATACTGGTGTGATACTCCAGGAGGTATGAGTAGAAGAATTGGTCAAAGAACACCTTCTGTGGCCTTGAGGTTACAGCAAAATGTTTAAAAGCCATACTAGCAAACGGCTTTTTCTTCTTTCGCTCAAGTCCGTGGTGATCATTCAGGGCAGGTTTTACTTTAAATACCTCTCCTTCTTGGAGTGTCACAAGGTACATTTCTTTGAAGGAAGGATTTTCTGTGTCTTTGATCAAAGAGTCCTCAGGACTTTTTATCAAGATGCAGATGTCCCTGGTGTTTAAATACTTGAAAACCCAAAGAACAAGATCAGTTGTATTTCCATCTTCTGAAAAGTATGATTGTGTGTGTGTGTGTGTGAGAGAGAGTTCTTTTGTGGAAAACGTTTTTTTTCCCCCTTTCTTTTAAACAAAACAAAAAACAAAATCCTCACGACATGTAAATAGGGCCTTGGCTGATTTTCTGACTGGTTTTGAGGCGCTATAGGGGTACTAAGTTTTGGTCGGCTGACCAAAGCTCTCAGGTTGTCTAGTTAACTCATCAGCCCTCCAGCTCTGGATGTACCAGTGTCTTCCTAGGGTTAGTAAAATAAAATAATGAAGTGCCTTGGTGTTCTTAGACAAAAGGTGTGAGAGAGAAGAGATACAAGCTCATTTGGGAAGCTTTGGAGGGGAGTATAAACAAATATTTAATCTTGGAGAATAGGGGCGAACACAAACATGAATATAATTACATGAAGGGAGAATTAATTCCAGTGAGAGACCGTTGTTAGAATACCTCGTAAGATGTTTCAGAGAATGCTTTTGTCCTCTCTAGTGTCATGCATTTAAAATGGTAAGAGGTAGTGTAAGGCTGCCCTCCTAAATTAGGATTTAATTTGCATCACAACTGGTGTTTGTTAAAATATAATCAATAAACAGTTTTGATTGATTGAAGCAGGTGAGGGAGGAGATGAGAAATTGGGTTAAAGTTGATTGGAAAGCCAAGTTGGTTCAGAATTTTTCTAACACGAACTCTAAAAAAATTCATTCCTGTCATTCAGGAGAGTGGATGAAAAGTAAGAAGATGACCTTTGTATTAATTAGCAAATTACTGTGTGTTAGCCTGAGAGGGATGGGTTTTGATTTTCTTTTGGCTCTTGAATAGCATAGCTCTTTTCAATGCTTGTGTTGTCTGAATAAGGGACATTATGTTGACATGAGATAGCATTATAGAAGTAATGCATCAAATGATAGTACAAAATGCAGCATCGCATCTTAAGACCAAAAAATGGGGTTTTAAGGTAAGCAATAAAGTGTGATAATTTTTTGGTGAATATTTTCTGAAAACGGCTGTGTTGTTTAAACTCATTTGCTCTGTTTCAAAGTCACTTCTATGGTCTTGTCTCTAGTTGTCATTGGGTTCTAGGGCAGTCCCCGGGTTATGACCCTCTGACTTACGTATGACTCGGAGTTACGAACCAACCCCCGTAAAGCCTATTATATTAAAAATTCGAGGTACATGCACTGGTTCCTAATAGTAAACGGGTGCTATTTGCATCAAAACATTATTATTATTATTACTACTGTATTATTGTGTTACAGATATTTTAGTATATCCTGAAGTGCTTCTTTAATGTTTTTTTATGCTTAGAAAGGTACACTATATACTAAGACAAACATTTGACTAACTCACATTCTAATTTATGTACAAATTCGACTTAAAGACAAATTTAGGAATGGAACTCATTCATAGTCTGGTGACTGCCTATACTTAAATACACCTTCATTTAATTTAGTTTACCCCCATCATAATTTTGTCCTGTTTGCTGCGGAAAATACCTGTTATACTATAGCTGTTAATTAATCAATAAGTATGCAGTCAGCTCTGCACTTCAGCTGGAAGGGATACAGAGGAAGTATTTAAAACAAGGCCTGTGCCCTGCAGGAGCTTACAGGAGAGAGAAGTATAATCCCAAACACACAGAGGACAGTAGAAGACAGTGTGTAATAGGGCTAACTTGGTTTGTAAATTATAGGTGTTTATTGAAGGGATCACTAGTGATGGCTGTTAAATCACTATTTGGGCCTCTGTAGTTGGTGGTACTGTCATTATCCGTTCTGACTTACCTCCCTTTTATGAAATACATTCAAACCTGCTTGTTAGCTAATACGTTAATACCAGTGTGGCAGCGAAAATGTATGTTTTTTGTAGTCATTTTTAATTGAAGTGACATATTTAAAAAATAGTTGTGAAAATGTTACATTTGTATGACTCTGAAAGGCTTTTAATTCCTTTGCAGTATCGAAGAGAGTAACTACAAACAGTTTATTGTCTTTAGAGATTAAAAAAATGGTAATCTAATAAACCATCCTCGTATTGTCATTTTCAGTTAATATAAAAATTTCTCTAGCATACATGTAACAATTTGGATTTTGCATCCTTGAATATGTAATATCTACCCTTCCCAAGGTTTCAGTGGAGCTTCCAGACTAAGACTGACTAGGAAGAAAGGCCTGAGGAGCCATTTCTGAAAAGCAGCCAGTAAAAACCTCGTGGATCCCAACTGTCCAATCCGCAGCTGATGATGAGGATGGCACAGGACCAGGCAGTGCTTTGCTCTGTTGGGCGTGGGGTCACTGTGAGTCAGGGGCCGACTTGAAGGCAGCTGACAGCAACCCTTCCCAATGTCATTAATATATATTGAGGATAAATTAAAATATTCAAAAGGAGACTGTTACAGCACTGATCTCTTTCATACTACTACTAATATATAGTACATTGAGAAGTAATTGCTTTTCGTTGAGAACATTCTGCATGTACTTTTTCAGGAATATTTTCTTAGATGAAGGATTTTCTTGTGCATTGTTAATAGGCCTCAAATGGCTCAATGTAACAAAACAACCAATGATTAACTTTTAAGGCAATAAACACTTCATTCATAATGAAGTCAAAAAGACATGTTGCAGCTAACAGAAATAATTTATGCAAAATAATACTTGACTTTAGGTTGTAAAGAGCAAGTCTAGAAAAAGAATGTGTATCTACAGTACTTCTCTTTCCCTTTTGTTAGTTTACCTTGAATAATTCCAGCATGGATATAGATAATATATTACTGTTGCTTTTCTGTACTTTTCAGTAAAGCAAAAACCAGTTTTTTTTCACTGTGTTGGAAAAACTGTGACTATGCGAATTTTTATGTCAGCATAAAAATTAAATGGATCCAAAATGCCCCCTGCTAGCTTTCCGTAAGGAGTTCCTGGGTGGCGCAGACAGTTAAGTGCTTGACTAGTGGCCTAACAGTTGGCTGTGTGAACCCACCAGAGGTGTCTCAGAAGTAGGGCCTGGTGATGTGCTTCTGCAAGATCACAGTCTTGAAAACCTTAGGGAGCAGTTCTGCTCTGCACACATGGGGTCGCCACGAGTCAGAATTGACTTCACGGCAACCAACAACAACAAGCTTTCTGTGATGACATTTTGGTCAGTATGAAAAGAACTTGGCTACTTCTTGGGATGTTTTACAATTAAATTTGGTTAAATTTATTTTGAAACCTTTAAGAATGCTCCTTAGAAGTGAGAATGGTGAGACTTTGTCTCACATACTTTGAACATGTTACCAGGAGGGATCAGTCCCTGGAGAAAAACATCATGCTTGGTAAAGTAGGGTCAGTGAAAAGGAGGAGGACCTTCAGCGAGATGGATTGACACAGTGGCTGCAACGATGGGCTCAAGCAGAGCAATGATTGTGAGGATGGCGCAGGACCGGGCAGTGTTTTGTTCTGTTGTACGTAGGGTCACTATGAGTCAGAACCGATTCAACGGCACCTAACAGCATAACAGCAAGAAAAAGAACTCTTGATGGTAGTTTGCTTGATTGATCTAAAATTCGCTGCGAGGACTGTAGTAAATATTTAATGTAACTAAGGTGGACGCAATAGTTTGTCCTATGGAAATTATTGTTAATCATGTGGAAAGACAAGAGGAAGCTTGCCTTTGCCACTGCGCTTGGGTTTACTCAGTAGCCCGTGTATACCTCATGTCTTGCTACCTATCACATTGCATTCTAATTGCCAGCTGACTTTGTCTCCTCCCCAGGCTGGTCCATCTTTCATTCTGTATCATCAGTGCCCAGCACAGTAAGAGATGAGTGCTGTAACATTCTCCTTTTGAATTTTTTCCTCAAAATATACTAGTGACGTCGGGAAGAGTAGAGATCATGGATTACAGCCTGAGAGACTGAAACCTTCAGAGAGAAAGTTAAGTGACCTGCCCAAGGTTATAATGAATCTCTGATGTTCTTCCACTGTTGGCTGTACTTAATGCTGTTGCTTTTTGGAGGTGTTTTTTTGTTTTTGTCTTAGAAATTTTAAAAGAGCACATAAAATGATCTCAGATACTTTATTAGAAGAACAAGGATGTCATACTGATCTTTACTTCTGTACCCTTGCTATGTCTGGAATGCCTGCTTTTCTTCCCTTATCCCATACTTTCAAATCCTTTAAGGCTTATCTCATGTTTTGTAGAAGACTTCTGAACTGATTGCCGCTCACGTTGCTGTCTGTTGTGGCTGGATGTCTGTGTTCACGCCCTGTCTATGCCAGTGGTCCCCAGGGTGAATGTGCAGGACAGTCCACGGGTAGAAAAAATATCTGACTTCTAGCAATTCCCCTTCGGACACATACGCTGCTATTTAGTCTTCTGTTTTTTAAAAGTACAAGTTGTTTAGATTGAACCACACGATTTATTTTATTTTGCTGCCTTTCTTGCATCTCAGCCTTTCCTTTGGGGGTCATTTTCCCTTTTTCTGTTGAATATCTTTAGAAATTATCTTGGAGAAGAGTTGTCAGGCAAACTTTTTTTTTTTTTTAAATTGGAAAATACCTTTGTTTTGCCCTTACTCTTGAAAAATAGTTTTACTTATTCTGATATTTTAGTTATTTTCTTTCATTCATCAGAAGAGAGTATTCCATTGTCCACTGATTTCCATTTTTTCCATTCAGAAGTCATCTGTTAGTTGCAAGTTGATGTTTTATTTCTCAAGATTCTTTTTTTTCCTTTGGTATCTACAGTTTCACTATGATGTGTTTAGGTATGGATTTCTTTTTATCCTGTTTGCTTCCTATGCGTGTGAATTCATATTTTTCATCACTTCGGGGCATATATCAACCATTACCTCTTCGAATATTGCCTTATTTCTGCTGTCGCTAGCGTTTCCTTTTGGAACTTGATTAGATTATGTTAGACCTTAACCCTTTCATGGACCATGGGGTATGCCTGTGTTACAGTTTTTGCCCCTGGAGGCTTATTGGCAGGCATTTGAGCCATCTTAGTACTTTTTGGCATCCTGATGGATACTGGTGCAACTGCCTAAAAAACAAAGAAGTTGGTCAGTGCCACATTTGAGTATGGAGAGCCATTCATATTAGGGGATGTTTCCCTGAGGAGTGATTGTGTGAGACTTTTGTGTCTTTTGCCTTCTATACAGCAAGATAAGGCTTGCAAGTATGTTTACTATTTCTTTTGTGTTTTTGAGAAGGTATGGTTATCGGCATTTGAAAATATTTAAGTAAATGAGTTATTTTTGGGGTGAAAACACTTTGCGATGCACTTCCTGGGCCACGAGACCGATATGTCCCACGTGTGTGGTGTGCTTCTTGGAACATGGGATCAGTATGGCCCACTCTGACTCAATCTGATAACAATTATGTGCAGCGAGGGCAATGTTTATTTAGTATTTTTGTGTATTTTTGTAAAGTTGAGTAAAATATTTTACGGCTCAAGTGTAGCCAGGAAGTGTGATGTACCATGGGACCTGTATGTCCTGTGTGTGTGATGTGCTTCCTGGAACATGGGACTAATATGTCTAACTGGCAGCTGGCATCCCGTTTTTTCAAATAATAGAAAAACTACCAACAAACAATGATTCAGCATCCATTCCATTAGTGAAAAAACATGGCAGCACCAAAAAATGCCAAAAAAAGTTGATAATTTATCCATGAAAGGGTTAACTCCCCCATATGCCTTAAGTGCTCATTCATTTTCCTCCCTATTTCATTGTTTCTCTGTACTACAAGCTGTGCAGTTTTTTAGATCTGTCTTCTGTGGACTCATATCTTTCATCAATTCTGGAAACTTAACATTATCTCTTTGAGTATTGCCTTCCTTCCTTCTCCCTAGTGTTTCTGGTACTCTGATTTGATATGTTGTTAGTCTTTCTTACTCTTTCCTCCATATGCCTTAACCTCTCATTTTTTCTCCTAGTTCATTGTTCCACTGTATTACAATGTGTACCACAGTTACTCTATGTGATTTGTTTAGCTTTATCTCACAGTTCGCTAACTCTCTTCAGCCTTATTTAAATTGCTGTTAATCCATCTGTTGAATTTTTAATTTCATCAATTCTATTTTTTATTTCTAAGAGCTCTAAAGTTTTTCCTCAAATCAACCTGAGCTTTTTAATAGTCTCTTGGTCCTTGTTTTTGTGATTTTATCTTCATTTCCTTAAACATTTATATTTGGTTATTTACATTCTATATGTGGCAATTTATTATCTGAATTCCTGGGGGTTTAAGTTTGTTGTTTGTGTCTGCTGATTCTGATTCACTGTGGCTTGTTTCTTTCCGTATTTGCTGGTCTTTAATGGTGAGCTCATATTTTCCGGGTAAAACCTGGGGTTCTATATTGAGGATAATTTCCTCCAGAGAGGGTTTGTGTTTGCCCCTGCTGGGAACTCCTGCTGATCTGGGACACTCTAGTCTCCCTTAGGGCTCCTGGTTCAATGAGCGAGTTGCTGGTTCAGCTCTCCCACCGTCCAGTGGATGCAGGGCTTGGTGTTTGACCCCAGGGCGACCTGGCTTTTGCAGTAACTTTCAGCTCGCGTTTACAGTTGTTTTGTTTTTGCCTTTGGATGTTTCTCTTGCTTTCTTTGAGCTCAGCAGTACATTAAAAAAAGTGGATTTTATCCTGTAGAACCCTTCCTGTCTTGTCCATCCTACTACAGAAAGGATAACCCTATCTTGTCCATTGTACTATAGAAAGGATGACCCTTCCTATCTTGTCCATCCTACTA
>NW_004443975.1:15364613-15429462 GCF_000243295.1 Trichechus manatus latirostris | reverse complement strand
AAAGGATAACCCTTCCTATCTTGTCCATTCTGCTACAGAAAGGATAACCCTTCCTATCTTGTCCGTTCTACTACAGAAATCCTGGAATAATTTTTTTAAAAATGGATATTTAGAAATGTTTCCATTGTCAAGCAGTTTTATTACTCTAAACCATATGTGTCATTTCTAAAATTCTCACATCTGCACACTTAAAAATATGTATAATTTTCTAAACTGTTTCTCAGTCTTCCAGATAAAAAACTTGAATAGATTTTTGAAACCATTCATTAGGTTTATTAAAGTGCTTAGTTTTCAGCAAGTTTATTGGCATCAGGGCTGGTGGAAAGCTCCTACCAGAACTTTCACAGCAGATTCTCATCTAATTGGTGGATCGATTGAAACGTGAGCGTCATAATTTGTAAGTGCGACCAGTGATGCAGTGATGCACATTTTCCTTTGCATGAGAGACTTCTTTAGCCCTGACAGCCATCATAATCAAGTATCAGTGTAAACTGAACTTACAGTTAGTCCCTCAAATCTCTGTATCACAAATGGCTAAGCCAAGGTTTAAAAAAATCAGGAAACATTCATTTACGTTGCATAATATGAATAATATTTTGCTTATCACTGAAAAGTTTGTACCATTAAAAACTTAATGTATTTCTAAAAATGTTTGTATTTTATATGTATATTTTAACATGCATAATCTATTAGTAAAGTATTATATATGTAATTTATAAGTCAGTGTTCCTATGGGGTCCATACTGACAAATATTAAAGATAGGGGTACTTAATCTAAAGTCCAGAGACCATTCTGTACAATAGAGTTTGGCATTGTTCTCTAATTGTTCTGTGTGTAAGCTTTTATTCCTAACTAAACTGAAAGTACTTTGAGGCCAGGGAATACTTCCAACGTTACTTTTGTACATCCTGTGTTACGTAGCATAATATTGGGCATCCGTTTTTGGTACTCAGCAATTTAATAAATGAAGGTACATTTTACTTATTCATTCCATAAAGATAGTGTGTTTATAAACCACCTGGGGAGGTGGTCCCCCAAGTGGTTTCGAACCTCTGCTCTCTCCCACTCTGTACTCCTATTCAGTTTCTCTATCTTGTGGCCCGGGAATCTCTTATTTCCACAAACCCATAAGTAATTGTGATGCAGTCTAGGCTTTGAAAACACTACTTTATGTGATGACAATGGTGATTACATTGTAATAAGTCATATTTAGATTAAAACGGAAAGAGAATTATAGTTGATGGTTATATCATAGAAAGCGGTGTGAGAGAAGTGATGAATGAAACCTTTCAGTAAGTGACAGCAGCAGTAGAAAATAACAGGGACTTGTCTGGCTTGGAGGTAATAAGGTCTGTGTTTGTGGCACTCGTGGGTGTGAGATACAACACGGGCATAACAAGAGGAATTCCACCTTTCCCCTGCCTTCCTTCAACCTTATGTGGTTAACTATGGGGGAAGAGGAGAGGGGCAGCAAAAAAAGGAGTTTACCATATGGTGCCTTTGTGAGTCTGTCTTCCAAGAAAGTATTATTTAATGCAGTTTTGACTACTATATCAGTGAAGTTCAGGTCCTAGTAAGCAAATTACAAGCTGAGGAAGTCCAGTGGTCGTGAGTTACGTGTAAAGGATATGGTCTATGACTACACCCAACGCATTGCTGGCTAGTCGATTGGGACTCATTGTGACCCTATAGGCAGAATAGAACTGCCCCACATGATTTCCAAGGTTGTAGACCTTCACTGAAGCAGACTGCCACATCTTTCTCCCGCGGAGCAGCTGGTGAGTTCAAACCCCCGACCTTTCGATTAGCATCCACGCTTAACCACTGCGCCACCAGGGCTCTTTAAAGGATATGGTAACACATTGATTTTAAGCCGTTAAAGCACGGCTTCCTTTCCTTGGGATCAACAGTACTGCTTTCACAATTTGAAGAGAAGGTTTGCTTTTATTTTCTTTTCTCGTCGTTTCATCTCAATTAAGACGTTAGGCAGACAAAGGCGAATGAAACCCATTTCAGGCTCTGGAGGGACTCAGAGCCTGGAGAGGGAGATAGACGTGGAGACAGACGAGAGCAGTAGAAGTCACAGCGCCTTGTCATCCAGTGATCAGATCTCAGAATAAAGGAGGGGAGGCCGGAGGGTGGTGCCCGAGAAAGGTCCATAGCCTTGGAACTGAGACTTGAGGGCTGCGTACTGCTTCGCCAGGTGGCTCTGTGGAAAGCTGAGGTGGTGGAAGGAGAGGCTATTGGGCGGAAGGATCATTGCAGATTGAGAGAAAGCGAGCTGTAGCCTGCTGGGGAGAGCAGCCTTTAGCGAGAGGAAGAACCGGGAAAGTAGCGGGGCTTAGCGTGCCTTAGCAAGACCTGGGCCTGTAGGCAGTGGTAGCCCTTGGAGGGTTAAGTAGAGGGCCCCGTGATTAGATTGGTATTCTGCGTGTGTGTGCCTGGAGGAGCCCTGATGGCGCAGTGGTTAAGCGCTTGCCGCTAACCCAAGGGTCGGCGGTTGCAGCCCACCAGCCGCTCTGCGGGAGAACCAAGTGGCAGGCTGCTTCAGCCCTACTGGGCGGTTCTGCTCTGTCATCAGAGCCACAGTGAGTCAGAATCGACTCGATGGCAAGGGGTTTGGTTTTTGGGTTTTATGTGTGTGCATGTTTTAGAAACATTCTAGTTTTTAAATGTAGTGGGCTGCTTTCCCATGGCCCACGAAAGAACTTTTAATACAATATTTCTAAAAACTTTATGGCATATTGGGAGAAGGTTTGGTAAAGGGGAAATGCCAGTGCCAGTTAGGAAAAGATTCACATTTTGTACTGAAATCCCATACACCTATTGCTGTGGTAGTTAGGAGGGAGGTTAGAGAAGCCTGTACTGACCACAGACAATCACTTAGTTGACCAGGAAGTAGAGGCTCTCTAGACTTCGAGGAGAATAGGATGATATAAAGGAGTTAGGAGAAGGATTTAGCAAAGGCGATGATGGGTAATTCATTACCCATTCATGATGGTCTGTCTGTGTGATTTTCATCAGTGGTGAATACAGTAGATTCAAGGGGGAGGGAGGATAATTTAGCTGCTGCTTTATTCTGGTTTAGATTTATATTACTATCACTTTCTCTGTAATTTAGTTACTTTAAGAAGGCTATTATTGTTGTTTAAAGAAAGTCTCCAACCTATTTGTAACAATGAGAGGAGCCCAGGGAGAGAAATCGGAAAGCCTTGGTGCTCGTGTGTTGCTGGCTAGTTCATCTTGGGGAAGTTGCTTAACCTTTCTTCCTCACGGCACTTCCAGTACAGCTCACTCAGTACTTACCTGTGAACTGTCACGTGTGTACTTTTCCTCAGAGAAATGATTTATTGACTTACAGCACTATAAAATCATGCCATTCATCTTTCTGGCCACTCCAGATTCTGTTTACTGCTTGAATACTGTAAGCTAGAGAGAAATACCAAATTTTTATTTAAACCTGGGGAATTGACTTTCTGGTGAATTCTTATCTACCAGGGCCCAAAGAACATGCTAAGGAAGAAAGCCTTAGGTAGAGAAGGTTCTGCAAGCTTGGTTGATCATGTCTACCTTTTCCTTCCACTTTCCTCGCCTGGAAGGAAGACAAAAACAAGAGAGGACAAAGTATGTCAAAGAGGAGACTGTATCCCCATTCTGCCAGAATTGAATATTTATCATGTTACCAATTCTGCTTGTACAGGTTTGCTTTCAAACTGTTCCTGTGCTGTGTATCATGCTGCAAGCTCCTCGAGGCCAAGAACCGTGTTACTGATTCCTGTATCAGTCTCCAGTGGCTGGTGTAATTGGTGTTCAGAAGTTTGCAGAATTGCTTGCTGTGTTGAATAAGAAACAGTGAGGATATGACAGTTCTCCCTACTGATTTAGGCTGGTGATTATTAAGAAAGACAATTCAAAATGTAGAATCACAGTGATGTAGCAGTTTCTAGCCAGTCTGTGAGAAGGTGAAGCTTTCAGTGGTTTTGCCCATTTGTTATGTTAATATATACTGATGACTCTGTATCATTCCTGGCTCTGGCAGCACGGTTGTCCATTTTCCCATTCTTGCTTATTCTGTCATATTCCTGGGACTCGGGCAGATGTGGCCCTGGCAGCATGCTTGTCCGCTTCCCACTTTTGCCTTTTTGAGTATATGCCACATAAAAACTTTCTTTTTGTTTTACTAAATGTTGTGATGTTTTCACCCTAGAACACTACAGAAAGTTCCCCCTATAAAAGTACTTGAGCCCAGTGCTGTGCACATAGTAGCTACTCAATGGATGTTTAGTAAATCTGTGTAATTAAGATTCACTCATTCTCTGGGCGATGTTCATGCGCTTTAAGGGTCTGAGGTGGTGCTATGTAGATGCAATATTTTCATTTTGAATTCTGGTCATTTCTTATGATCTTCTGAGATTTTTCCTCCCTTAGGTTTGTGTTTTATAAGTTAGTCATCAATTAAAATTTCAGTGTACTTTTTATTTTGTTTTTGACGAAGGTTTACAGAGCAGATTAGCTTCTCATTAAACAATTAATGCACATACTGTTTTGTGACATTGGTTGCCAACCTCACAACATGTCAACAGTCTCACCTTCTCAACCTTGCGTTCCCCATTGCCAGCTTTCTTGTTCCCTCCTGCCTTCTTGTCCTTGCGCATGGGTTGGTGTGCCCATTTAGTCTCATTAAAATTTCACTGTACTTTCAAAATATACTCAAAGTGTGTTGACGTTTAAGTTGATATGCTTATTAGAGTATATAGGAAATAATTGCTGGATTTTGTTAGATTTACAAAGTATAATTGAACCAATGGTCTTAGAATAAAGCTTTGACTACTTGAGTATTAAATTAAATCAAATCTAATGATTTAAAGAACAAACATCCATTGTAATTTCTGGCATGAGTTTGCTAAAAGGTTTTGTACTTGTGGGAGTAAAAGAACTAGGAAGTTTCAAAAAATATCATATTTTTAGATATAATTTAGGCAGATGTTTTGTTTTATCCCCTGGGGACTCAGCTGCTTTGGCTTGCAGTGTCTTCTGACAAGCAGGGCTGAAAGCCCTTCCAAAGTAGTTTTTTGGGGTGTAGGGGAGTATTGGAGGAGCCCTGGTGGTACAGTGGTTAAGCGCTTGGCTGCTAATCGAAAGGTCGGAGGTTCGAATCCACCAGCTGATCTGTGGGAGAAAGATGAGGCAGTCTGCTTCCATAAAGATTTCAGCCTTGGAAACCCTATGGGGCAGTTCTACTCAGTCCTACAGGGTTGCTATCAGTCAGAATCTATTTGAGGGCATTGGGATTTTGTGGGTTTGGTTTAGGGGAGTGTCTTAGGGAGAAGTCCCTTTAAAATGAAAACAAAGGCTCAGACACGCTTCATCTACCTCCTGTGCCTAACCCTCTAGGCTGCGTTCCTGTGGGAAGAGGGGCGGTCACCCTCTGTTGTAATTGAACTCTGCACCAATAGTTCTCAGACTTACTAGACTCGCTGTCCCTTGCTTATAACAAATATTTTGTAACTTTCCCTTTATAATTGAGACAATAAGTTTAAAATAATATAACCAGTACAGAATTGAAATTAATATAATGTCCAACTTCAGAATAAAAGAGATAAAAAAGGCAAGTAATTTACATTGAAAAAATAAACCTGTCGATACGTAAATGCTAGAGCACGACACATCAGAACCGATAATGACTGAGATGCTGGCACCTACATGTAGAATTACAGATTGCCCCGTAGCTACCAGTGCGCATTTATACAGTGCGTGGCCCTGGTAACTCCAGTGCCATCAGCATTGTTGCCACCAGGGATGGTTTTCTGAAATGGTGAACAAATCTTCATAAAATTCCCAACAGAAAACAAAGAAATCTTCTCTCAGTTTTCATGGCAGTTGCATTCCAGGAAAGTTCAGGGTATATTAAAGCAGTAAAAAATGCTTTGTGTCTATTTTACATACAAAATTGAGTTAAAATACGGGCTCAGATAATTCTGAATATTTTTTTTCTTACATAAATATTCTGTGGAATATTTTAAAAGTCGTGTGGACGTAGGATAATTCTTTATGAGAACTCGTTATGTGTTACAGGCCATCTGGTCTCCTAGGCCCCCACTCACTAAATATAAACAGCCCCCTCAATCTTTGGGTCAACTGAAAACACCTTCACAAAAAAAATACCCTCAAGAGGATGACACTCCTGGTGAGAACAACTGGAAGGCATGAACGAAATGTGAAATAACAATAAGTAAACCCCTAGGGCCGCTATTTGAAGTATTAACCAGTTCATTCAGACCTAAAGTTTAAACCCTAAGGCTAGTTTACAAATTTCTAATAATATAGCATGTTTGAAAAAGGGCAGATATATGTGTGTGTGTGTGTGTGTGTGTGTGTGTGTGTGTGTGTGTATAATAGTACTTTACATGAAGGTTTACAGAATAAACTAGCTTCTCATTAAGCAGTTGGTACATATATTGTTTTGTAACATTAGTAACCAACCCCATGACATGTCAACAGTCTCCCTTCTCAACCTTGGGTTCCCTATTACCAGCTTTCCTGCCCGTTCCTGCCTTCTAGTCCTTGTTCCTGGGCTGGTGTGCCCCATTAGTCTCATTTTGTTTTATGGGGCTGTCTAATCTTTGGCTAAAGGGTGAACCTCAGGAGTTACTTCATTACTGAGCTAAAAGAGTGTCTGGGGGCCATACTTTTGGGATTTCTCCGGTCTCTGTCAGGCCAGTAAGTCTGGTCTTTTTTTGTGAGTTAGAATTTTGTTTTACGTTTTTTTCCAGCTCTGTCCAGGACCCTCTATTGTGGTCCCTGTCAGAGCAGTTGGTGGTGGTAGCCGGGCACCATCTAGTTGTGCTGACCTCAGTCCGGTGGAGGTTGTGGTAGTTGTGGTCCTTTAGTCCTTTGGACTCATCTTAAAAGGAAAGATATTTTTGCATTTAAAAAACAAAAAACAGGAGGCGGGGCCAAGATGGTAGAGTAGTCAGACGCTTCCGGTGGACCCTGTTACAACAAAGACCCGAAAAAACAAATGAATGGATTATATATGACAATCTAGGAGCCCTGAACATCAAAGGCAAAGTTGAGGAACCGGCCGGAATGGCAGGGGGAGGGAAAGATGGTTAGGAAACAGCGAGGAGTTGCCAGACCTGACCTGGTGAGAGCCTGAGCCCTTCAGTCCTGATCAGCTCATGGGTGAGCAGTGAGGCAGGCAAGCAGTGGTGCTTGGGAGGTGCATTTTCCGCACCACGAGAGACCCAGCGGCAGAGAGCTGTTTGGCCACCCAGAACCAGTGAGAAGCAGCCCTTGATTGGCAAAAGATAAATACTTGCGACCAGCCTACTGCGTGGATCAAAAAACAACCCCCTTAGGGAAAAACCTCTCTCCCATTTACCTCCCCACTCCCTGCTCTGCACTGGGTCCCAGACCGGCTTCAGCAATTGCCAAGTCCCCTGGGCCGGAAGTAGGATCCATCACATGCCCTGAGCCATTCTCCTGGCCTTGGAGAGTGAACAGATTACCAAACGGGGTAAAAATAAACTGCTGGCTCCCCTAAGCCAGGAACCCAGGGTAGGCATAGCTTCTTTGCCTAGGCACAGGCATAAGGGATCCACGGACTTTGAGTGCCTTTCCCCCTGCGTAGACTTGTGTGGGCCCATTTCAACAGTGTAGGCCCTCATTACCACAGTACAACAGGGTATATACCTGAAGTCTAACTTGAACTGTTTCAGCTATGAAGTGGCAGGTTTGTGACATTTGACACTGCTCTGCTCATTAAGCAGGGTCTTCACCTAACCACATCAGGGGCCTGAGGACTGGTGGCTCCACCCACGCCACCTCGCCACCTGTGATAGGGGCTCAAGAATAAGAGATACCCCCCGGTCCTTAGAGCCAACAGCATTGGGTGCTCATAGTCTGGCTGCAAAACCCACCCACCTATGCGCTCTAGGGAACAGTGACACGCCTTCCTCCTGGCCACTCGGGGGCGGCTGTCAGCCCCTTGCCTTGCTCAGAGTGTGTTCCCCTGCTGCAGCCAGATGCCTGTGCCTGCACCAATCACCCATGCCTGTCTAGGATTGTAAGTGAGAGCTTACACCACCACTTGGTGGCTGTCTACCTGGGCACCTGAGCTGAATCCATATAAGAGGAGTGGGCAGACTCCTGAGCTCACATACCTAGTAACAGATCTCACCACCTGGTGACAGGACATTAGAGCTTCAAAGGTGCCAATAATCAAACTAGCTCATATGAGCAGCCTATTTGAGCGTATCAAAACAAAACAAGAAGCTAGAACCAGTAAGCAAACATAAATAAATATGATTTATTGATGGCTCAGAGACAACAGTCAATATCAAATCACATAAAGAGGTCCATGATGACTTCAGCAAGCTTCCAAAATAAAGAATCTAGAATTCTCCAGAGGAGGAAAATTTCTTGCAATTACTGGAGGCAGAATACAAAAGGAATTAGGAAGGAAATGAATCAAAATGCAGAACACGCAATAGAGGAAATTAAAAAGATTAGAGACGAGCATAATGACAAATTTAAGAGGCTGCAAGAATCCCTAGAGAGACAGCAATCAGAAATCCAGAAAATTAACAATAATATTTCAGAATTAGGCAACTCAGTAGAAAGTCATAGGGAGCAGACTTGAGGCAATGGAAGTCAGAATTAGTGAGACTGAAGATAAAGCACTTGACACCAACTTACTTGAGGAAAAATCAGATAAAAAGGATTTAAAAAATGAAGAAACCCTAAGAATTATGCGGGATTGTATCAAGAGGAATAACCTATGAGTGATTGGAGTATCAGAACAGGGGGAGTAACAGAAAATACAGAGAGAATTGTTGAAGATTTGTTGGCAGAAAACTTCCCTGATACTGTGAAAGATGACAAGATACCTATCCAAGATGCTCATCGAACCCCACATAAGGGAGATCCCAAAAGAAAGTCATCAAGACATGTAATCAAACTTGCCAAAACCAAAGATAGAGAATTTTAAGAGTGGCTAAGGATAAATGAAAAGTCATCTACAAAGGAGAGTCAATAAGAATAAGCTCGGATTACTCAGCAGAAACCATGCAGGCAAGAAGGCAATGGGATGACTTATATAAAGCCTTGAAGTAAAATAATTGCCAGCCAAGAATTATATATCCAGTAAAACTGTCTCTCAAATATGATGGCAAAATTAGGGCATTTCCAGATAAACAGAAGTTTAGGGAATCTGCAAAAACCAAACCAAAATTGCAAGAAATACTAAAGGGAGTCCTCCGGTTAGAAAATCAGTAACATCAGGTAACAATCCAAGACTGGAACACAGGACAGAGCAACCAGATATCAACCCAGATAGGGAAGTCACAAAAGTAAATCAAAGCTAAAACACTGAAAATAGGGATACAGAGGTCAATAGGTAAAAGATGACAACATTAAAACAAAAAAGAGGGACTTAAAAAGTATAGACATAAGATTTTTCATGAGAGGAAGTCAAGGCAATACAGAGAAATAAAAGACTGGTAGAAACTTAGAAAAGTAGGGGTAAATATTAAGGTAACCACAAAGGAAACTAACAGTCCTCCAAGTTGAAATAAAAAACTAGAAAAATATAAAGACTCAGCAAACACAAAATCAGCCACAATGAAAAAGATGAAAAGAAAATACATAAAGAAAAACGATGCAGCACAGAAAACTAAGTGGAACAAACAAACTGAACAACACACAAAACAAGACATCAAAATGACAGCACTAAACTCAATACCTATCAATAACTACACTGAATGTAAATGGACTTAAAGCACCAACAAAGAGACAGAGTGGCAGATTGGATAAAAAACATGATCCACCTGATATGCTGCCTGCAAGAGACACACCTTAGACTTAAAGACACAAACAAACTAAAACTCAAAGGATGGAAAAAAATATATCAAGCAAACAACACTCAAAAAAGAGCAGGAGTGGCAGTATTAATCTCTGATGAAATAGATTTTAAAGCAAAATCCACCGCAAAGGATAAGGAAGGACACTATATAATGATTAAAGGGTCAATACACCAGGAGGACATAACTGTACTATTTATGCACCCAACGACAGGGCTCTGAAATACATAAAAAACAAAAACATTGTTGAGGTAGTGCTGATTGAAAGGAGTTCCCATGTGATGTGTGTTTAGTGGCACGGGAAAATCTCACAATATTAAAATGAGCGTAAAATAATGTCTAAAATATACCTAAATTCCTGTATAGAGGCAGTATAACTTGTTTAACAGCACATACTCTGAAGCCAGACTCTCTGGGTTCAAATCCCAGCTCTGACATATATAAGTTCTGTGACCTTAGGAAGCCATTAAACTTCTTTATGTCTCAGGTTCTTTTATTTATATTGTGGTGAGTGTGTGTGTGTGTGTGTAACAAAAAAATTTGCCGTTTCAACAGTTTACATGTATAATTCAGTGACATTAATTGCTTTCATCACATTGTACAAACATCATAACTGTCTGTTTCCAGATTTTCCCATCACCGTTAACAGAAGCTCAGTGCTGCTTCTCTCGTGGTCACCACTAATAGACTTCGGTCTCTGTACATTTGCTTATTTCAGATGTTTCGTATTGAGTGGAACCGTACAATATTTGTCCTTCTGTGACTGTTTTATTTACTCAGCATGTTTTCAAGGTTCATCCATGTCATGGAATGTATCAGGACTTCATGTCTTGTATGGTAGAGTGATACTCCGTTGTATGTATGTACGACATTTTGTTTATCCATTCATCTATTGATGGACTTTTAGGTTCTTTCCACTTTTTGGCCATTGTGAATAGTGCTGCTGTGAACATTGGTGTACAACTACTTGTTTGTGTTCTTGCTTTCAAGTCTTTCGGGTAGGAATTTAGGAGCAGGATTGCTGGATCCTATGGTAATTCTGGAAACCCTGGTGGTGTAGTGGTTAAGAGCTATGGCTACTAACCAAAAGGCTGGCAGTTTGAATCCACCAGACGCTCCTTGGAAACCTTGTGGGGAAGTTCTACTCTGTCCTATAGGGTCACTGAGTCAGAATCGACTCAGCGGCAACAGGCTTGGGCTTGGGCTTGGGCATGGTAATTCTGTGTTGAACTTTTTGAGGAACCTCCAGACTGTTTTCCATAGCGGTTGCACCATTTCATAGTCCCAGCAGCAATGGATGAGGGTTCCAGTTTCGCCATATCCTCACCAACATCTATTGTTTTCTGTTTTTGTTTGTTTTAAATGATTGCCATCTTAAAAAACAAAAATCCCACTGCCGTCGAGTCAATTCTGACTGATACCCCGTAGGATTTCCATTTCCAAGGCTGTAAATCTTTATGGAAGCAGACTGCCACGTCTTTATTCTATGTAAGGCTGGTGGGTTTCAGCCGCCAACCTTTTTGTTAGCAGCCAAGCCTTAACCACTGTGCCACCAAGGCTCCTTATAGCCATCTTATTGGGGGTGACATGATATCTCATTGTGGTTTTGATGTGCATTTCCCTAATGGCTAATGATGTTGGGGGATCTTTTCATGTACTTGTTGACCATTTGTATTTCTTTTTTGGTGAAATGTCTATTCAGGTCTTTTGCCCATTTTTTAATTGAGTTGTTTGTCTTTTTGTTGTTAAGCTGTAGGAGTTCTTTATATGTTATGGATATGAAACACTTTTCAGATACATGGTTCCTAAAATTTTTCCCATTCTGTAGGTTGGTTGTCGCTTCACTTAAGTTGTTAAAGTCCTTTGGTGCACAAAAGTATTTAATTTTGATGGAGTCTCATTTATTTATCCTTTGTTGCTTGTGCTTTTGGTGTCATACCTAAGAATCTATTATTAAATATTAAGTCCGGAAGCATCACCTGTATGTTTTCTTCACAAGGGTTTATGGTTTTAGCCTTTACATTTAGCTTCTTGGTCCATTTGAGCTGATTTTTGTATATGGTGTGAGGTATGCATCCAGCCTTTTTTTCTCTTTTTTGGATATGGAAATCCAGTTGTCCCAGCACCATTTATTAAAGAGACTATTCTTTTCCCATTGAATGGTTTTAGCACCCTTGTTGAAAATCAGTTGACCTTAGATGCATGAGTTTATTTCTGGACTCTCGATTCAATTCTGTTGGTCAGTATGTCTGTCACTATACCAGTACCAGAAACCCTGGTGGTGTAGTGGTCAAAGCAATGGCTTCTAACCAAAAGGTTGGCAGTTCGAATCCACCAGGCACTCCTTGGAAACCCTATGGTGCAGTTCTCTTCTGTCCTATAGGGTCGCTATGAGTTAGAATTGACTCAACAGCAACAGGTTTTTTTTTTTTTGTGTGTGCGTGTGTGTGTGTTTTTAATACCAGTACCAGACTTTTTTGATTACTGCAGCTTTATAGTATGTTTTGAGATGGGAAAGTATGAGTCCTTTTTCAGTATTGCTGTGTCTTTTTTGGGGCCCCTTGCAGTTCCATATAAATTTGAGGATTGACTTTTCTATTTCTGCAAACAAGGCTGTTGGAATTTTGATAGGGATTGCATTGAATCTGTAGATTGCTTTGGGCAGTATTGACATCTTAACAATATTAAGTCTTCCAGTCCATGAACATGGAATGTCTTCTCTCACCACTCTATTCAGTATAGTACTAGAAGCCCTAGCCAGAAAAAGTTAGGCAAGAACAAGAAATAAAAGGTATACAAACTGGGAAGGAAGAAGTAAAATTATCCCTTTTCACTGATGACGTGATCCTATATATATAGAAAACCCCGAAGAACCCACAAGAAGCTACTAGAGCTAATAAATTCAGCAGAGTGACAGGATAAAAGGTCAGCACACAAAGATCAGTTGGGTTTCTGTACATCAGCAATGAGCATTCTGAAAAGGAAATTAAGGAAACAATTCCATTTACAGCAGCATCTAAAAGAATGAAATAGGAATACATTTAACCAAAGAAGTGAGAGACTTACACACAGAAAACTATAGATCATTACTGAAAGAAATTTAAGAATGCTTCAGGTGCTTTATCTGTAAAATGGGATAATAATAGTGCCTACCTTATGCGTTGTTGGAGGTTTAAGTGAGTTAACACATACAATGCCTTTAAAACAGTGCCTGGCACCTAGAAGCTAGATACGGATTAGCTGCTGTTATCACTATCGTTGTTCTTGTTGTTGTTATGCATTTAGATACAAGTTGGAAGAAGTAAATACTCAAAAGTTTTAAGTGCTTATCTGAGGGTTGCTGGATTATACATGACTCTAATTTTTTAAATTTTCCGTGTAAAGTCTAAAATGTAAAATATAAATTTCTGGTATACTGGAATGCTTATGTTAAGTGTAAGAAAGCGAAGTAGAAACCTGAATTCCTGCAGGTACCTTGGTGAGCAGGGAGCAGAGGAGAGTAATTGTCTAGTGACATCCGTCCCCTGGATGGGGGTAAATGTTCCTGGGGTGCTGTGTGATGTGTAAGAGCACAGACTTTGTAGACAAGACGTCCCTAGGGTTTAATCCCAGTTAGGCCATTTGCCAAGTATTTCCTTGTCTGTAAAATGGGGATAATACTTAAGTGGTTTGATGGTTGTCAGCTTTAAAGTATTAAATGTATGTCGCATTGCAGTAGTAGCTGCTCAGTAATGGTGCCAAAGAAACAACGGGTCTAAAGCAAAGTGATGAGAAAATTCGCATTGCTAATCAGGATACCTCTTTCCCCAGCCACACAGTGATGAAAATCACAACTAAATTCTTGCTCTCGGGCTTCCCTGGTTCCCGCGCTCACCATGTGCCTCACGTTAATACATTCATTCTTCAGACTGAGTACACATATACTTGAATTGATTACTGCTTTGAACATGCTCATGGACTCTCTCTCTTGAGACTACCCTGATTTTACTGAATCCAAATGTAAAGACAAGTCTTAAGTTAGGTATTTGCAGGTTGAGGGTAATTTTGATAGAGTCGTAGTGTATGCTGGAATATAATGTACTCCTACTGTTGTCTTTTCTGAGTCATAATGCTTATATTTTTGCACCTTAGACATTATAGATAATAATGGCTCAATTAACAAGATTTTGGTGGCGTTATGAGAAGTTCTTCTATTCTGTATTTGTCCTCCTCTTCAGGGAAAGACATTTCTCTTCCATTTTTTCTAAAAATAATGCTTGATAACATTAATTGGTTAATATATACACAGATATATTGACACCAAAATAAAGAAGAAATACTCATAACTATTACAGTTCTTGGTCACGTGATTGTATTTATAATTCCCACTCAGAGGAATTAACTTCACTATAGTCAAGTTTACATAGTAATGACTTACTTAAATTAGCAGTACAGTCCCATGTTTGGCTGTCTTTTAAAAGTAAGAACATTACAATTTTAACCTATGTTATTGAAACAGTTAGAGTTTGACCAGGGACTCAGAGCCTGGGTTCAATTGACACAGTTGCAGGGAATGGTTAAGCCTTCAGTGTACAGTTGTTGCTTACGAGTCTGGTGTTGCGAGGCTGAAATGAGCCCGGCTGGCAGTCAGGAAGGAAAGGTGAACACGTGCAGTGGGGAGAGCAAGTACAAATCGGAACCTGTGGGGACAAACTGGAACTTGTGTCTGTGTCCCACTGCTTTCCAACCTCTGAGGTGGTGACGTACAGGATAAGCAGGTGCCCTTCATAGAGAGCTGACATGCACCTGGCCCAGGAGTCAGAGCAGATGAAGCATGTGATCCAGAGGGAGCTGAAGGAGCTAGGAAGCCCAGCTGCTGCCCCTTGCCCACAAGACCTTTCAGTAGATCAGTTGCCAGGCATGGCTTCAACTCTGTCTGTTCCTGCACTGGCCTTTAGAGTATATAAGTGGCTGCTGTTTCATTCCTGCCTTCTGAGTCTTGTACAGATTTCTCTTGTGGCTGGTGGTAACTCAGGAGAGTAGAGGAAAGGGGACTTGGAACTGTGATTCCAGCTTAGCTAAGATATTAGAAGCCATCATAGTCCATCTTTTGTCAACTTGGCCATCTCTTTTAAGTATGGGATGTGGTCAGTCTCTTAACCATTTTTAACTTCCAAATTAAGCTAATAGCAAAATTATACCTTTGCCTAACATAATGCGGCTATCCTAGGTATACCAAAAACATGCTAACTCTTTCCTGAAAAGATGGTATAAAGTCGCTTTATCCATCTTTGAGTGATGTTCATTTCTCTTCACATTCCTTGTTTTATGCCCTGTAACTTTAATATTAATATAAAAGTTAGCTAATGTTAACACTCCACTGTTGGATAGCAGAGAAATGGGGAAGGAGAATACAGTGACATAAAAGAATTTGTTAATATGTAGACAAATATATTTATACCAAAATAAGGAAGAAATACCCGTAACTATTGTAGTTCTTGTTTCTGCCATTGGTCATATGGTTATAGATGGTTTTTATAATTACCTTCTTCACTACTAATTCCATATTTACTTTGTCATCAGCAAACACTTCAGCTGATTGTGGTTTTTTTGTCTGGTGAGGTAACCCAAAACTTCATTTCTGAAGGGCCTGGGCCATTTGAAGTCATGCCAGTATTGGGTTATTATAATTTTCCATTGACTTATCTCAGGCTATCAGAGTAATTAAAGGTGCCCCAGAGGATCTTCTGCAAATTAAACATACTCTTCCTTATAGCTGATTTAGAGTATATATTGTATCCTGGAAGATGTTACTCCAGCTCTGCAAGGTGTTGTCACCTAGCTGATAGCATAACTGAATCTTCGAAAGGCCATTCCACTGTTTTAACAAGCCTGCTGCTTCAGGGTATTACGGAAGATAGTAAGACCAGTGAATTATCCAGGCATGAGCCCATTGCCATGCTTTTGTTGTTGTTGTTAGGTACTGTCGAGTTGGTTCCAACTCATAGTGACCCTGTGTACAACAGAACGAAACACTGCGTGGTCCTGCGCCATCCTCATAATCGTTGTTATGTCGGAGCCCATTGTTGCAGCCACTGTGTCAGTCCATCTTGTTGAGGGTCTTCCTCTTTTTCACTGGCCCTCCACCTTACCAAGCATGATGTCCTTCTCCAGGGACTGATCGCTCCTGATAACATGTCCAAAGTATGTGAGGCGTAGTCTCGCCGTTCTTGCTTCTAAGGAGCATTCTGATTGTACTTCTTGCAAGAAGATTTGTTCGTTCTTTTGTCAGTCCATGGTATATTCAATATTCTTTGCCAACACCACAATTCAAAGGTGTCAGTTCTTCTTTGGTCTTCCTTATTCATCGTCCAACTTTCGCGTGCATGTGAAGTGATTGAAAACACCATGACTTGGGTCAGATGCACCTTAGTCTTCAAGGTGACATCTTTGGTTTTTAACACTTGAAGGAGGTCTTTTGCAGCAGACTTGCCCAGTGCAGTGCGTCTTTTGATTTCTTGATTGCTGCTTCCGTGGGTCTTGATTGTGGATCCAAGTAAAATGAAATCCTTGACAACTTCAGTCTTTGATGTTGCTTATTGGTCCAGTTGTCCTCGAGGATTTTTGTTTTCTTAACGTTGAGGTGTAATCCATACTGAAGGCTGTGGTCTTTGATCTTCTCAGTAAGCGCTTCAAGTCCTCTTCACTTTCAGCAAGCAAGGTTGTGTCATCTGCATATCGCATGTTATTAATGAGTCTTCCTCCAATCCTGATGCCCCATTTTTCTACATATAGTCCAGCTTCTCAAATTATTTGCTCAGCATACATCACCATACTTTATTTACTATAGAATGAGTTCCTTGTTCAGAAATCATGCAGTTTCAAATACCATGATGGTGAAAAATGTGTTCTGCAAGTCCATCAGTGAAGGTTTTGGACAGGGAAGGCAAATCGATGTCTACAGCAAGTATCTATTCCAGTGAGATCAAAACATTGCCCCTTCTAATACAGTCAGCCTACTAACTGGCTAACCTTCCTCCTCCGCTCACCCTCACTTCAGGAATGGTACCATTTTGGCAGTTCAGTATTGTTCTATGCAGTTGGTAGATTAGCCTTGGTGAATGTTAGTCCATGTTGCTTGGCCCATGCATAATCTTCATCCCTGCCACCATGGCCTCTTTGTTTTTGAGTCCGTTGGGCAAAACAGGGGTGGCTGGGGAAAGAGGCTGACTGACTGATACCTACAGCATGAGTCATCTTTAGTGAACAGTCACATGGGACGCGGCTGTCTCTACATGCTGTGCTCGTTCAAGGAGATCTAGCCACATACTTATGCTTTGTCATTAATTTTCAAATCCTGTTTCTTTTAAGTCCTTGATCATTAGCCAAGCCATTAGTACCAGTCTGTGAATCTGTATAGATCCATACTTTACACTCTCTCTCTTTTTAGGCAGAATGGATGACCAAAATTTGTTTGTTCTGTTGTTTCCAGTTTTGGCTTATTATGAATAAAGCTGTTATTAATATTCTTTTACAGATCTTTTGGCAGACTTATATCTTCATTTCTTTTGGGGAAACATGTATGACTGGAATTTCTGGATCGTAGAGAAGGTGCATTTTGCCATATTTTTACGTGAACGATGTGCACCATCTACATGTTTGCCAACCACACCCCCTCCCCTTGAGGTATTTCTGTAGGTGCACTATGCTAATTTTGTTTTATAACAACACCTAAAAAAAATGGGCATACCCGTGCTTAGGAAAATTCCGCTCAAATAAACGTAGAAGGTGCAGGTTGTTTGTGTAAAAAGGTGGTAGTAAGAGACCACCGAAATACTATTCAAAGTGGTCGTACCATTTTACATTCCCACCAGCAAAGTATGAGAGTTCTGACTGTTCCACGTCTCCAACAATGTTCGGTGTTGTCAGTTTTTATTAGGCATTCTGGTGGAAACAGTGGGATCTCATTGTGATTTTAAATTTGTATTTCCTATTGACTAATGACGATACGCACATTTTTGTATGTTCTTAGGCATTGTATGTATTCTTTTGTGATGTGTTGGTTAAGTTTTTTGCCTATTTTAAAAATTGGGTGGTTGTCATTTTATTATTAATTTGTAGGATTCTTTATATATCCTGGTTATAAGTCTTTTGTCATATATATGTATATATATATATATATATATATATATATAGTAAACATATTCTCCCCAAATAAATATGGCTTACCTTTTCATTTTCTTTATTCTCCCCAAATAAATATGGCTTACCTTTTCATTTTCTTAATTTTGGGGGAAGGAGGTTATTATTATTATTACTGTTATTATTTTGTTGTTGTTGTTGTGCTTTAGGTGAAAGTTTACAGAGCAAATCAGGTTCTCATTAAACAGTTAATACACAAATTATTTTGTAACATTGGTTGCCAGCCTCGTGATGTGTCAACATACCCCCTTTCCCCACCCTGGATTCCATGGGTCCAGTTTTCCTGTCCCTTCCTGCCTTCTCATCTTTGCATTTGGGCTAGTGTGCCCATTAGTCTCCTATGTATGAATTGAACTATGAAGCGTGTTCCTCACGAGTGTTATTATTATCCCTATAGATTCTGAATGGTTTTTGATTAGCAGAAATTTTTAATTTTTAAGACCAATTTATCATTTTTTTTAATATGTTTAGTGTATTTTGGTCCTCTTTAAGAAATAGTTTGTGTACCCACGTCATGAAATATTCTGTTATGCTTTCTTCTAGAAGCCATTTCATTGTAAATCAGCGCTTCTATTAGAGCATAACAGTGGAAAAGAGAGGGGTTGCCAGGTTAAAAAGGAAAACGTGTATTTATTAAAAACATTAGTTTGGTGAGGGACAAAGTAGAAACCATTAAATGGCTTTTAAATAGCCTGTGGATTTAATTTTTTCCTATTCTTCATGCCTTTCATTTAATGCATAATTGAGAGTTTTTTCGTTATGTGTTTTTGTCTGTAGCTTCTTTTTGTCTTGGATTGAAACTGTCTTCACTCACTAAAAGGTACGTGTAATCTAATGAGCATAACTTACTGTACTGGGGGAAGCCCAGTCATAGTTCTATACATTTTTGGATATTCAGTCATTTATTTCACACATGTAAGCCTGTTGTAGGCCATGTCACTTGTACAAGGTGTTTTACTTGGTGTGAGACAAATGAGTCGGCACTTTTTCTGCCCTCTGGAGACATACAGTTATTTAATTACAGTGATAATTGCTACAGAGGTAAAGAACCAGGTGTACAGGTCTGTGTTGTTTAAGGTCCACGATACGTTCTGTGAAATAGGTTGGTATGTGATTTGGACATTGTGTGAACACCATGTCATATACAGGAGAGAGGTGTGCAGGATGGTCACCGGGTGGTCACTGCCCAGTCTCCGAGAGCTGCACCTGGCTCCTGCCTGTCCACTGTGGCGCACACTCGCCATCTAGCTGGGTGCCTCCCAGCTGACCGCCACTGGCTCCCTTCCCTTCTTTCCTCCCTGCCTGCCTTCCCTGCCCTCCGTTAAAGGGTTTTAAACTCTTCCAGGCCCACCCACGCTTCCTCCACCTTGTCCCCCAACCACTACCGCAGCTGGACTGCTAGGTGGCTGCCACTTCACAGTGCCCCTCCCCCTGCCACCCCAGGGCCAGGGCGGAAACAGGACCCAGAGATCTAGTGAGAGACAGATCAGATCTCCATACTTTTCAAAGTTCATCTGTTAACTCCCATTCTCTGATCGGGATTTCTGAACTCTATTAGAACCTTATGGGACCACAGACGCATATGCTGTTGGATGTTGACCAAATGGATGTTAAGCGAGGCATACTTGTATATGCAAGTGGTTTCCTGTGTATAATGTCCAAATAGGCCCTATATGGTATAAACTCAAATCAGACCCATTGCTATTGACTTGATCCCGACACACAGTGACCCTATAGGATAGAGTAGAAATCCCTGTAGGATTTCCAAGGCTGTGGTCTTTACAGAAGCAGACTGCCACATCTTTCTCCCAAGAAGCGGCTGGTGGGTTCGAACCGCAGGCCTTTGGGTTAGCAGCCAAGTGAGCTGAGAATAACAGTTTGTTGGGAAACAACCCTAGCTGGTGGAAAATACCTATCTTATTAATGACAATATCATATTGAAACTGTTTGTATTCATTTCTCTACTAACCTTTAATATTTTGGACTATTTCTTACAGTCATGTTTATTCATTCCTTTGGCAGCTGTAGGTCCTCGATCAATTAATTAAACTAAACAGTGTGATATTGAAGTGTAGGGGCTTCATCTTATTCCCGAAGCAATGCTGTTTTTTTCCACCTTTAAGACAGTTTATTCAAATATCAAAGAGAAGAATTTCCAATATTATTTCCTCTTTATTCTCATTCTTTTCTTTAGAAGATTGCGTTTTCTCCTTTTTTCTCATTCTCTTTTTTTAAGGGAGGAAAATTCTACTTACATTGTAATGTAGAACAATACAAAGCAACCTATTTTATGCAAAAGGATACAAAATCACAAGTGTGTACCATTCTGCTTTAATATTTCAGTAAGGCATTGTTTGTAGCAGTTCTTCCATTAAGAATGGAATAGTAGATGGGAAAATGAGTAGAATTGAGGGGAAAATGACTACATTTTAATCATATCCGTCAGATATTTTTTCATTTTTTTCTCACTGAGCATTTAAGCTGTAACGTGATTGGTTTTCCCAGCAGCAGCCACTACTTGGAGCCTGTGTATATCTTTAGTCAGCTGAAAACCTATTCAGATAATGCCATCTTATTGAGGCCTTCCTGGGAGCCTGTAGTATCTCTATACTAATGTCCAGAGAATGCCACTTTAAACACCTTGGTAAAATGGTCCACAATCTCGACTTGTTAAAGTTGCTTTTGATGTTTTGGAGGGACAAGAAAATGCTGACAGATGAGTGTGCTTGAACTTACCCTATTGTAAGATGATAGTGTGCTTGAACTTGCACCATTCTGTGAGGGTTGGCTACTTGGTGAGCCCTAGATCTTAGAACTGCTACAGAGTGCGACATTTGGGGCAACAATATATAACCAGGAGTGGGTAGGAGGCAAAGGCCACCCCGGCCCAAAAGCTCGAGCTGTGGATTCTGCTGGAGGGAATGTCCATGCCATGGTTGCCACTGAGAAATACCAGTGGGATTTCTCTTTGTTCGTGTTTGTAAGAATCTCATCAGATCTCTCATCTCTTCCTCTCACCATCTTGGTTTTAGTTATTGGCCGGGTTGAACAACCACAGGCCTCTGGCAATAGGGACAGAGTCTTCCCTGCAAAACTTACGACGTCGCTGAAAGCTAATAAGGACATGTCTCTGTGGACGCTCAGCTCCAAAGGCCTACTTGATATCTTCAGAGACTGTTGATGTTGGGAGAGGAGGAACGTTTTGGGAAATAACTTAGCATACTAGTGAAGAGCATAGGCTTTGGGGTAAGACAAACCGGGTTTTGACTTCCGGAACTGCCATTTATCAGCTGTGTGATCCCTGGCAGTTTGTTTTACTCTCCAAACTTCAGATTTCTCATCTGTAGAATGGGTAATGTTATCAGCTTCGCAAGCTTACAATGAAGATTAAGTAAAATTATGTCTAGAAGAAGCACTTAACAGAGAGAATACTGTCATTATTGAGTAAACGATGCTTGCTGTAATTATTACCGGTCTGCTGATGACATTATTCCTGTTTTCAGGAATTACAGGTAGTTGCTGGCAATCTGTTCTGTTATTGGTAAGAATCTGAACAAAATGGGGGAGGAGCAGCAGATGAGAGAGTCACAATTTAGGACATAAACATGCTATTTAATCTTGATTGATCTGTTTATGGGTAATACTGAGTAACACTATTTCACCGTAGCTCTAAATGCTAGAATTTTCTACTTTGGATCTTTCTCTGTAGACTCAAACATATTTGCTCTTGGCATTATTATCGGTCAAGCAGTTTCCTGAGAGCAAACCATTAACAGAGATTGTTGTTGTTATTGTGGTATAATATTTACAACATAGAATTTGGCATTTTAATCATTTTTGAGAATACAATCCAGTGGCATTAATAAAACACCACAATGTTGTGCAATCATTACCACTGTTTGTTTCCAAAAATTTTTTCATCACCCAAACAGAAACCCTGTACCCATTATGCAATAACTCCCCACTTCCCCCTCCCCAAAGCCCATAGTAACGTAACCACTAATGTCCTGTCTCTATGCATTTGTTTATTCTAGATATTTCATATAAGTAGTAGCATACCATATATTTGTCCTTTTGTGACTTTCTTATTTTACTCAGCATAATATTTTCAAAGTTCATCGATATTGTAGCATGTATCAGGACTTCACTTCTCTTTATGGCAGAGTAGTACTCCATTGTATATATGGACCACATTTTGTTTACCTGTTGGTGGACATTTCGGTTGTTTCCATCTTTTGGCTGTTGCAAATAGTGCTTAAGTCAACATTTGTATACATGGGTCTGTCTGTGTTCTGCCTTCAGTTCTTTTGGGTATATACCCAGGAGTGGAATTGCTGAATTGTATGGTAATTCTATGTTTAACTTTTTGTGGAACCTCCAAACTATTTTCCACAGGAGCTGTACCATTCTACACTTCCACCAGCAATGGATGAGGGTTACAGTTTTTCCACATGCTTGCCCAACAGCTGTTGCTTTTTGTTTTTTGTCTTTATTTTGATCATAGCCATCCGAGTGGGGATGAAGTGATACCTCATTATAGGTTTGATTTACATTACCCTAATGACTAATGATGTTGAGCATCTTTTCACGTGTTTTTTGGCTGTTTGTGTATGTACTATAGAAAAATGTCTGTTCAAGTCCTTTGCCCATTTTTTGATTTTTTTTTTTTTTTGGTCTTTTTGTTGTTGAATTGTAGGAGTTCCTTATATATTTTAGATACTAAATTCTTATCAGGTATATGATTTCTAAATATATTCTCCCGTTCTGTAGGTTATCTGTTCACTTTCTTGATAATATCTTTTAATGCACAAAAGTTTTTAATTTTGACAAAGTCTAATTTATATATTTTTTCTTTTGTTGCTCATGCTTTTTGTATTGATCTAAAAATTCATTGCCAAATACAAGGTCCTGAAGCCTTACTCCTGTTCTTTTCTAAGAGTTTTGTGGGTTTAGCTCTTATATTAGATCCTCGATCCATATTGAGTTAATTTTCATATAGGGTGTGAGGTCAGTCAACTTCATTCTTCTGCATATGGAAATCCAGGTGGCCCGGCACCATTTCTTGAAGAAACTGTTCTTTTCCCATTGAATGAACTTGGCGCTTTTGTAAAAAATCCATTTTTTTCTCCCAGTCTGTAGGTTGTCTCTTCACTTTGTTTATAAAGTTCTTTGATGAACAGAAGTTCTAAGTTCTGACGAAGTCCCATTTATCAATCTTGTCTTTTGTTGTTGGGGCTTTTGGTGTCGTGTATAAGAATCCATTGTTAAATACTAAGTCCCGAAGCATTTCCCCAAAGTCTGTTTCTTTTGAATAGATAAGTTTAACCTAATTATGCTTAGTAATACGATAGGTACGTTTAGTTTTGTTAAATTATTTTGCTTGAACCTTTTTAATGCTTCTTGATGTTTACGTTTTCTCAGGCACTTGGGATGCAATAGTAAACCAAATTGACAATGTCTCTGTTCTTATGGGGGTGGAGGTGGGAAGAGATAGTTAATAAATAATAATTAAATGAATAAATAAGCAGGTAGAGGGGGAGTGAGGTATCAAAGACAGAGTCAGCCTCACTGTGAAGCTGTGATTTGAGGAAAGAATGGAAGGAGCTGAGGGAGTTGGCCAGCCAGGTTATCTAGAAGTAGCGCATTCCAGGCAGAGGGAGCAGCTAGAGCAAAGGCTCTGGAGTAAGAATGTGCCAGGCATCCTTGAATAACAGATGTGAGGCCAGTTTGGCTGGAGCAAGATGAAAAATGAGTAGTAAAAAATGAGATCAGAGAGGTAATAGGGAAGCAGATTTTGCTGGGCTTACCTAGTCAGCCACTATAAGGGCTTTGATTTTCACGCTGAGTGAAATGGGGAGCTGTTGCAGGATTGTTAACAGGAGGGTGTCATAACATGACGTTTTTAAAAGGAATACTCTGCTGTGTTATGAATAGACTGAGGAGAGGGAGGTGGGAAGGGGCAAGGTTAGAAGTAGGGAGAGGTATTAAGAGGCTAATGCAGTAATCCAGGTGGCTCAGACTAGGATGGTAGTAAGGATAGTGAGAGTGCTGGATTCTGGATATATTTTTAAGGTTAAACCAATAGAGTTTCCTGACAGATTGAGTGTGGATGAGAGAAAAAGTGCAAGAGAGAGAGGGCTGGACAGGTGGGAATTAAGGATGACTGCAGAGTTTTTGGAGCCCTGGTGGTATAGTGGTTAAGAGGTCAGCTGCTAACCAAAAGGTCAGCAATTCAAATCCACCTGTCTCTCCTTGGAAACTCTATAGGGGGCAGTTCTAATCTGTCCTGTAGGGTCACTGTGAGTCGGAAATGACTTGACAGCAACAAATTCAGAGTTTGTTTGTTTGAGCACCTGAAGGATGGATTTTCCATCAGCTGAGATGGAGAAGGCTTGATGGGGTAGATTTTGCAGGCCTTGAGGGTGGAGATCAAGAGTTCAGTTTGAGAAATGTTGAGGTTGCAAAATCTTGAGACATCCAAGTAGAGACGTCAAGGTGGCAGCTGGATATAACAGTCTGAAGGTCCGGAGAGAAGGGTGTAGATAGAAATTTGGGAGTTGTCTGCATGTACGTGTCATTTAAAGCTATCAGACTGGATAACATCACCGAGGGAGTTAGGGCAGTGTAGACAGAGAAGACAAGAATACCAAGGTCTGAGTGACAGAGAATACAAGAATACCAGGGTCTGAGTGACAGAGAAGACAAGAATACCAGGGTCTGAGTGACAGAGAAGACAAGAATACCAGGGTCTGAATTCCTGGGGCCTCATTAGGAAATGAAGGAGAAGGGAAGCAAACAGTAAGCATTGAGAAAGTGCACTTAGGCAGGGGGAAAACCTAGAATCTGTTTTGGATTGAATTGTGTCAGCCCAAAATGTGTTGTAAATCCTAACTTCCTTGCCCATGGTTATAACCCCATTTAAGAATAGGTTGTCTTTATTATGTTAATGAGGCAGGATTAGTTTAGGGTGTGTTTTGAGTCAATCTCTTATTAAGATATAAAAGGAGCAGATTAAGGAAGCAGAGATGAGGGAAGATTGATACCAAACTACGTGGAGCTCTCCAAGGAACCAGGAAACAGCAGCTGAAGAGACAAGGACCTTCCTTCAGAGCCAACAGAGAAAGCCTTCCCCTAGAGCAGGTGCCCTGAACTTGGACTTCTAGCCTCCTAAATCTTGAGAAAATAAATTTCTGTTTGTTAAAGCCACCCACATGTGATATTTCTGTTATAGCAGCACTTGATAACCAAGACAGAATTTGGTAACAGAAGTGGAGTGCTGCTCTAACAAATACCTGCAGTGTGGAAGTGGTTTTGGAATTGGGCAATGGGTGGAGGCTGGAAGAGTTTTAAGGTGCCTGATAGTAAAAGCCTAGATTGCCTTGCAGAGACTGTTGGTAGAATTATGGACATCGAAGACAATTCTGGTGAGGGCTCAGAAGGAAGTGAGGGGACCTATAGAGAAAGTCTCTGTTGTCTTAGAGAATACATATGGCGCCATCAACAGAATGATGTTGGACAGGGGGACATTAAATATCCTTCTGGTGAGGCTTTAAAAGGAAATGATAAATGTGTGATTGGACAGCGGAGGAAGAGTGATGCTTTTTATGCAGTGGCAAAGAGCTTATCTGAATTACGTTCAAATGTTTGGTGGAAGGTAGAACTTGTAAGTGATGAACCTGGATATTTAGCTGAGGCAATTTCTAAGCAAGATCTTAAAGGGGCCAAGTGGTTTCTCTTTGCTGCTTATAGTGCAAAATGAAAACAAAACTTAAAAGGTTTGGAAAATTCTGTTGTACAAGCTATGGACATGTGTCCTAGAATTTTCACCAAGGATGTGGCTACACAATCTTCTGTTAAAGAGATAAAGCCTGTGGCTGATGATCTGATCACCTATCACAGCAGAAAACTCATCAGCTTAACCTGAGGGGACAGAGAAAGAATGAAGGGAAAGATAGCTGTCTGCCTCTTGGAATTCTACAGGCAGGAAATGGGCCAAAGAAGCTACATTTGTTGTCCTCCAAGAAAAGAAAAAGATCATCCCTGAAGCAACTCAGAGATCAGCAGAACTGTTGGAAGGACCATGGGAAGCAGGTTCCAAAGGGTGGGATTATGGCCTACTGGGTTTCAAAGAGACAGATCTTCACCAACTCGGTTCCAGAGTGTGGGGCTGCCGATCACGTATGCCAGGAGGATGGGGTAGCTACCCAAAACTTAGGGGGCGGGACTGCCATGCCAAGGGGCCGTAGAACAGAGTCTGCCAGTGCTGAGGGGGTGGGATCGCCACTCAGATGGACTAGGAGAATGGGACCATCCAAAGCCGAAGGAGCAGAGTTGCCATCTCAGTGGGCCTGGAAGGCAGAACTGAAGCCAAGGGCTGAGGGGCTTCCACCCAGAATCCAGAGAATGTGGCCAACACCCAGAGTCTGGAGGGTGAAGCCCTTGCCCAGATGGTCTCCGAGAACAGAGGATTATTTTCAAGCCTTGAGAGCTAATGTAAATTGTTCTGCTGGGTTTTGGACTTAACTGGGTGCCTGTGTTCCCTTCTTGCCCTCCAATTTCCCCCATTTGTAATGGAAATGTCTACCTTGTGCCTTCTCCACCATTGTAGTTTGGAAGCAGATAACATGTAGTATAGATTTCACAGATAAAGAGGAGTTTTGCCCCAGGATGGACTATGCCTGAAATCTCACCCATATTTGATTTAAGTGCTTCAGAAGATATTTTGGAGTTGATGTAAGCCTTTGGGATGATGTGATGGAGTGAATGTGTTTTGTATGTGGGAGGGACATGAATTTTGGGGAGCCAAAGGGTAAAATGTTGTAGATTGAATTGTATCCTCCTAAAATATGTTGTAAATCCTACTCTATGCCTGTGGGTATGATCCCATTTGGGAATGGGTTTGTCTTTGTTATGTTAATGAGGACAGAATTAGTGTAGGGTGTGTCTTGAGTTTTTTACAAGGTATGAAAGGAGCAAATTAAGGAAGCAGAGATGGGGGGAAGATAGATGCCAAACCACATGGATCTCCAAGGAACCAGGAAACAGAAGCTGAAGAGACGAGGATCTTCCTCCAGAGCCCACTGAGAGAGAAAGCTTTCCCCTAGAGCCAGCACCCTGAATTCGGATTTCTAGCCTCCTAAATCTTGAGAAAATAAATGTGTGTTTGTTAAAGTCACCCACTTGTGATATGTCTGTTATAGCAGCGCTTGAAAACTGTAAAAAAAAATGGCGCCAACTGTAAAAATGCCGTGGGTCAGCACACCTACTGTAACACGCCAGTCTTCTGGTTCTGCTGCCACTGCTTCTTGCCATTTTGTGCCATCTCTGGTGTTACAGCTCTCTGTGTCTTCTGGGTCTAGAAGGTTCTCAGCGCAGGGACTCTGCATCCAAAAGATGCGTTCTACTCTGATCTCTTCTTGGTGGTAGTGTGGTCCCCCCGTCTGCCTCTGGGATGACTCATTTTAAGCCTATTGGGATGACAAAACTGACCAGTTCCCTTGTTAGGGTTCCATGCACCTTATTTGCATGGTTCCACCCCCCCCCCACCCTGCAAGGGTGTCCTGCACCTTTTTTGCATTATTAGCAAGCTATCCAATCCCCTTGGTGGACCATCAGCGCTTCATTTGCATAGCCCACCCAGGCATTTGGTGAGAGTTATAAGATCACAGCAAGAAAGACCATACAAATGTGATCCATCACAGTGCAATACTGATACTTCTATTTCAGATTTAATATTACAGGATTTTTACTTTGATTTTATCCTGAAGTATTTTTCATAACATTAACATATAATTACTTATTTGCTTTATCTTTTTTTATATATGCATATATATAAAATATAGGCTCAAAATGATGTCTTACCACTGTTAATAAGACTACTGAATGTTACCTAAGAGTTCTTTGCCTAAGAATACATTTTAAAAAGTATATGCAGTCAAAGTAATGGTTCTTAAAGTCACTTAAAATGGTTTTTTTCTCGTTATATCAGCAAATTAAGTTCATTTCTTCAAATATTTAAAGATTACTTTTTCTTTTAATTTCGATTTTATTTTTGAATGCTAAAACATTTATATGATTTCTAAATTGAAACTGTGTATCAGGTTGTTTCCAGAGAAATCTTGCTTCCCTCCCTGGCCTCTCAATACTGTTCCTTTTTGCATTTGTTAAGCAAATGTGTATATATGTTGTAAAGAAGATTTTTCTAAAGTTTTTGTTCTGTATCCTGGAGTAATTCTTCTTCCATAGGTATTTTTTATCTCGTCTTCCTCCTGATCCACATACCCTGCCCAGTGTGTATGCACGGGTACTGCGTTAGACTCTTTGGCACACAGTTCACCCCTTGAATGGGAAATTTTACCTAGATGTGTTATTTGCTCAAGAATAAGGTAGGTGGATTTGCCTTGATTTACCTCCTCATTAAGTGGAAATAGAACTTGAGCTGACAGCCAAGGTATAAGTAGTTCATAGTCTCTTTTCAGTTGTTCAGCAGCTTGAGGGAGGTTAAGATGATAGAGATTGTCATGGGATCTGGGGTAGAAGGCATGTGGTAGCCCCAGCTAAGTTGTATTTTCTTAGAACAGTTTCACTGAATGTTAAAGGTCTTTGGGTCACATCCAGCCCATAGTGTAATGCTCCTTGGATTTTGTTCTTTCTTTCTAGAATGAGCAGTTCTACTGTTCTTTTTTACTAGTTAGGAAGTTGGGTCAGAGAAGGATAACCCCATGATTAGAAACTACATGGTTTCTCTTTCAGGTGCCAGGTAGCCTGCTTGCCATTCTCCTGTAGTCCACCTGTGGACCCAGTCATCCTCTCTCCTACTTAAAGGTCTTAGTAAGTGAGACCTCTCTGAAACCTTTCACTTACCTTTTTTTTTTTTTAATTTAATTTGAAATTTGAGGAATGTGGCATGGTTGTATTCTTCTTATAGTACAGCTCATTTCTTTCCAACTTTATTAATTTTGTTGGGTGCTAAAGAAGGAATTATACAAATGTGCCATCAATCTACCATTTTCCGTCAGCGCCTCACTTAAAATTTTAATTTTTAAAACCATGCCTCGAACTATTTAATTTATAGCAATAAACATCTGAGTCGCCTTGGGTTGAATTTGGGTAAGTTATTCAAGCAGTCTAACACAATGGTGGGCATTCAGTAAGTGCTGGCTCCCTCTTCCCTTTGCATATTCTCTTAGGCAAATTAAAAAAAAAAAAAATTTGTTTCATTATATTGAAGTTAGAATATATATATGTGGTACAGCATTCCGAATATCTAAAAAGATACATTAGAAAAAGAGAATGTTCCTTCTGTTCCAGTGGCCTTGTTTCCCAGCCCCCTAGTTCTCTCGAGAGCTAAGTGCTTACACAAGTCTCTTGTGTAACCTTATGGAAATGTTCTGTACTTAATCGAAGCTTGTGGATGCATGCACACACACATACACATTTACAAAGAGCATTACATACATCATAACCAGTTCCCTGTTGATGGACCGTCACGCTTGTTTCCCTCTTTTGCAATTAAAAACACTGCTGCAATAAATATCTTTGGATACATTCATTTTTGCACTCATTGTGACTACTTGTGTAGAACAAATGACTAGAAGTCATTTCTAGTCCAAAGGTTACAGGAATTTTTTTTTAATAGATATCACAAGCTGCTTTACGTGTAGTTTCTATCAATTTTTACTCTAATCAGTGATGTATGAGCGTGCCTAGTTCTACTATATTTTCACTAACTAATGGTACCAAACTAATCTTTGCCAATGTGATAGGTGAAAGATAGTATTTCATTGTAGCCTTAGTTTGTATTTCACTTATTATAATTGTTGTCATTAGTATGATTTAATCCTTGCTGTGGAGTTGATTCCGACTCATGGCCACCCCGTCTGTGCAGATAGAACTGTTCCATAGGGCTTTCAAGGCTGTTTTCCAAGGCCTCTGGGTGGGTTCTAACCACCAACCTTTGACTTCGTAGTTGAGCAGTTAACTGTTTGTACCACCCACAGACCATTATTATAGTTAAGAGTGTCTTTTCATATGTTTAGAAGCCACATGTATGTCTTTTTCTGTGAACTGTTTGTACATGGAGTGCTGGTGGCGTAATGGTTCAGAGCTTGTCTGCTAACCAAAAGGTCGGCAGTTTGAATGCACCAGGCGGTCCTTGGAAACCCTAGGGAGCATTTCTGCTCTGTCCTATGTGGTCACTATGAGTCGATGGAATCGACTTGACAGCAGTGGGTTTGGTTTTTTGGGTTTTTTAATCTACATATCTTTTGCTCATTTTCCTGTTAAATTTTTTATTGACTTGTCACAGGTTTTGGTATCTAAAAATTAATAATTTGCTTGCCATATGTTACAGGTATTTTTCTCAGTTTATTATCTATCTTTTTACTTTGACTTAACAAGATTTTCTTAAAAATTTTTTTATGATGTCAGATTTATTAAACTTTTTTTTATGGCTTCTGTTTGGTGTCTTACTTAGAAAGGCGTTCCCCATGTTAAGACTATAAAAACAGTTCTGTCATATTTTTCTAGTATTCTGTGATTGCTTCATCTATTTTTTTCCTTGTATATTTACTTCATTAATCCATTGGCAATTTATTTTGGTGTAAGGAGTGAGGTAACTAGCGATCCAACTTAGTTTTTTTCCCAGTTGTTCCAGTACCATCTGTTGAATAATTGATTATTTCCTTGTTGATGTGAAATGCCAACATTGACGTAAAATGCTGCTAATTCTCCTTTGTATTTGAGTCTATTCCTTAGACATACTTTTGTAAAAACTTTGTCACATAGAAATTCTGTTGAGTTTCTTCTCTTCTGTTGTTTTGTTATTCATGGGCCACAATTTAATTTTAGTGATTTTTCTGGTTATCTGTAAGTCAAGATCTTAAAAAATTCATCCTTCTGGAATATACCCAGAAATAAATGGAAGGATGTTTCTTTGTGTCTCAACTGTGTCCTGCTGCATGTTTCTTTATATGTGAAGTTAAAATAAAGAAAAGCAAAAAGCTACAAAGATATAGAAAGTGCATCACCTGCATACCTATGTCAAAACATTTTTGCAAACCAGAAAAAGTGAATATAAGAAGAGGAAAAACGGGGATGTAAGAAGCTATGGTGAATAATGTAACCAAGTAAAAATAATAATTAAAATGATTTTTAATGTATCACTGTGAAGTTTAATGCATTTCTTTAAAAATTTGTAAAATAGAATAGGCATGTGTTTTAAAAAATCTAAAAAATCCAGACCAACTCTTGGTGATATTTACAAAACATTCTATACTGGTCACATCCTAACTTGCTGTATCAATAATCCACTCACTCAGATCTCTGGCTACAAGTACCTGGCCTTCTAGTGGCTTCCTCTGCTAGTCTTACTATAACTGTTATTTGACCTCATTGGGCCCTCCAGTATATTGGCCCCTACTTCACCCTATATATCAGCTCTTTTCTGTCTTTACTTCCTTCTCTATCCAGCTTGGATTTTATGATCCATCATTTCAATAACCTAGTTATTCAGTAAACAGTAACTTATCTCACTCTCTTTTCATTGGTGCCTGTTTGACAAACTTCAGACCAGGACAAACTCATACATCTGCTTTCTCAGTAACCTGCCCCTGGACATTTGAGTATCGCTGAAGGAAATGACACAAGTGGACAGATTGGAGTTACAATACAATTTATGGTCACTAGTCTCACATAGATGGTCAAGCACTGCCCAGCAGTCCTACTATGCTTCCCTTGGTTAACACGTTTTTCTTCTGTCTACAGTGAATATTTTAAATCTTTTCTACTCTTCGCATATCTATGACCTCTTCTTACTCTTACAGGTGACCTTACCTCCAACCACAAAGCAAAAGAGCCATCAGATTGGAACTCCCTCAACTTCCCAGTATCAAACAAATGTACCTTTCTACATCTAGGCCTGATTTCTCTTCTTCTCCATTTATTACAGGAGAAGGGATGTCTTTCTTCCTGCCTACGGCCAGTCTCCGTCTGTGCTCTGTATCCTCTCACTTTCCACTTTCTCAGGAACTTTGCTTTTCTCTCATCTCCAACCTCTCTCTTTCTACTGGGTCCTTCTCTTGGCCTTTCAACATGCCCAAGTCTCTCCCATCTAAAAACAAGTAGATAAACCCTCCCTCAACCCCACTTCTCTTTTAACCCCAGCTGCGATGCTGTTGCCTCTTCAAAGCCAACATTCTCAGGAACGTCTGCCCTAGTGGCCACCATTTCCTTGTTTCCCACTTATTCCCTAGCCAACTGCACCTTGACCTTTACCTTTCACAATTTAAAATGACCACTAGTAAAATAGAAACAGGAGGTACAGCTTCCAAATCACTAGAGGAGAAAAAATAAAAGAAAATCCAGTGAATTTGGGAAAGATAAAGGAGAAAACACAAAGTAAAACACAAAACAAAATACAGAAATAAGTCCATATATGTCATTAATTAAGGAGCCCTGCTGATGCAGTGGTTAAGTGCTCAGCTGGTAACTGAAAGGTCAGTGCTTTGAACCCACCAGCTGCTCCATGGGAGAAAGACGTGGCAGTCAGCATCTGTAAAGATTATAGCCGTGGGAACCCTGTGGGGGCGGTTCTCCTCTGTTCTGTAGGGTCGCTATGAGTCGGAATGGACTCTACGGCAACCGTTATGTCATTAATTTACAATTATAATGTAACAGGTTAACCTCAGTTTAAAGAAAACTCACATTCTGCCTTCTCCCTTGTCTCCCCTGATGAAATCCAGGTATATGGTCTTTACCATGGCATAGACCTAAAACAAAATGTAAAAAAAAGATTAGGAAAAGATATACCAGGCAGATAAAAGTTAGGAGCAGCAGTATTAATATCAAAGTGGAATTCAAAGTAACAAACATTACCTGGACAAAAGGAGGACTGCTCATACTGATAAATGGTATAGTCCTACAAGATATATGAACAGAATATCATTGGAGCATAACTATGTCCTTTACTCAGTATACAGATCTCTATCCATCATACTGAAACAAAAGTCACAGAGAATAAAATTTATCCTTACTGTGTATGATGGTTTCTGATAATCTGTTCCATTCTGTCTTGGGAGTTCCCAGGATCATCCCAGGGTTCAGCGATTCACAGGAGAACTCACAGGACTCAGCATATAGTTGTGCTCACAGCTAAGACTGATTACAGACAAAGGGAAAAGGTGCATAGAAGGTGCATAGAAGTGAAGTCCAGAGAAACCAGACACAAGCTTCTAAGAGTACTCTCACAGTGGAATCACACAGGATGCACTTAATTCCTCCAGCAGTGGATGACGTGCGTGACATGTTGTCCACCAGGGGAACTCACTAGGGATGCGGTGCCTAAGGTTTTTATTCAGGGTGGTCACATAGGCACCTTCTGTTTAGCACTTATCACACTTCAGTACTCCCAGAAGAACGGCAGGTATACGGCATAAACCACATCGTTTGCATAGACAGTGTAGTCACAGTGTGCCCCTCTTATCATTTAAGAAGAGTTTTATATCAGCGTAAGGAAATGTTTACCTTCACGTTCCCATATGCCATCCAGGGGCCAAACTTGCAACCATGACTTTCTAAGATGGCATCTCATGCCTGCTGTGTTAACTTTTCTCTGCACAGATTCCATTTTAAAAAATTCATGATGGCCCGCTAAATTGATTTCACAATCCATTAATCAGTCTGAGTTTGAAAAACACGGCTTTAGTGTATCTCATCTTAAAAAAACAACCCCTCTATTTTCATTTGCTTTAAGAAACAAAATAGTACAAATATTGAAGTCTAATTTAGCCAGCTCTGTTCTCTCATTTTTTCACCCTCCCCGCATTGGCATCTACTGTCATTAGATTGGTGGGGCCTGCCTCAAGTCTTCCTTATACTTTTATGTACAGGTGTATCCATATCAAAGATATATAGTCAACATATATTGTTCTGTATTGTTCTTTTTTCACTCAGCATTTTGAGACCTGTTTATGTTAGTAAATAAAGCTTTAATTTTTTCAGTTGAAATACTGAATATATATGAATATACCATGTTTTATTTATCAGTTCTCTTATTGGTGGACTTTGAGGTTATATTCAAAAGTTATGTAGGTCTTACAAATTGTATGTAATGAATATCCCTGTACATGTTACATGTATGTGTGAAAGGGTAGCTCCAGAAGAGATAATTCCTGATTCTTGGGGGATGTAAATTTTCAATTTCACTGGGTAATTACTTTACAGAATAGTTATGTGAATTAACACACCCACTAGCAAAACATCAGAATACTGTACTTTTCAAAATTTGCACTAAAATGTTTAATATTGTCACACTTTTTAAATTTTTAGTTAATATGATGGAGCAAAGATTTTATTAATTTGAATTTATATTCTCTGATTACTAGCAAGGATTAACATGTTTCAAAATGTTTATTGGCCCATTTCTGTTTATCAGTGTCTATTGATATTTATTGTCTGTTTTTCTGTTACGTTGCTTGTCTTCTTTACACTCCTGACAAACGCCCTTACCACCATAGTATTTTTTAAAACTTTCCTATCCTTGATGATCTTATAGGTAAAAAAATGATTTCTCATTGTATTTATCTTAGTTTGTGTATTTTGTCCTATATTTTCTTTATTTCTATAAAGAGCCATTTATATTTCCTCCTTTTTATATGAACTGTCTTTTATATCTTTTGCCCATTTTTCTGTAGAGTTTTTCCTAGCATTTACTGTCAGTCTTCTTGTTTTTAAACAGCATTTGGATATTGATGTGTGTGTGTGTACACACACATATACACACACACATATTCTGATGATAGACTTTATTTTTTAGAGCATTTAGGTTTATAGAAAAATTGCACAGAAGGTGCAGAGTTCACATACACCTCCCTGCCCTCCAGCTTCCTGTTATTAACATCTCGCATTGATGTGGTACATTTGTTACAGTTGATTAGGGTTCACTCTGTGTGTTGTATAGTTCTCTGGTTGATAAATGCATCATGTCATGTATTCATCATTGCCGTGTCATATAAAAGAGCCTCACTGCCCTAAAAATCCCCTGTGCACCACCTTTTCATCCCTCCCTGAATCCCTGGTAACCACTGCCTCTCTAGTTTTGCCTTTGCAGAATGTCATAGTTGGAGTCCTGCAATGCATAGCCTTTCAGACAGGCTTCTTTCACTTAGCAATATGCATTTAAGGTTCTTCCATGTCTTTTCATGGCTTGATGGCTCATTTCTTTTTATTGCTGAATAATATTCCATTGAATGGATGTACCGTAGCTTGTTTGTTTATTCACCTATTGAAAGATATCTGGGTTGCTTCCAGTTGTTGATGATTATGAATAAAGCTGCTGTAAACATTTATGTACATGTTTTTGTGTGGACATAAGTCTTCAACCCATTTGGGTAAATAACGAGGAGTATGAGTGATGGATCCTCTGGTAAGACTGCTTTGTAAGAAAATGGCAAACTGTCTTGCCAAGTGGCTGTACCATTTTGCATTCCTGCCAGCAGCGAATGAGCATTCCTTTTGCTCCAAATTCATACCAGCATGGGACGTTGTCAGTGTGTCAGAATTTAGCCATGCTAATAGGTATGTGGAGCCTTGGTGGCACAAGGTTAAGCTCTCGGCTGCTGACCGATAGGTGGGCAGTTCGAACCCACCCACCAGAGGCTCTGGGAGAAAAGACCTGCTTCCGTAAAGATTAAAACCCCAAACCGAACCTGTTGCTGTCGAGTCGATTCCGACTCACAGCGACCGTATAGGACAGTGTAGAACTGCCCTATAGGGTTTTCAAGGAGCAGCTGGTGGATTCCAACTTCCAGCCTTTTGGTTAGCAGCTGAATGCTTAACCACTGCACCACCAGGGCCCCTCCATGAAGATTACAGCCTAGGAAACACTATGGGGCAGTTCTCCTCTCTCTTATAGGGTCACTGTGAATTGAAATCAAGTCCCCGGCAGCTAACAACAACAACAATAGGTGTGTGACGGTATTACATTGTTGTTTTAATTTGCAATTCCCTGCTGACATTGTGTTGAGCACCTTTTCATATGCTTGTGTGACATCTGTATGTCTGCTTTGGTGAGGCGTCTGTTCAGATTTTTAACCCATTGTTTAATCAAGTTGTTTGTTTTCTTATTGTTGACTTTTAAGAATTCTTGGTATGTTTTGGATACAAATCCTGTATCAGATATGTGTTTTGCAAATATTTTCTCCCAGTCTGTGTTTTGTCTTTTCATTTTCTTAATGAGGTCTTTCACAGAGCAGAAATTTTTAATTTAATGAAGTCTAACTTAACAGTTTTTTTTAATGGATTCTGGCTTTGGTGTTATATCTAAAAACACAAGGTCACCTAGATTTTCTCCTGTGTTATGTTCCAAAAGTTTTTATTTTTTTTTAGGTCTGTGGTCCATTTTGAGTTAATTTTTATTGTAAAAGATTTAAAGTCACTGTCTAGATTGATATTTTTGCACATGGATGTTTAGTTTTTCTAGCCCTATTTGTTGAAAAGACTGTCTTTCCTTCATTAGCTTGCCTTTTGTTTCTTATGTCAAAGATCAGTTGACTGTATTTGTGTGAGTTTACTTCCGGGCTCTCTATTCTGTTCCATTGATCTATTTCTCTTTTCTACACTGTCTTGATTACTGTGGCCCTTGAACTCAGGTATTGTCTCCTCCAGCTTTGTTCTTCCTTCTATATTGATTTGGCTAGTCTCGATCTTTTGCATTTCCATGTAATCTTCAGAATGATTTTGTTGATATCGACAAAGTAACTTGCTGGGATTTTGATAGAGATTGCATTGAATCTGTAGGTCAAGTTGGGAAGAGCTACATTCTAATAATATTAAGTATTCTATCCATGAACATGGAATACATCTCTATTTGTTTAGATCTTCTTTAATTTCTGCAGCCATGAGACCTCTTGAGATTTAAATTAAGGAAGCCCACTGTCTTTTTCATTAAATCACAATATAATGGGTTTGTTATTGACTACCTTTTTCTAGCCAGAAAAGACAAATTTACAGTGCTGCAGAGCAACTTGCGGGGGGCGGGGTGTGGGGGGTTGGTCAGTGCTTTTGCAGGTTGGGCCAGGCTTTTTTTCTCCCCCCACAGTTAATTTTTGGTCTCATGGGTAAGAAAGCAAACAAACATACAGACAAAAACCCTTAAAATCAAAGCAAGATATATGTTATTAATTTTTTTCTTTCACACTCTGTAGAGACTATGAATTGTGTTATCTTCCTCTGGAAAGTGTTGATTTATTGCTTTAGCAGACAGTTAAATTGTTTTGACTCAAATGTCAAATTTAGCTTTTCTTGTGGTTGGCAGCAGCCCAAGTCTTTACTTTTTTTTTTCGGACTCTTCTAGCTGCCTTCTTCTAACATGTTCCTTGTAGCTTCCTTTGTTCATACTTGGTTCAGAGCTCAGCTGAGTATCTGTGGTTTATATACAGATTTCACAGTTCTTTCTTTGTGACTCTATTCTTGCAAAGATTCCTCCTTTAACCCTCCAGCCATTCAGTTAACCCACAACTCCTTCCTCTGACTCCTTTAGCCAGGAAGACTGTGGCTTTCTGCTTGAATTTCAGTCATTTGGAGCTAGGTAGACCAGGGTTTGCCCTTAGCTATACAAATGCAGTTTCACCATGTATGCTTCCCTTTATACAAGCATCAGCTCCTCTCTCCAGTTTTTGTCTGCTTTTTGTGGCTCTTCAGGGTCGTAAAATAGTTACTTTTAATATTTTGTCTAGAAAGTATATTTTTATCTGCTGGTAGGTTTAATCAGACACAGGCTGTTCATCCATTACTGGAAATAGAACTTACCTTACTCCTTTAATAAAATAACTTTGAGAAATAAAAGCTTAGTTATTGTTCGTATATTATCATAGTTCATCTTGATGCTGATATGAGCTGACCAAAAAGGGGTTTGTGTCCGAAAGTAGCAGGTTCTAGAGTTCTGGGAAGAGAACTGTGCCAGCCCTAACTTCAGGTCTAATACAGGATCTGACGTCTCAGGAACATTTGTGTCTCCAGTCACCAGGCAGACTGAGTAGTTGTCATAAAAGATCATGCTTTACTTTTGACGTTAATTTTAGTAGCTTGACAGGGTCTACTGTCAATGGTGTCATAGGACTAACCATACCAGAAGATGCTAAATCATTCCTATTCATTGTTGGATAATTTAGAGAGCTTCAGTCTTTCTCTTTTTAGCGTCTCTTTCAGCTGGTAATCATTTTTTCAAGTGTGGCCAGAAGACATTCACAAAATGTCCAAGTCCATTTTGAGGATTAACAGACTTCCTTGACCTCTGGTACGTGGTCCTTTCTCATGGTTAGATAATAGTTATCCTCAACTTGAAAACATGTTAGAGGGAACAATATCAGTAAGCTCCTTGTGAGTGTATGAGTGTGTGTGTGTGTGTGTGTGTACATGTGCACTTGGGAGGAGATAATAAGTAAATGTAATTTTATTTTTACGACTTAGATGTTTCAAAGGGAAAGACATAGGATTATTTACATTTAAATATTGAAAATACTTCACATTCAAAGAACTCTCTCTTGCAGCCCTTATATTACCTCATCTTTAGATCCTTTTTAATGTAAAAACGTAGTTATTTCTTCCACCTCCAAAATTCTGGTATTTTAGAATCCCCCACTTTGTTTTCCAGTTAGCATCTGATTTTTTCCCTTTCCTTTAAGAACAAAACTTCTTAAAAGCGTTGTCTGTACTTGCTCTTCTTAATTTCTCTCCTTCGGGTCTTTCTTGAATATACTCCCCACAGTTGTTCACATCCATCATTCCTTTGAAATTTTTCTTGTCAACATCGTTGCTAAAGACAACGGTCGTTTCTTGGTCATCGTCCTCTCAGCAGGATCTTACATAGCTCCTCACTCTTGCTTGAAATGCCGTCTTCATCTCACTTCTGAGGCACATACTCTCCTACTTTTTTTGCCTTTCTGGCTATTTCGTCTTAGTTTCTTCTTGATTCCTCCTCATTTCCCCTCACCTAAATGTGGTAGTGTCGCAGAGCTCGGTTTTGGGATATGTTTTCTTTGGACACTCACGCCCTCGGTGATCTCATCGAGTCTTTCGGCTTTTGCAGCTCTCTTTATGCTGATGATTCCCAGAGTAACATCTGCAGCCCAGGTGTCTCCCCTCATCTCTGGACTCCTAACTCTCACTCTTTCATTTTATTCAGGCCTCTTCTCAAATGTCACCTCATCAGAGACTATCTTTGATAGTCTTCGCTTTCCAGTCTCTTACCCTGCCTGATTTTTCTTTTCACAGTATGAACTACTAATTGACATTTTATCTTTTTATTGGTTTACATATTTATCATCTTCCCATTCTGCCTCTGTCTACCAAAATGTCACCTTCATGAAGACAAAGACTTTGTCTGCTTTAGTTTTCTCTTGTTTCTCTAGCATGTATAATAGGACCTTGCGTACAGTGGGTCAAAGTCAATTTTTGTTGATTGAGTGAGTGAGTAAATGAGTCACTGATGGTGAGATGGGAGATAGAGTTCAAAAAAGAAAGATGACGCAAGAGGCCTTAGAATTACTGTCGTGACTTTCTGTTACTCTGGATTTCCTAATTCCATTGTGAGTACAGAGTGGGAGAAGTCTTCCTACTCAACTGTTTCTAATTCTGTGTATGGGAAGATGTACTACTTGTCCCTTTTATATCTGGTTTGACAACAGTTGATGGGTAGTGAAAATAATAAAAGTAAATAAACCTTAGCCAAGTTAGTGAGGCAACCTGTGAAAGAAAGTCTTTCCTGTCTGGAAAAAACTAAGCATGATACATCCTTGTGGGAGGATCGGAGTTTGGCAGTTAAAATTGAGGCCTCATTTTGAGGTATCTTTATCAATGGCATATGTATAGTGAGCAAACTTGTAGAAGCTTAGATTTTGATTAACTTCTAAGGTACCTGTTTTCTTTGATTTTATCAGCCACGTTCAGTTGCCCTGAACTTTGTAGTTCCCAGGCTACTTTCTGACTTTAACAAGAAAGTCAGAAATGATTCCATCAGTTAAAAAGCTCCAGCCAAAATAAAGCACCCAGTGAAGTGCTCCTTTTACTTGACCTGAGAGTGTTGTCAACCCCATTTTTGAAAATAGGACGGCCATTTCTTTGGCTGACTCTACTTCCGTTACTATCTAACTAAAATGAACGCCAGTTTTCTTTTTGATCTGTTACTAGTGTGGCTTTTGCAGGCCAATATTATGCATGGGAATAGGTGGCTTTCTGGATGACTGTCACACTGCTTATGTATGTTAGGGATAGCATACAGTTAGGCCCATTGTTCTTTGTTTTTGTTTTATTGTTTTTGTCTGTTTGCTCCTCTTTTTGCTTTTGACATTCTTTATCCAGGGGAAAGGACATGGAGGTATACATGCCACAGATACCACAACCTACCCTAACATACACACATAGGCACTTTGATAATTACAGAGAACATGGAATTAACATCAGAAGAGTCAGAATTTTAACAGTGTATGCCTTCTCTGGGCCATATTTTCCTAATCCATGAAATAGGGGTCATCTTGTACACTTCTTAATAGGCTTGTTACCAAGATTGGAAGAAGTAATGCATGTAAAGCATTTTGTACAGCCATCTCCTAGCATATAATGAGACTTCAATAAATGATAGCTTTTATTATTATTTGCCCTTTTGGATGACTAAGATCCTGCCCTGCCACTTCAGATCTTACATAGGAAAAAAATCCTGAAAGCAGAAATCCTAATCCCAGCCCGATTTTCTCTTGATTTAAAAATTGTGTTCAGGGGAAAAGGAGGAACCACCCAGCATGAAATTTGAGTGAGATGGAGATGTACATTATCTTCAATACGTTTTTTTCCCTTAACTTCTGTTTGTTAATTGATTCATTCATACATTCATTTATTCATTTATTGCCTATGTGTTAGCCCACCTTTGCCTTGAAAATCTGGCTTGGTATCATCACATATGCAGGGATTTGTATTTCTAATTTAAACCACTTGAATGCAGATAGTATAAATGTGACCACTTGTAGTTTTCCCTTTTGGACAACTGAAGTTTGAAGATGTAGGCCTTTGAAAAAAATACCCAGTTTAACTTAATATTTTCATAGTATTTTTCTTCATTGAGCTCACAAAGCATGTCCTCACCTCAGGATTTCCATTTGCTCATTTCACTGCCTGAAATGCTCATCCTTTGCTTATCTGGCTTCTCATCATCTTTTAGGTCCAGCTCAGATGCCATCTACCATATTTTTTCATAAGTAGCACACCCATGTAAATAACGTGCATACACACGCATAACACATGGAAATGACAAAATTATGTGAAAAAGTTCTGGCATAGCACACCTATGCGTATACTGCACATGTCTCCTGACATTTCCACAAGTGAATTTTGGCCTCATTCGGTCTCATTCATTTGTCAGAAAATGTTACTTCTGGTCATATTTGTATAATAGCGGTAGAAACCATAGTCAAGAAGTCATGGATCAAGTTTGGTAGTACTCTGGTAATTGGAAAATAAACAGATGAAACTGTGTGTTGTTTTTATTAAGCTGATAATTATATCCCCAATGCTTTTGAGTCATCGTTCAGAACCTTGAATCTACTGAAGCCTGTCCATAAACCAAGTGCGATCAATTGGAAGTGCAAACAAAGTGAAGCCTGCACTGGCATTAATAGCATCCGGTAGCTATCAGTAGGATCTTGAATCTGCATTGACGTAATTATCCCAGTCATCTTCTGACTGTGGCTTTTGATCGGAGGAGTCAAGAAAGCAAAACTGATACATGATAGCTCTTGGTTCAACAACTGACTGCGAAACCTTATCAGATTGTCTTAAGTGAAACCATTAAGCTATGTTAGGTCTAGTTATTTCATAGTCTAATTATGTCTTATTAGCACCAGTATCTTTGATCAATGATCATAAGTCACCTTAGTCATAGGCTTGCGAGCATATAGAAGGACTCTTGCTTCTTGTACACCTGACATTTGAATTTTGTGATCGCTTTCCTAGAATCAGCCGGTTATCGATTATGTTGTGCACATTTTTTCAGTTTATAAATCTAAATCTTAGAACTCTTCAGGATGATAGCAGGGATTAAACACAAGTCCTATACCACCGACTTCAAACTGAAAGTCGATGCTAGGGTGGAAGAAACAAACAACAGAGCAGCAGCGTGAGAGTTCAGGCTTGGAGAGTTGTCCATTCACGAATGGAGAAAGGAGAAAAGAGCTGGAGAAAATGAATCTGTAAAAACACACACGTTGTGGGCCCAAAGCAAAATGGCCCGAGCTGGAGAAAGACTTGAAACAGTGGATTATTTTTTGAAGGGAGCAAAATCAGACTGTCTCTACTGTTGCAATTCAGATCAAAGCAAAGCTTCTGGCAAATGAAAGAGGAATCCCAGATTGCAAGGCAGGTTTCACCTGGATTTCTAAATTCATGAAGTGGAATGGCCTTTCTGTGAGAATGAGAACCACCGATGATGATAATGAGTGAATAAACTAAAATGGCCTATTTTAAGATGAAAACACAATTTCTTCTGGTGACTTTTATTTGTTGATTTCAAAGACACTGATTATCAAAAATTATGTTTAAGATTTATGCAACCAATAAAATATAAACGTCATCTTGTTCTTGTAGTTTTGGGTCTAGGATCATTTCTCACTTAATAATTTATAGCTCTTCATTCATTCATTCATGCTGTTTGGTTTCAACATGGCGTCCCATTTCCGTCACAAGCCTGTTCAATTCACCATTGGTTGCACTTGGTTTAGGAAAATAACCTACCTGAAACGAAGTTTCATGAGATCAGTTTTACCCTAGTAACATTAATCTGTTGGACAAAAAAAAAAAAAAAGATTGAAGTCAGCAACATAGAAAAAAAATTGGTATAGTGTGTTTATGAAAATAATGCGTGGGGGTTGTGTGGTTTGCAAAAACCATATAACATGCATGTTATTTGCATAAAAATACTGCATTTAAATATTCCTGTGCGAGCCATTCTCTTTAAAGTAGCACTCCCTCACCTGTAGTCACTTTGTTGCATCATTTTATTTCTTTATCCTTTATTAGCAAGTATAATTATCTTATATCTTGGCAACTTGCACATTCTGTGTCTTCTTTCACTTGAACATAAGTTTAGGATTTCTTCAGCTAGCTATACCAAACCTGTTGCCATCGAGTTGATTCTGACTCACAGTGACTCTATAGCACAGAGTAGAACTGCCCCATAGGGGTTTCAAGGAGCAGCTGGTGGATTCGAACTGCCAACCTTTTGGTTAGCAGCTGAACACTTAACCACTGTGCGACCAAAGCTCAAATTCTTCTACTTGAGTTAATGTGAGTTGGTTTCTGTTGCTTGCAGACAAGAAACCTGACTGATGACAAAAATCGGTACCAGAAGTGGTTGCAGACAAGAACCCTGACTGATAATGGAAATTGGTACCAGAAGTGGTTGCAGGCCACAGATGCTCAGGGAAATGACAGAAATTTTGGGTTGGTTTTTTGGCCTAGGAGGTGGGTTGTTTTTGTTTCTTTGTTTGTGTGGTTCTAATTAGCAAAGATTTATATAGTGGTTACCATGTACTGTTCTAAGCACCTTTACGTACGTTATTTTATCTAGTCTTCAGAAAATCCATGAGGTAGACATTATCCTTAACTCCATTTCACAGATACGGAAACAGGCACAGAAAGGTTAAATAACTTGCCCATGGGTGGATAGCTGATGAGTAGAAGAATTTAATTTTATTTGATATTGAAGGCAGGGAAAAACCTATTGTGATTCAGAAATTGGAGGCTGGTAATCCCTGGCATGCAAAGTTATAGAGCTAATGAAACTATTACCTCTGGTTACTTTGATTGTGGTGTACATTAGGGCGTGCTTTAGGGTCGTGTTGCCACTGCCACAGAAAGAATGGAGGAATTCAGTGTCGACTGGGTTGAGTGGACAACTTAAAGGAAGTGACAAGATTTGAATTTGTATTTTCACCTAAAGGCTGGGACTAAAGCCCACTGACATTCTGTGATTGTGCTAATATAATGTCTTATATCTAACAACCTTAGGGCTGAGATAGCTCTTAGTTTAAACTCAGTGTTTTATCAAGCATGAGCTGAATTTGTATTCTTGCTGCGTTTCTTATTTGAGAGTTAAGCTATTGATCAGGAAGGAGCAAGATTATCCCAAGCTATTCTTCAAAGAGCCCCCTCAAGGAAATATTGTGTTGTGTCAATCCGAAGGAAAGGTGTGATTTTTTTCCGAGTATAGGTAATCCCCAATTTACGATGTATTTGAGTTACGACCATCTGTTTTTTTTTTTTTTTTTTTTTTGTACATCTTGTCATTAGTAATGTGTACTACATACAGTGTTGTGGTGCTTAATTTGCTGATGTTATCATTCTCAGATGTTTACTTGCAGATGTTCAAAGATTGGATTTATAAAGATACTGATAATAAAAGGCAATGGTAATAAAACTAAAAAATAAAAAGAGCCATTTGACTTATGTCAGAACCAACTTATGACAGAGTCCTCAGAACGGAACCCTATCATAAGTCAGGGACTACCTGTATTTGTTTGAGTGGGCAACTATAATGAGAAATGTGTAATATAAAGTATATGCTGTGTATTCTGTTTTAATTTATTTATGTCTCATATAAATGTATTCTGTATAAGTTGGGTAGCTCATAAAATGATCATGCTTAATATTGAGAGTTCAGAGATCTTTAAAAAAATTTTTTTTGTGGGAGAATATTACCATTCTTCCTACTTCGGGAGGGGAGGAGTGAGAAGGAATACTATTAGAAGGGCTCTCTGTCATCTCCTCTGTTCTCCAGGTACCAGCACAGCCATCCATATCCATGCTGTCTCTAGATTCTTCTGCTCTGTTGGTAGGATTAACCAATCCTGCAGCCTCAAAATGTGGTCTTACACCATGGTTCATCCAATTCTGGCCCTGTGATCTGTTTTTCTATGGCACTGAACTAAGAATGTTTTCTACATTTTCTAAAGTGCTATTCAACAAAAAAGAAGAAGAAGAATATACAGCAGAGACATTGTGTGGCCTACAAAGACTAACATATGTACTGTCTGGCTTTTTACAGGAAAAGTTTGTTTATGCCTCTGTTACAGCATATCTGGTACTGTGGATACAAAATAGACAACGGTTCTGCCCTCATGCAGTTTGCAATCAGGGGTTTCTTAGGGAATTGATTGTGTACCCCCTTTATAGTTTGTAGACTCTACAGGGATTTGGATGTGTCTGATATGAGTCCTCCAATTTTTCATGAGTGTTTTCCCTATCTTTTCCTTTATGTTTACCCCTTTATTTAAAAGTGATAGCTTTGTGTATCCATCAGCATTGCTGTGTAACAAATCATCCCAACATTCAGTGGCTTAAAACAACAACTATTCATTATTTCTCATGAGTCAGAGGGTCAGCTGGGGTCAGTTGATTTAATCTGGACTCATCTGGGAGTGGCTCTAGGCTGTGTATTTCTCATCCTCCTCTTGGGATCAGCTTTAAGAGAGCAAGTTGAAATATGCAAGGCCTCTTGAAGAATAGCTTGGAGCTTGTATACTGACACGTCCAACTCATTCTCTTAGCCAAAGCAAATCACATGACCAGGCACAGAGAGGTGGGAAGTATGCTCCACCCTCAATGGGAAGGTACTGGAAAGTTACATGGCAAAGGGAGTGAAAATTGTGGGCTAGTAATGCGGTCTATCACAGTTGGTTCAGTGCCAGTATATACTCCGCAATCTCCATAGAGAGCTGGGTTACGACTCAAATATTTTAACTCATACTGCTATGGTAGACATCAAAGATTTGGATAGTGAGTAATCATTACACAGAAATCAATTCTATATGGTTACCAGGAGCACCATAAAAAGAAAAAAAACCTGTTGCTATCGAGTTGATTCTGACTCATAGTGACTCTCTAGGACACAGCAGAACTGCCCCATAGGGTTTCCAAGGAATGGCTTGTCGACTTGAACTGCCGACCTTTTGGTTAGCAACCACACTGTTAACCACTGCACCACCAGGGCTTCTCCAGGAGCACAAGTACCCTAAATTCTTTCAATTTAGCTTGTAGGTATCGAGTGCCTACTTTGTGCTTAACACCAGATTAAGCTATGGAGTTTTAGGAACTTTAGGCTTACAGTGAAAATAATGAACAAATACTTAGAAGATGGTGTGATAATTCCAGTAGTAGTTTTTGGTTTTTTTTTAAATTTTCTTTTTATGTTAGGTGAAAGTTTACAGAAAAATAGTTTCTCATTAAACAGTACACGTATTGTTTTATGACATTGGTTCACAACCCCACAACATGTCAACATTCTCCCTTCTTGACCTTGGAGGGCCTTTTTTTTTTTTTTTTGGTGAAAATAAACATAGCCAAAGATACACCATTTCAAAAATTTATGTGTGTGCCAATTCAGTGACATCGATTACATTCTTCCAGTTGCGGTGCTATTCTCACTTTACATGAAGGTTTACAGAACAAAATAGTTTCTCATTAAACAGTACACGTATTGTTTTATGACATTGGTTCACAACCCCACAACATGTCAACATTCTCTCTTCTTGACCTTGGAGAACCTTTTTTTTTTTTTTTTTTGGTGAAAATAAACATAGCCAAAGATACACCATTTCAAAAATTTATGTGTGTGCCAATTCAGTGACATCGATTACATTCTTCCAGTTGCGGTGCTATTCTCACTTTACATGAAGGTTTACAGAACAAAATAGTTTCTCATTAAATAGTTAGTATACATGTTGCCTTATGACAATGGTTAACAACCCCACTACATGTCAACAGTGCCCTTACTCAACCTTGGTTCCCTATCACCAGCTTTCCTGTCCCCTCCTGCCTTGTAGTCCTTGTCCCTGGACTGCTGTGCCTCATTAGTCCCATTTTGTTTTATGGGGCTATCCAATCCCCAGCTGAATGGTGAACCTCGAGAGTGACTTTACCACTGAGCTAAAAGGGTATCGGGGGGGCCATATTCTCGGGGTTTCTCCAGTCTCTGTCAGGCCAGTAAATCTGGTCTTCTTTTGTGTGTTAGAATTGTGTTCTCCATCCTTCTCCAGCTCTGTCCAGAACCCTGTGTTGTGAGCCTGGTCAGAGCAGTCGGTGGTGGTAGCTGCCAGCAGTACAGGTTTTCACGGGGTATAAAGATAGCAACTGAAGAGAAGGGTGATCAGCTCCGCCTCATGAGAAGACAGAACTTTGTGGAGAAGGAGAGATTCAGGTTAAATCTTGAAGGATGGAAAAGTCAGCATTATTCAGGTCGAGAAGTACTATTTGTGGGAAATACGGCAACCTAATTCTTAGAAATTGAGAATAACTGGAATCTCTCGTTTGCCTAGATAATAGAGAAGTCTCTAAGTCGGTGAATAACTTTGTATGTACCTGCTTCTCGCGTTGTTTATTGCCGTAGTTCCCAAACTTCGACACGCCGCAGAATCACCCTTAGGACTTGGTTAAAACACAGATGGCTGGGCCCTAACCCCAGATTTTCCCACTCAGTAGATCTGGGACAAGCCCAGAGAATTTCCATGTCTAACAAGTTTCCAGGTGATGTTGATGGTGCTGTGCAGGGAGCCCACTTTGGGAACCATTGATTTATTGACTGTTTCCTGTGGGTCTGGCACTCTGCAAGGAAATCAACCTGTCCACAAACAGTTCGTGGTCGGGTGGCGGAGACACGAGTAAACGTATTATGATAGTACAGCGTGGTGGACACTGGGACGCAGGGAAGTACCCGCTGCTGTGAGAACAACTCAAAGGAACATCCAACTTGGAAGGAGGCCAGCGGCTGCAGGTGTGCGTAAGACCCAGAGAAAACCTGCCTAGGGTTTGAATCCTGAGCTGAGTTTTTAAAACAATGCAAAAATCAGAAGCTAGTAACAAATAGAAAAATGACCTTGAATCATGCTTTACATGATTAGTAAATAGGTATGTTTCTTGTGTGTGATTCTATTTTTTCACAAAAAAAACTACTAGAAATTTTACATGTCAGAATGCAGGCAAAACTAGACAAGAGCAGGACCAATCCGAGCTGCTGAGAGGAATAGTTGGTCAGGCAGCTTGGGAAGGGAGGTGCCGAGCCCAGAGGTGGACGGGATCAGCTATTCATATTCATTGCAATTGTAGGCTAGCATGAGACTATGAGAGACCAAGTGAGGTCCTTGCCTCAGAGCAGCATTGAAGGCGAATGCAGTGGAAGTGAACCCTGGACCTGGGCAGGGTTGTAAGCAGCTCTCCTTGGGGCATGGGAAGCTGGGTGAGGGGGCTGGGCAGGAACTGATGAGACATACCCCTGAAGCAGGCAGCTGCTTTGTCAGTATGCGGAGTTATATGCCCAGCCAATGGAAGAGTGTGAATATGACGAGCAGCTGGGCTAGTTTAGAGAAGAATACAGAATTACACTCTTGAGGTTGTTCGTGTTGGCAGTAAACACATTTCTGCCCTTTTAATGAAGCAGTCCTGACTATGTGGTCATCTCAACCTAAAGAGGGGTAACGGTTTGTGGGAATCCTAGCTGTCTCTCCACGAAATATTTTTTAATCCAAAGCATATCCTTAAAAAGCATATAATATGCAGACCTTTTCATTTAGAATAATTACTACCCCCCCAAGATAGAGCTGAAGTCAAGCAGAAATTATGAATAACGTGTTCAAACTTTACAAACACGTACTGCAATGTATTTTCACTGAGGATGAATTGTTAATGAATTATAGTCTTTTTAATTCTTTTTTTGTAATGTAATGTAATTAACAATGAAATCGTGTCACTTTTTTCTTAGAACACATCTGTGGATGGATATACTGAACCACTCATCCAGCCGACCAAATCAAGTAGCAGACAGAACATTCCCCGGTGTAGAAACTCCATCACTTCAGCGACAGATGATCAGCCTCACATTGGAAATTATCGTTTACAAAAAACAATAGGGAAAGGAAATTTTGCCAAAGTGAAATTGGCAAGACACGTTCTCACTGGTAGAGAGGTAAGCTTTCATGATGCCTTTTCATATTTCCTTGGGCCTCTCCAGAGTGTTATTAAAAAGTTTTCCTATAACTGATGTTGGGGAACAAGCCATAGCGGCAGTATGGTAAGCACTGAGCTGTCTGTGAGCAGAGCATTAGGAGATAGAGTTATGTTGTGGTGTGAAGGTTGATTTAGGAGAGGGTTGTGTTGGCATCCCTGGTGAATCGGGTTGCTATGGACGAGCCTTCCCCAGCCTTCTGTCTTTCATTTTATGGTTTCTGGTCAACGTTTCTGATTGCCATTGCCACCCAACCCCCAGGAACAGGGTTGGGATAAGTTTTTCTTATTAATCGCAGTTTAAGGTAAATTCGGTGTAAATGTACAGAAGGTCACCCACTAATTTATAACCGTTTAGAGAGCACATTGAATAAGTGTTGTTATGCAGGTGTTTTTCTTAGGTAATAGGATAATTGGATTTCTAAAATCCTATGTGTTTTAAATTGTTTATATAGTAAAAAATTTTATATTTGCACATACGTGTAGTGCATATTTATGTCTCTATATTGGGTTCAAAGGCTTTATTTTAAAGTTTTAACATCTAACATTCTGCATTCCGTAATGTTTACTGGATCTGATTAGAACATTGTAAAAAAACACCTCAATCATAAAATGCTTTTTGTTTTCACTTTGCTCTATACCTAATAGTATTGTCATTTCCTGTTGAATTAGCCCGTTCTGTCCGTTCTAACTCTGGAGCTGTTGTGACACAGGCTACAGTAGGCAGAGACCTAGAGGCCGTTCCGGTCCATTTTGTTACTCTGCTATAAGTAAGCTTGGGTATCTGAGCGCTCCATCTGGGTAACCATTTTATTCATAGAATGCTTATCTTACTTCAGACTTCTAAGTCTCCCACCCCTTAGATGATTGTTGCTTATCAAGATTGTAAGTAAAATATTAAGATTCAGGATGAGTTTTACTTTAAAAGGGGACACTTGGAAGAGATAACAAAGCCTTAGTTTTATTGATTCAGGATCAGATAGGATAAAGACCTGCATCAGTAGAATATATTCTAAGGCTGCAAAATTATCAGAACTTTACCATTTACTGATGTGAGCACCAAATGTAGCTAAATTGCATCTAGTTAGGAATGAAACAAGAGATACTTTCTTCCTAAGTGTTTATTCATTAAAATATGTATCCTCCAGTATAATTTAATGATTCTCTTTTTTAGGTCGCTGTGAAGATAATAGACAAAACTCAGCTAAATCCTACCAGTCTACAAAAGGTATTTAATTATTTTAATAGTAAGTAATTAGAATGCAAGTTCCTGTAAACTCAGTTAAGTGATGTTCTGTAAACTCAGTTATCCTAAATTTCCTCTTAGGTCCAGCACTGCATTTCGTAAGTTATATGAAGAAAAGACATACAATATAAAACATGTTTATGATTTATCAAGTAGTTGTTTGAAAAATATTTGCTACTCTAATGCAGCATATGAGAATTACGTGTCTCTTTTAATTCAGTGGAATAAAACTTTGTACCTAGCGTCTTGGAGTATTCAGAATTCTGCTTAGTTAAAAGTCTAATTAAGAGTTAATAATGCCCATAGGTGCGTTTCCTTTTATTGTTTCATTCCTTCTTCTTCCTAAGAACTCACCTTTCAGCTAACAGTTAGAAGACACAGTATTGCTTCCGAGCTGGAAAGTGTGCACCAGCAGGGAGAGAAAAGGAAGCAGTCAGGATAGGGATTGCCCTGGTAAACCGGAGTTGTTTGTTGTTGCTTCAAAACTTGCATGCAGCCTTCTCAAATACACATTTTAGTAGTTCAGAGTTGAAGCAAACGTATTAACGTTGATGCCAAATATGCTTAATTTGTATATAGTGGGAAAATATACATTTTTTTAAAACAATATAATGGTATCATAGTCACATTAAATACAACCTAAATAACTTTGAATTTCTAAAAGAGAGAGAATGTTATCATAAGATATGTTTAGTATGGTGTGTTTAGCTACACCTGCTTTGATTCTAACATTAGATTAAAAAATTGAATTTGTAATATCAGGTCTTCCCACTTTGCTCAGTGCTGCTTACTCAGTTTATTTTGTACATCTTTACTTAGGGGTCTGTCTTCATATTTAACTGAGATTGCTTTTTGGTTTGACAACCAGTATAACTTTTCACAGCACTGGTATTTCTTACCAGTGAGACCATGCATGGAGTTTGCTGGCCTCTTCTCTTTCTGAGTGTGTGAAATAGCACAGTGTATAAGTCTCCTCTGGGAGGAAGTCTCTCCTAGTGCCTGTCTTCCAGCTAACCATGATGCATTTGTGTAAGTTACAAAAAGGCACCCTCCCTCCACAGATGAATCACCTTAGATGCTGTTTTTTTGCAGACTGGAGCCATAATAGGGGCAGATTCTGGGCCCTCCCACTGGGAACCTTTTTAAAATCCACGAACTGTACCCAGTGGCCCTATCCATGACTCACCTGACTTTTCCACTTTTCTTTGATTAAGTTGTGGATTAAATTGAATGGTTTCAAGTGGCATTTAGAACTACTGTTGTGCTAGCTGGGATACACAGTAACGTGACCCCACTCTTTTTTTCCCATGGGGCCCAGAGAGAGCTGTATAACCACATGTGAACATGGCACTGAATGTTGCTTTATTTATCTGAATAACTAAAATATGTAGTTGTTGTTAGTGACATATAATTTCTGTAATAAATTCTGCTAATCTTGGTGATAAAATGAAGTGTTGCTCTTCCAACCATATGAAAAATGATGGCGATTTTGTTTTCTTTAATCTGTGAAAATAAAAGGAAAGGAAAAATTAAAATTCACTAAACATAACCAGTACCCTGTATATATGATTTGTTTTTTTACATCATTCGCATCTGTGTTCATAAATTTGCTTTCTGTTAAAAGTTTTGGGGGGAAAAAACAAGAGATAAAGGTTCGATTAGTTCTCATGCATTATAGAACATTCAGCATTCGGCTGTACCCATTAACTGCCAGAAGCAGCTCCCAGTCAGTCATACCTGAAAAATAAATAGTGGAATGACCAGTGATCCATTTGTTTTTCTTAGCATTGGTAGTCAAGTCTTCTATGTAAAAAATAGCAAAATATGTTCTCCACGTCTTAGGAATGCTAATTAATAGGCAGAGAATGATAACAAAGTGATAGGAAATAAGGTGTTCATTTTAATCCCCTAAGGTGTGTAGAATCTTACCTACAGAAATGTTAAGGTTAAATCTTGTTCTGGATTTGTATCTGAATTTAAGCTGATCCCACTACTTTTTCCTCCTCTGCGTGTAATATATTTATAGGAAATATTTCTTTCCTTTGATGACATCAGTGTGATAGATAAGATTTATGAGATATCCCAATTATTCAGAATTTCCAAAATATAAAGTCCTTAAAATTAATTTGGTCTTTGGGCTTCCTTAAGCGTCTTTGGCTTTGACATTGCTTATATAATATGTTTATATTATTTGTATTACGTATTTTGAATTAATGGAATCCAGTGTAATGAGCTTTTTTAGTTTAAAAACGTTTGAGGTAGATGCCATGTATACTTCTTCCTCTGCAAAGCATGAGTCGCACCTGATATGTTAGTGTGTTTTGGAGTATGGCCTGTGAACCATACTAATGATTCTTGGGAGTCTGTCAGGCAGCCTAGGAGTGTTAGAAGGAAAGCAAAACAATGAAGCAATCTTGTGCACAGTTCACAAATTTGAAATGTAAGCTTAGTTACGATTTTCTTCGAAATTCCACAGTGTTTTGAAGGTTGGACACAATGGTTTATGCACAGATGACAAAGTTTGTGCTAGTCTGTCTCAGCTCCTAGTCACCAGGGTGCAATTTATCTCTGGTAACATTTTTATGTTTTTTGTGTATTGTTTGTTAATTTGCATTTCCTATCGCTTTACTTTGTTGTATTATATTCCCAGTTCACAAATATGTCCCACTGGTTCAGAAGTGATTTCTTGAATAGTAAAACCTGTTAATGAAAATAGAAACAAGACTGCTATAACTCAGAATAACGTTTTAAACATTGTTAAACAAAAGAGGACTGTTAAAGTTATATAAGTGTGAGTCTTTGGTATGACAGCGATTTTGCACAAGGAGGGAAAGTGTGAGAAATTTCAGTAATGGACATCTGAAAAGTAGACTTTACTGAACGAATTATTCATTTTCTGCTAGAGTCTAGTATATTATGGGCTATATAAAGTGTCAAACGGTGGTGAGAAACCATTTAAACTTTTCTGAGTTTTCACATAAAGCCTAGAAACCTCTCTGGTTAAGTTTTCCAGAACGTGCGTTCAGTAGTCTTTGTCACGTTGGTGAGTTTGGTAACTAAAGGTAGAGAAAGGAGGACAGAACCATGGGAGCGGTATTCACAATAAAATGTCTTTTAGCAATTTACCAATTATGCAGTTACTGATGAGCATTTTGATCAAGGAGAGAACAGAAGAATCTCTTTGGTAATATTCCTTTAATAAATGGCTCTGTTGGGCATCTCCTGTTGGAATATTCACGTAATGCGTACTTTACATCCTGTTTCATTTTACAGTTGAGCCCACTCCATACCCTGCTCGCCTGGTTCTTTTCTAGTTCCTCTCAGTGAATGGCACTGTCCCCCAGGCATGCAAGCCAGAAACCTCAGAATCATCCTAGACGACTCCTGCCGCAGTCTCACTGTCTAATCCAACCTTGAGTCTTGCTGATTTTATTTCTTGCCTGTCTTGAGAATGTCTACTTTTCTCTTCTCCTTTGTGACCACTCTAGACAAAACTACTAATATCTCTCTCTTGGACTACCCCAGTAGCCTTCTAACCGGTCTTTCTGCGTCCACTTTGCATCCTTCTATATATTCACACGGAGCCCTGGTGGCACAGTGGTTAAGAGCTACGGTGAGCTACAGCTGCTAACCAAAAGGTCGGCAGTTCTAATCCACCAGCCGCTCCTTGGAAACCCAGTGGGGTAGCTCTAATCTGTTTTATGGGGTCTCTACGAGTTGGAATCAACTCAATGGCAATGGGTATTACAGGTGTATATTCACACACACATACACATACACTGTTTCAAAAGTCAAGGATGCAAAATAAACTCTGATTATGTCATGCTTGTTTAACCTTTTAGATGGTGTTCCGTTTTTTGGTAATCTAAAATTCAAATTCATTAACATATACCTTGTCTTCCACCTCATAGACTACCAACTCCCCTTAGGAGTTGTTTCTCCCCGCACCCCTCATCACCCAGTCTCCAGCTGCAGTGACTTTCTTTCATCTGCTCCTATTCATAGCTTCTAGCCTCCAGGCATTTTCAGCTTTACACCCCACCCTCTGCCTAGGCCTGTTGCCCCTCTTCACTTAATTCTTACTCATCCAGCAGTTTTCAGCCTTCGAGTCACTTCTTCAGGGAAACCTTTCCTGTTGTCTGGAACGATGTTAAATCCCCTACCCTCTACCCCCTTAAAAGCAGTCTTAACTGAGGATTATTCATAAATATGTGTGCTTTAATTTTTGTTAGTTTTGGCTTGGGTGGTAGTTTTGTTTGTTTTTGATACCTGATTTCTGCCTCTGCCCCTTAAAACGTCAATTCTGATTGCTTGGCTTTTATTGGCTGTAAAGCATACATTGTTTCCGACGTACATTCTCAAGAAACTTAAGATTTACTGAAATCGCTATGGAACATTTTTCTCTAGGGGAAAATGAAGGAGGCTAGTAATCTTAAAATCATCTGTGAATTTTAGATTAACCATCTGACTGTTTAAAAAGTCATATTCTCTTACTTATTTTAAGAGTCATATTTCCGTTTTTTCCTAGTTGGGCATCTGCGGTTTGTTGACATAGTAAACTAGTCTATTTTTAATTTCTGGATAGGGACTTCAAAATGTCTTTGCTGTTCGAAAAAATTACTTTTTCATAATTTTTATTATTGCACTAAAATGTTTCATTTTTTTTTTTAAGAAATGAAACATCACAGATAGAGTTGAAGCCACCCTCTGGCTTTCTTGGTCTCATGCTTGTCTTTTCCTACCTAGATGTAACTACTATCCTGAATTTATTATTCCTATTTATGGTTGGTTGTTTTGTCCTTTAACATTTTATCATGGTGAATCCGTATATAGAATACTATGTAGTATTTATTTTTAAATCTCCTGTTCTTCTGCCACTTGATTTTGTCATTTAACGCTGTCGTGTAGTTTTATTTATGTTATCTACATAATCTAGTTCTTTTTCTTTGCCACTGTTGTATTCCGTCGTATGAGTCTACCATAGTTTATCCATCTCCCATTAATAAATACACTAAATTTATCCATTCTGTTGATGGATATCTCGCTTGTTCCTGGTGGTGCTTTTTTGTTTGTTTGTTTTGTTGGAGCAAAGCACCAGAGACATTCACAAATCTGGGAGACACACACTTGCATCCAAGCAGAGTGGTGTGTTCCAAATGGTAAGAAGAGAGAGAGGTTTTTATTAGGTGAAACAAACAAAGGTCTCTGTGCACGGGAGTGTGAGGGGGTACATGGCAGAAGTTACAAGGGGTTTGTCAATCTACAGACTTTCTTAACATTAATCTCTACCCCCCTGGAACATATTTGCCCAAGACGTTCTTCTTAACATCAGCAAGTCTGTTTGTTAACATCCTGGGGAACGATTGCGTAGACTTTCTGCATGTTTGCCTCTCCATCTTACCTTAAGGTAACAAGCTGCCTACCTTTACACGTTTATAAAGAGTCAGCAGAAATGGAGCGAAGGTCTCAGCGAGTGAATGAAGTCTGATTTGAGGGAATCAGTAAATTTAGAACTAAGACTTGGTTGTTCGATGTTTACCTCATCTTGGTTGCAGAGTTATGAGACAATTGCAGGGCTTCATCGTTACTTAACATTGTCAATTCTATTTCCTAACTTCCTGAGATAATGTTGACTAAAACTATTCTCTCTAGGACAAGCTGCATAAACATTGACAAACATCTTTTAACAAACAGTTCCTAGCACAAAGTAAAATCTTGCTCCTTTGTGTTGCAGTTAAATTTTTACAAGAGGCTGAATTGTCTTTTCAGCAAAAGCAGAAGCTTGTAGTTCAGAATGCAGTTTGATTCAAAAATGGAATTTAATTAGATCTGGATTGGCCACCTTAGCTCATGCCAAGCATCCCAGTTTTAAGGTCCGCGTACACAGTTTGTTGTTTGTTTTGTATAATTTTTTTTTTTTTTTGCTTCTGCAGACAATGTTGCAATGATCATTATTGTGTATATCTTCGTGTGCACATGTATAGAGGGATATATCTTCCCCAAGTGGATTGTTGGGTTGAAGGTCATACACATCCCCAACTTTATTAGATAATGTCAAATTACTCTTCAAAGTGGTGGCACCGATTTATACTTCTGCGAACATTGTGTAAGATTTACTGTTGCCCCACGTTCTTTCCAGCACTTTATGTTATCAGATCTCTTAATCTGCGTCAACTTTATGGATGCAAAATTGTACCTAGTTTTGTTTATAATTTCCATGATTCCATCTTTTCAAATTTAATCTATTTGTATGTTTAATATCTTTCCTCTGGAATTATTTATCTCTTACAATTTATATATATTTGTGCCCAGAGTTGTTCAGTGCCTTTGGAGAGATTGAAGCAATATAAAATTGGTACCAGTTCACAAGAAATAAAGAATCTCACAATTTATCTGGGAAAACAAAACTTTGAAAAAGTAGGACAGCCTACCATTTAGAGGCTATTTCCTTCTGTAGTTTATAATGAATAATTGACTACAACTTGTCAAGTTTGGGAAATAATGCTGATATTTTTTTAAATTAGAAATTATATAATATATGTTCATTGAATTATATCTAGATCTCCTCTTCTACACTGCTATTTCATTGGAAGGAGTTTACCTAAGTTGTTATAACGCTACTGAAAATAATTTTAAAAATATTTCATGTCCCAATAAGATGTCTGAAAGCTAGAACAGGAGGAACATGATGATTTCAGAAATTAAAAAGCTGGAAGTTTATAATAAACCCTTCATGTTAATACGGTCAAATCATATATATGTTTTTGTTGTTGTGTGCCATCGAGAATTCTGACTCAGTGTGACCCTATGGGGTAGAGTAGAACTACCCCATTGGGTTTCCCAGGCTGTAATCTTTATGGAAGCAGGCTGCCACATCTTTCTTCCACAGAGTGGCTAAGGGGTTTGAATCGCTGACCTTTCAGTTAGCAGCCAAGCACTTAACCATTGCGCCACCAGGGCTCCTACATCATATATACAATCCCTCAACAAATGGCACATCTGAGAGAACCTAGACAAGGACCTAGCAGTCTCTTAGAACTGAGCGTCACCTGCAGGGTAAGGTAGTGTCCACGCTTCACATTAATAGGCCAGTAAACTGCTGTCAAATATGCGGATATAATTGTTTGCAGAGATTGCAGTGAAGATGAAGAGCCCTCACAAAACCCAAATCAAAGCGAAAGACTAAGAAGGCTGTGCTGAAGAACACAGGAAGATGTGCATGTCCTCCACCTTCTGCATGCCCAGTTTACTGACTCTGAAGGTGGCCTTGGAGAGCTCTCCCTGCAGCAACAGCCTTGACCGCAGCCGCCTTTATCAAGTTCCCACGGCCCCAGAACTGTCCTCTCTGAGCTTCAAGATTAAGCCAGTGGTGAAGAAGCCCTATGACACTGACGAGGCCAGGGGCAACACAGTGAACAGGTTTGGTGGAAAGAAGACGGCTTGCATTTGACAACCCCTGACTGTGATGCTTTGAGTGTAAATAGAATGAGACTGTCTAAAGTATATCCAGTTGGTTAGTTGTAAATATTACAGATTTTCCAACTATCAAAAAAGAGTGATAGGCAGAAGGGATGGAAGACACAGGAAGGAACAAGGAGTAGTAGAGAGGAAAGAAGGAAAATGCTCATAATTGAGGCAAATGTTGATGACATGACGCTAATGGATTTCACTAATCCTGACCTAATCCCTAGCCAGGAAGGACTGAATTGGAAAGTAAACATATCACTATAGACTTGAGGATTATTTACTCGTTTCAGTTATCTGGGACAAAGTCAAGAACCAAGAAGGAAACGATGACCTCTGAACAACTGGAGTGGTTTCCACAAAGTCCAAACAGTGAAGACCCTTTTAGTCATAGAAGGCCCGCCTCAAGCCTTCACTCAACACCTGTTTCTCTAATTCAGCACACAATTTTAACAACTCTGGCCTTAATTTCCAGCCCACAGCAAACCCATGACATTAAGTTCAAAGGGAATTAGTAACTTCAGAGCTCTCTTGCTGAATTTATGTTAGAAACATCGAGATGTCACAGCTTGAACATGAGAAAGAAAAAAATAGAACTAAAAATTAGGATCAGAAGCTCAAATAGTAATATGGAGCTATTTGATATACTTACAGACAGCTGTATTTTTCTTACTTGTACCTGGAGCATATGGCACGCACAGTAATTGACTTCTATAACAATAATGCTTCATCTCAGGGTAGACTCCTTACCATGGTCTGAATATAACCCTCCGCTCCTCCACTCAACCCTCCTTACCTTTCCTAAAGGAAGAGTAAGCTCTCCTAAGATGGATACCCTTTCCAGTAGGGGTCCACTCTGGGCTGTGTGTGGCTTGTTCTGTCTCCTCTCCCTGTTCCCTTTGACCCATGCAGCTGGTACAGGAAAACATGTAAGAGTTTTAGCGAGGGGTAGGGGGATGGAGAGGAAGAGACATCTTAGACCTTCACTGAGGTTACGTGCTACTGCTCAATTTGCTGTAATTCTCTAGATTTGGAGAGTTGGTGACCCAAATCCAGCTGATGGTTGGGTGTTTCTTTGGGAGGAAGGTTGATTAGTGGAGCAGGATTCTAGCATTTCATTATCCTTAGTCATAATACCACTTAACACATCCTAATCACTCCTGCCAACAGCACGTACTCTTGCTCCTTCCACAGCTGCCCCTCTTCAGCCATCACACACCCAACCCATACATGCTTTCTTGCTCTTGTTTATTGTGGGTTTTTCTCGCTCCTTGTCAAAATCTGCCGAAGGCGAGGAAACTAAGGATAGAACAATATATTCAAGACATCTTTGGAATGTAGGAATCCAATGGCTGTGTATTATTACTATTATAACTGGAATTAGAGAACTTCAGCCCTTCCTGTAGCCATTTCTCTGGCTTCATCTCCAGATGGAAGTGAAGTGGCCTTCTGTATTCAGGTATTATTTTTGTTAGGTGCCCTAATTTTTCCAAGATGGTTTTAATCCTATCCTCAGCTCAGCTCTGTTCTTGTTAGAACAGAGTACCTACACTCCAGGTACTGGTTGGGGACTATGATCGTGCCGCTCAAAAGCCCAGCTTAAAAAACAATCAAATAAGCAAAACAAAAACAGCATTTATGCAGGAATGGCCGGAGGATATGCAGCTAATCTATTCCTTTAGATCAGAGATTCTCAAACATGGCGCTGCCAGGAGACATCACTGTGTTTTACTTAGTTGTGCAGAGTATACTACACTCAGAGTATACTCTAGTTATGCTGATGCGCCCTAGCTGTTTGCTTCTCAGAGTGAGCTACCAAATTTGCCAATAATTTAATAAAAACTGTCTGGAGTAAATTCGTACTTGCCCTTATGACAGTGTTGTTCTCTTTAGCAATTCAGTGTGCTTTCTTGAGGCAGAAGAGGAAGAAGAGTTAGAATGAAGCAGCCAACCTGGCATGTTTGTGCTGCAGCTTAATGGGCCAGCCTTCTTGGTACACAGTAAATCCCTACGCCAGCTAAGAAGTAACATCCAAGCTTTTCTCTGGTGTAATCAGGAGCTCTTAATTGAAAAATGAAAGCGAGGAATTATTTTAAAAAGATACATATACTTCCCGCAATAAAAAATGATATAAACATTTAACATTTAAACTGAGCACAGAAAGGTACAACCATTGACCTGTCTTTTGATGTAGGGCTAAGGCGGTTTACAGAAATTTAGGTCTGCTGATTGAGATTCTGCTTTATCTTGCAGAAACCACACTCGTAAGCTCACAACGCATTTACTACCATTTCCATTTTTTTTGTTTGTTTTATTTTTTTTCCTTCTTTTCTCTTTTAAATTAATGGAGAGAGAATTTAAAGACTCCTAGGAGGTAATCTGAGAGCAAAACCTCAGATTTTATTTTAGTCTTTTATATTTATTTTGCCCACACCTAACTAGGCAGCAATTTCTTTAGCAGCTTTTCTGAAGTATTTCCAAAGTATTCAATTTACTTTTTTTTGTTAAATAACAAGCTTGTAATTCATTGGTTTATGTAAACTTTAATGTGGCAGACAGACTAACATGACCCCCCATGTTTCCCTCCTCCCAGTGTTCATACCCTTGTGTAATCCCTCCCCTTGAGTGTGAGCAGGACCTGTGTATGCCTTGCTTCTAACCAGCAGGTGGGGGTTTTACTACCCTGATTACATTACATTGTATAAAACTCTGTCTTGCCAGCAGATTTACTCCAGAGATTTTTCTTGCTGGCTTAAGAAGATAAACAGTCATGTTAGAGAAGCTCACTTGGCAAGGAGCTGAGGGCGGCCTCCGGCTGAGAGCCTACTGGAAGCCTAGTCTTAGCACTAGAGCTGCTTGGAAATAGATTCTTCCCCAGTTGATCCTGTAGATGTTAATGCAGCCTGAACAACACATTGACTGCAGCCTGGTGAGACCCTGTACATGGGACCAGCAAAGCCGTGCCCGGAACACTGACCCATTAAAACGGTGTGTTGCTTTAAGCTGCTAGGTTTGTGTAGTAGAAAACTAATACATTGCTGTCATGGATTGAATTGTGTCCCCCGAAAATATCTGTCAGCTTGGCTAGGTCATGATTCCCAGTATTGTATGATTGTCTCCCATTTTGTCATCTGATGTGATTTCCCCATATGTTGTAAATCCTGTCACTATGATGTAATGAGATGGATTAGTGGCAGTTACATTGATGAGATCTACAAGATTAGATAGCGTCTTGAGCCAACCTCTTTTGAGATATAAAAGAGAAGTGAGCAGAGAGACATGGGCACCTCATACCACGGAGAAAGAGGCTCCGGGAGCAGAGTGCATCCTTTGGACCTGGGGTTCCTGCACAGAGGAGCTCCTAGTCTAGGGGAAGATTGATGAGAAGGACCCTCCTCCAGAGCCAACAGAGAGAGAAAGCCTTCCCTGGAGCTGACACCCTGAATTTGGACTTCTAGCATACTAGACTGTGAGAGAATAAATTTCTGTTTGTTAAAGCCGTCCACTTGTGGTATTTCTGTTACAGCAGCGCTGGATAACCAAGACAGTTGCTTAAATAGATGTAACAAGTACGACTAGAGAACATGTTTGAGACCTAGATAACCTTTGGTAATTACCATACTGCTCAGCTGAGGGGAGATGGGGATGCAGGGAGGGCAGAGGGACTGTGGAGTGATAGTTAATCTAGCAAGTGGAAGCTAGTTACAAAGATTTCTACTGTCCTGTATTGCTTGTGGGTTTTGGTTTTATAGTTACTTCTGCCAGTCTAACAAATTAAATTGTAATAAGAAAACAGGAATAGATGAAGAAAGCAGAAGTAATTCATTTATATACAAGTGTAGGTGAGCAAAAAGGATTCCAGGACCTTTTTTTCTGTTAAAAGCACATAATGGTGACAATACAAATAAAACATATAAGAATGCTATTCACACTAATAACAAGCTCAGACACTTTAAACTCTATATAACGTAGCAAAACCAAAGTCAGGACCATTTGTTTTTATTCTCTATAATACATCTTCGGAGGTTCGGGGGAAAAACAATGTTAAAACAAATAAAGTTCCATATATTTTTACCTTAGTTGCAATTTTTTTCTTGTAAAATGATTTTTTTAATCTTTAAATGGCTAGTTTTATTAATCAAGCCTTAAGAAATGGTTTTACGAATTTCATGACAGTAATATTTGATTTGTTTTTCTGGCAGCAATTCTTTGGTTATATTAAAACCTAGGATCATCAGATTTGTGATTTTACAGTTATATGTGAATTTTATCTGCTAATGTGCCGTAACAAGGAAAAGAAAAAGGTTGGAAATTAGAAGTCTAGATCCTCTGAAAATCTAACGCAAGAGTCCTGCTCTCAGTGTCAACCCAGGTAGCCCCTGAGCAGTGATTACCTGCTGAGGTGCTCCCTCACTTCCTTTTTGAGGTTGAGGGAGGTGAAGGCCTTGGTCTGAGGGAGTGGTGTCAGGTGAGCAGAGGGAGGAGTCTCAGGTGGTGTCAGGAACCAACGTAAGGATCCTGAGCGAGTTCTGAGGAGGCTGTCCACCTTAGGACAGAGAAGACCCTACAGAGTCCTGGTCGGCCCTGGAACAGGTGGCATCCCCTCTGTCCTGGGATTGGTGGTCCCCTTAGTCCTCATTGCGAGTATTCGCCTGGACTCCTGGCACTACCTGGGCACATTTCGTTTGCTGACCTGAGTCCCCCCCCTCAGAGCAAGGCCATCGCCTCTCTGAGAGCAGCAAGGAGGAGGTGAGGGTATGCACCTTCTGGCCACTCTGTCCAGGGCCTCCCAGGCTGCCCGGGTAAGGACCTGGTCTCTCATGACAGACTGGACTCAACAGTAGATTGGTAGTCAAGGTGTTTAAGGAGCAGTCCATGCAGCACAGTCAGCTTGTATTGTTGAGCGTTGGGATGGCCTCCTAAACAATTGACTCAAAAAGACTGCCAGTGGTGCTTCATCTCCTCCTGGTTCACATACTTTAGTAAGGCAGTTTTATTAATGAACGCAGCGGTCCATCCAGGGGCCGGGTGTTCAGTTATGATAAGAGCCCAGTACCCAGCTAGTAGCTGCTTTTCAAAAAGGGTAGCTGTCTTGTTGTTTTTACCAGTTGCTGTCAAGTTAATTCCGACTCATGATGACCCCTGTGTGTCAGAGTAGCACTGTGCTCCATAGGATTTTCAATGGCCAATTTTTCAGAAGTAAATTGTCAGGCATTTTCTTTCAGAGTGTCTCTGGATAGACTTGAACCTCCAACCTTTTGGTTAGTAGCTGAGCTTGTTAATTGTTTACTCTACCCAGGGACTCCATACCAACCTTAGGCAGGTGGTTATCTGTAGGGTAGGAAGGGAAAAAGAAAGATGGGGTGAGCCTTTACTATGACTGTAATGATTTCTTAGCAATACTTTATTAAAATAAAAAACCTATAAAATAAACTCACTAATTTAAAAATTCATATTTTTTCTTAAAAATAAAGGAAAAAACCTAGTGTGAATGTGGCTGAATATTAACATCAGTTGTTTAATCCTCATGGTAAGATACAGAGGTGCTGTAATGATTTCTATACTTTTAAGCAAATCTGAACTATTTCATAATTCTAAGAAAAAGTGGGGAGAAGAACACTCATTACAGTCAAAGAGGGACGGCTGATGTAAAGGGCCTGAGTAGAGAAGGATCTTGTTGTTAGGTGCCGTCTACAACAGAACGAAACACTGCCTGGTCCTGCTCCATCCTCACAGTCGTTGCTATGCTTGAGCCCACTGTTGCAGCCACTGTGTCAATCCATATTGTTGAGGGTCTTCTTATTTTTTGCTGACCCTGCACTTTACCAAGCATGATGCCCTTCTCCAGGGACTGGTCCCTCCTGATAACATGTCCAAAGAATGGGAGATGAAGTCTTACCATCCTTGCTTCTAAGGAGCATTCTGGCTGCACTTCTTCTTAGACAGATTTGTTTGTTCTTTTGGCAGTCCCACAGTATATTCAATATTCTTCACCAACACTACAACTCCAAGACGTCAATTCTTCTTCAGTCTTCTTGTTCATTGTTTAGCTTTCACATGCATATGAGGTGATTGAAAACACCACGGCTTGGGTCAGGTGCACCTTACTCCTCAAAGTGACATCTTTGCTTTGTAACACTTTAAGGGATCTTTTGCAGCAGATTTGCCCAGTGCAATGCATCGTTTGATTTCTTGACTGCTGCTTCCATGGGCGTTGATTGTGGATCCAAGTAAAATGAAATCTTTGACAACTTCAGTCTTTTCTCCATTTATCATGATGTTGCTTATTGGTCCAGTTGTGAGGATTTTTGTTTTCTTTCAGTTGAGGTGTAATCTATCCTGAAGGATGTGGCCTTTGATCTTCATTAAGTGCTTTAAGTCCTCTACCCTTTCAGCAAGCAGGGTTGTGTCATCTGCATAACCCAGGTTGCTAATGAGTCTTCCTGAGATCCTGATGCCCTGTTCTTCTTCATATAGTCCAGCTTCTCAGATTGTTTGCTCAGCATACACTTTGAACAAGTAGGGAGGAAAGGATGCAACCCTGACACACACCTTTCTTGACTTTAAACCATGCAGTATCCCCTTGTTCTGTTTCAGCAACTGCCTCTTGGTCTATGTACAGGTTCTGCATGAGCACAGTTAAGTGCTCTGGAATTCCCATTCTTCATAAAGTTATCCGTAATTCGTTATGATCCACGTAGTCAGATGCCTTTGCATAGTTAATAAAGCACAGGTAAACATCTTTCTGGTATTCTCTGCTTTCAGCCAGGATCAGTCTGACATGAGCAGTGATATCCCTCGTTCATGTCCATTTCTGAACCTGGGTTGAATTTGTGGCTGTTCTCTGTTGATGTACTGCTGCAACCACTTTTGAATTTTCTTCAGCAAAATTTTACTTGTGTGTGATATTAATGATACTGTTTGATGATTTCCACATTCTGTTTGATCACCTTTCTTTGGAATAGGCACAAATACGGATCTCTTCCAGTTGGTTGGCCAGGTAGCTGTCTTCCAAATTTCTTGGCATAGACGAGTGAGCACTTCCAGTGCTGCATC
>NW_004443975.1:15253664-15364513 GCF_000243295.1 Trichechus manatus latirostris | reverse complement strand
TGGCATAGACGAGTGAGCACTTCCAGTGCTGCATCCATTTGTTGAAACATGTCAGCATCCTGGAGCCTTGTTTTTCGCCAGTGCCTTCAGTGCAGCTTGGACTCTTTCCTTCAGTACCATTGGTTCTAGATCATATGCTACCGCCTGTAATGACTGAATGTCAACCAGTTCTTTTTGGTACGGTGACTGTATTCCTTCCATTTTCTTTTGATGCTTTGTGCGTCGTTCAATATTTTCCCTGTAGAATCCCTCAGAATTGCAGCTTGAGGCTTGAATTTTTTCTTCAGTTCTTTCAGCTTCAGAAATGCCTAGAGCATTCTTTCCTTTTGTTTTTCTAACTCCAGGTCTTTGCACATATCATTATAATACTTTATTTCGTCTTCTTGAGCTGCCCTTTGAAATCTTCTGTTCAGCTCTTTTACATCATCATTTCTTCCCTTCGCTTTAGGTACTTGACTTTCAAGAGCAAATTTCAGCATCTCTTTTGACATCCATTTTGGTCTTTGCTTTCTTTCCTGTCTTTTTAATGACCTCCTGCTTTCTTCATGTATGATGTCCTTGATGTCATTCCACAACTCATCTGTTCTTTGGTCATTAATGTTCAGTTCATCAAATCTGTTCTTGAAGTGGTCTTTCAGTTCAGGTGGAATATACTCAGGGTCATACTTTGGCTCGCGTGGACTTGTTCTAATTTTCTTCAGCTTCGGCTTGAACTTGCAAAGGAGCAGTTGATGGCCTTGTTCTGACTCATGATATTGAGCTTTTCCATCGTCTCTTTCCACAGATGTAGTCAATTTGATTCTTGAGTATTACATCTGGCAAGGTCCACTGTTTAGTCCCTGTTTATGTCGTTGAAAAACGTTATTTGCAATGAAGAAGTCATTGGTCTTGAAAAATTCTATCATGCAACCTCCGGCGTCGTTTCTGTCACCAAGGCCATATTTTCCAACTACCGATTCTTCTTTGTTTTCAGCTTTTGCATACCAATCACCAGTAATTATCAATGCATCTTCATTGCATGTTTGATCAGTTTCAGACTGCAGAAGTTGGTAAAATTCTAGGGAAGGATCTTAGCAAATCCAAAAAACTGAGAGAAAAATGCTGGATGACTTGAGTGCAAGTCAGTCTAGGAGAAAGAATGTCGAGATCAGTCTAGAGAAGTAAACAGAACCCTGATTGCCAGGGGCTGGTGGCTCGTTTTAGAGACTATGGATTTTGTTCCAAGAGCGCTGGGAACTCGTCAGTGGTTTTACACAGTGGAATGCTGTGTGGTTAATGGATTGGAAGATGGGACGACAGAGTGGAGAGTGCAGAAAGGATGCACTAAAACAGTGGTAGCAATATGGATGGATAGAAGCTGATAGATTTGAGATATACCTTGGAGGTAGAAGTAACAGATCTTGGTGATGAATCTGATACAGAAATTTAGGAGGAGTGTGATAGTTAATTTGATGTGTCAGCTAAACTAGGCTATGTTTCTCAGTGGTTTGACCAGGTACTGGACTGGTTGTTGTTCAGTAATAAAATATAAGGTAGAAGCAGCAGTCAAGAAATTAAACAATGCATTGCATTGGGCAGATATGCTGCAAGAGACCTCTTTAAAGTGTTAGTAAGCAAAGATGTCACTTTGAGGACTAAGGTGTGCCTGACTCAAGCGTGGCTATTTTCAACTGCCTTACATGTATGCGAAAGTTGGACAATGAGTAAGGAAGACTGAAGAAGAAATGATGCCTTCGAATTATGGTGTTGGCGAAGAATATTGAATATACTGTGGACTGCCGGAAGAATGAATAAATCTGTCTTGGAAGAAGTACAGCCTTAATATTCATTAGAAGCAAGGATGGTGAGACTTCGTCTCACATACTTTGGACGTGTTGTCAGGAGGGATCAGTCGCTGGAGACGGGCATCATGCTTGGTAAAGTAGAGGGTCAGTGAAAAATAGGAAGACCCTCAACGAGATAGATTGACACAGTGGCTGCAGCAGTGGGCTCAAACTTAGCAACGATTGTGAGGATGTTGCAGGACAGGGCAGTGTTTTGTTCTGTTGTATATAGGGTCGCTCTGAGTCAGAACTGATCTGATGGCACCTAACAACAATAATAACATAGAGGGAAAAAATGCCAAGTCATACTTTTGAAAAATTTGCCTTATGTTTGTCAGAAAGTAAAATAAGAGAGAAGGAAAGTATTAACATTCACGTTTCCAGTGACTCATCATTTTGTATTGGTTTTATGTAAAGTGGTAGATACTTTTATCGTTCCTTAATATTGTTGTGTAAGTCTCCCTGAAAATGCTACTGAAAATAGTTTGCTTTCTTTTCAATTTTTATTTAAGTGTAAGTTTGTGTCTTTTAATATTTCATGAAATGCCTGACCAACCAGTAGAGATGACTTAAAGAGTGGGACACCCGAGGAAGGTTGTTTTTGGATAGGTGAAAATTATGTGCATGACCTTTCAGTTTTGCTTCCACATTGTATTTCTTTTATTTCTGGGAGTGACGAGTAGTTGAATAAAGTGTAAGTTTTATTGTGTGTAGCATATTCACTCACACACACACAGAACCGTAGGATTCTAGAACTGTAACGAGAATTTGAGTAGTTGAAATTCTCTTAGAAACCAAGTCTCAGCAGAGTGAGCATTTCAGTGTGGGTTACATAGCTTGCATAGAGTTGGAACTGAGAAACAGAAAGAAATCTCTGGTTTCTCAGTTCATTGCAAGGATCCTGTAGTGTCTCGTAAGCAGATGCATTTCTTCAAATGGATGTTTCGATTGGCTCACTGCTTGAGTGTTCTTTTTTAACAGAAATACGTCTGCCTGTTTTCTTTAACAGTTGTTTCGAGAAGTACGAATCATGAAGATATTGAATCATCCTAATATAGGTATGAAATTTATATATACAATTGATAATGATGTATTTTCTTTCATTTGAGGGTATTTGAAAAAATACGATTTTAAGGATGTTTTACCTAAACAGAAGAAAAGTAATCTGAATGATAAACTGAAAAAGTAATACTTTGGGTAAAAATAAGTAATAAGAAAGCTAACTGAACGTTATAAATTGCTATTTTCTACCGTCTTTCTGTCTAATGCTCTCCACTAAAATTATGCGTATGACTTGGAATTAAAGTTAATACATAAAAATATAGTTTTTTTATCTCCTTACTAAATCTAAGTAGAGAGTGCATGCCATTTAGGTATTTATAAAAAATGAATTTCATATAATTTGATAATATACACTTGGGTTTGATCATAGTTGATAGACAAAAAACTAACTTGCATTTTTAACAAAGTTTAAAGTTGATTTCAATTTTAGTAAATTTATTTCTGTAAGTTCTGAATATTTCCCTATATCTACAAATAAATTTATTGATCAGAGATGTTACTATATGAAATAATTTGACTGTAATAGGTGAAAAACAATTCTTTTAATCTGTTTATTTTTGAACACTTGTTTTTTTGCACATTTAAAAATCTTGTCTTTATCAAAGGTATTAACGTGAGTATTTGTTGGGAATAGTTTCAACTCTATCATTCTGATAATTTGGTAGTTGTTTTTAACCATATACTTTTATAACATCACATAAATATAAAAACATTTTTTAAATTTTTCTTCCTATGCCAAAGACTGTTTAACATTGAATCACATAGTCTCTTGTAAGCTTTAGTTAAACTTTTTAATTATTACTCTGATTTTAAGAGTCTCCTTTTCACTACCTTATTTTAATTAGAAAAAAGCAATTTTTTTTTCAATCCCAGAAATTTAACTCTCTTTTGAATCAGCAGTTGGTTCCAGATCACTTAGTGGTCAGTAGTTTTTTTTCCCATAGGACTAATAACCCTTGGAAAATTTTTTTAATTTAAAATTGTGATTAATAATTTTTTATAAATCCTCTAAAATTTTCTGTTGATTTAGTGTTGCTTTACATTTCTTAAAGCACATTCAGACTATGCTAACAATTATAGAGTTATGTCTCTTAATTTCTTTTTTCAGTAAAATTATTTGAAGTTATCGAAACAGAGAAGACCCTCTATTTAGTCATGGAATACGCCAGTGGGGGTAAGAATGAGGGGGATTGAAAAGTTATCTTTGATGAGCCATAAAGAATTATCAATGCCTAAAGGTTCATTATAACATTGATGTCCTCATTATCGTTAATAGATCTACAGTTTTATTAAAATGCCTTTGAAGCATATCTTAAGGAAAATTCAGTGTTTGCTTTGAAGACTTATTTAGCTTAAATTTAATTATTGAATTTTTTACTTACTTTAAATTACTTAGGGACATCTTCCAAAACTCTAACTTCACCTTGTCATCTATTAATGTTTCGGTTCGCTTGTCTAAGTATTATTATATTATAATAATATATCATAGTATTGTTATGATTAGAAGCTTTTGGTTATAAGCAGGGAGAATCTCCAACACAGAATGTATTCAGTAAAGTTTATAGTAAAAGCATGTCCTAGGTCAGATATTTATTTTACTGGTTGTTCATGTATGACAGATTCTCAATAAACAAATTTTCAAGATAATCCATTAAATGTTTCAATTTAAACAAGTTTTGATCTATGTAATTTTATAAGGTAGAAGACTGAGTTGACAGGACGGTAGCAGGATGCCATTTGTCATAGAATACGATGTGCATTTTGACAACCATAGTGTCAAAAAATAGAATGATTTTGAAACACTGGTATGTAATGGAAAATCACTTTCTTGTCCTGCACTTTCTGTCAGATGAGAGATACCGGCTCAAAATCACTGTTCTCTTAGGCAAAGGGCTTAACTTTCTCAGAAACAGGTTTAAAATTTGTGGAGTTAAACCATTTACTAAGTGAAAAACAATACTTAAAGGAAGGTATTAAGGGTTTGGGGAATTGAAACAATTGATGAAGAGGGAGGAGAACTGAAATTATGTAAACTGCTTTGGCTAATTGACTATTCAGTGATTTGCTGTTCCATAGAAAACCTGAGTGTTGAGCCCTTGTAGCTAATAAAGTTTATAGATTTTCATAGTACTTCAGTTTTTATATAAACTAGAATAAAGAGGATTTATTCTGTTCTAAGCATCTGAACTATGTGTTTTTACATATAGATTTCTAAAAATTTTTTTATTACAAATATTAAATCTATTGTAATTGTTGTCTTAGTTGTCTGTGCAGATTGAATGTTTTAGTAGATTTGTTTTTGGCAAAGCTTTTTCATCTTGAAAATATTTCAGTGTAGGTTTTTTGATGTTGCTTAACCTGACGACCTATGCCAGTGAAGTTTATTATTACAGGATTTTAAAAATATATATTAATACAGCCATGCAAATGTACACAAAATTTAGGTCTATAATAAAACTATAAATCTACAATTACCACATAATGAACTGTTTCTCTTTTTTTCCTATCCTTTGGATTAGATTTCTGGAACAGTCTGCAGCATTGGGAACCCTAGTATTATTTTTTGTCCAGTTCAACTCTTTTTTTCCTTTTCCCATGATCAAAAGTTTAGAGAAAGGGGCTTAGATATGCTTTGATACAAGTGGAGCCCTGGTGGCTCAGTGGTTAAGAACTTGGCTGCTAACCAGAAGGTCGGCAGTTTGAATCCACCAGCCACTCCTCGGACACCCTATGGGGCAGTTCTGCTCTGTCCTGTAGGGTCCCTATGAGTCAGAGTCGACTCCATGGAAATGGGTTTTTTTGATACAAGAAATTATAGACTGCTAAAAATTTGTGGAAGAAGCCTTAATGGCACAAGAGTCATGTGCTTGGCTGCTAACCCAAAAGTTCGGAGGTTTGTACCTACTAGCCACTCTGAGGGAGAAAAGACCTGGTGATCTGCTCCTGTAAATATTTACAAAAAAACAGAAAAATCCATTGCCGTGGAGTCGATGCCGACCCTGTAGGACAGAGTAGAACTGCCCCGTAGGTTTCCAAGGAGCAGCTGTTGGATTCAAACTGCTGACCTTTTGGTTAGCAGCCGAATGCTTAACCACTGCACCACTACGGCTCCCCTGTAAAGATTATAGCCTAGGAAACCCTATGGAACAGTTCTGTTCTACTGCTATGAGTTGGAATCAGCGGCACACAACAACAACAAAAATTCGTGGACTCTTTTCGGTTTTTATAAAGGTCTGCAAGGCTGGGTTAATATTAACATGTATACTGTTTTAAAGGGAAACCCTGGTGGCGTAGTGGTTAAGAGCTACGGCTGCTAACCAGAAGGTCGGCAGTTCGATTCCCCCAGGCGCTCCTTGGAAACGGTATGGGGCAGTTCTGCTCTGTCCTATAGGGTCGTCATGAGTCGGAATTGACTCAGCGGCAATGGGTTTGGTTTGGATTTTTGGTATACTGTTTTGATGGTTAATGGTAAGTACAGTCAACTCTCTATTGGTGCTAATGAAGGGGAACAATGGCTAGAATAATACAGAGCACAGAGGTTATCACCGCTCTCCTTCTTAGCATAGTCGGGAGAGGCAGTGCCGTACAGTGTGGAGAGATGGTACTGGATTCAGCCCAAACCAGCTGGTCCCTCTGTCAATTCTGATTCCTGGTGATAGATTTTCTTTAGCACTGGGGACTTGCCAATCAGTAATCCTGTAAGAAAAGCAGCATGGTTCAGTGGCAATAAATGTAGAAGCATTTTCTTGCCTTTTTAATCTGTAAACAATGGCAGGGTGACTCTGGCAAATAAAACAATAGTTTTCCTCTGAAATTTCTAGACGTTTTAAGATTGAATCTGACATGCACACAGAAGTTGAATCAGACAGACTACCTCTTTGCCAGGAATAGATCAGTTGATTTGGGTTCACTAATGAGGTGGGAGATGCAGTGATTAGGAGAGCAGCAAGCAGCTCCTTTATGACTTTGCACCATCTTTAGTCCAGAGGAGCCTGTTAAAAGCAGATGTCGGACTACTCTGAAATGGTGTGTTTATCCCTTCCTTCGTTCATGCAAACAAGATTTATTAAATGCTTACTCTGTACCAGATAATATTCTGGGTGCTAAGAATACAGTGGTGATCAAAGACAAAGTCCCTGGCCTCAAGAAGCTTACATGCTTGTTGGGGAGGCAAATCATAAAGACATACTATATAATAAGTGAAAGACTGAGTCATTTAAGTATCTGGAGTATGAGCATCCCAGGCAGAACTTAAGAGCAGATCCACATTTTTTAATTCTTGGGTAAGTGTTCCCCAGCCTAACTCACATGTCTAGAAGGATACTAATTAGCTGCTGTGGCGGGTGGACTCGAGCATCCATCCATCTCTCTGTGGTCATCGTCCCATTTCGTCACCTAACTATGCTGGCTATACCTGCTTTCTAACATTGTAAATGTGTTAGTCTCGTCTGGCATACCTCCACTACACATTTGATATGGAATGTTTTACTCATATCCTAGGATTGATACTGCATATATGTATAAGTGACATATCCATATACCAAGGTACAACTGTGTCATTTATTAAGTGCTTACTGTATGCCAGCCACTGTGCCAGCACATGCATTATTTCATTAATCCTCATTAACAGCCATGTGAGGTAGCCGGCAGAAGGTAGAAACTGGGTCTTAATGAAGTTGAGGCATTTTCCTAATGTCACCACCCAGTAGCTGCTTGGTGGCTAACCCAAGTTTCAGACCCCAGATTTTCTGATTCTAAACTCTGAGGTTTTAACCACTGTGCTGTACTTTATAAGAGCTCTTTAAGCCATTTTGTGAGTTTTTAATAATCATGTATTTCCATATATATTGCAAGCTACTATTATAAGGACATAAATTTCTTAACTCTTCTTGCTCTAGAGTTAATATTTTACTTTTAATATTGTATCTAACTGTAATTTGCTTTTTTAATATTATTGACTAGAGAAAATGAAAACTAAAAAAAAAAAAAGCTTACGGGCTTTTGCAGAAAACCATGTAGTGGATCCAGTAGAAAATGCCCACAGTTTCTAGTTCTTTTTAAATTATTTTAACAAATATTTATTGTCTGTCCACTTTGTGTTCTGTCATGGGCATGAGGGTCCAAGTGAAGTATGTTTATCATGATAGTGTTCAAAGAGTATACAGTTCCTTTGGGTAATAGGAGACACACAGGAGTGATTTAATTCTGTATAATTTATAGGTAAGTACCAAAATATGTGAAATGAGTTAGAGTGAGAATAAGCATAATCAGCGTATAGGAAGGAAAAGAAAGAAATCAGTGTGGCTGGAAGTAGTGAGGTAGAATTTGACCAAGACTGTATGACGGTAGAACTCAAAAGAGAGAGCCTACATAATATGACTTCATTACTTTGTTTGAAATGTAGGCTGCAAATTCAAAGCCAAATGTAATGTTTTGATTGCCCATGTTGTCCCTTTATTAGAACGGGCAATAAAGAGTTGACTGTATTTTTATACAATACTTGAAAACAGAAAGGAAATTTTCTTGGTTATGTTTTTATGACTTATTTTTGTAAAGAGTTTTGCTAAGACATAAGCTGCTACAGATACTCAATTCTGTATGTATTTTTTTCCATTTTTCTACTCAGCATATTAATTTGTGACTTACGTAGACCTAGCAGAAAATTGTGGGACAAAAGTTTTTTTTTTTAGAAACAAAGCAAAAACTTGAAATTGCATATATTGTAAATTGAAAATCTATGTATATTTTACTACCTGCTTTACCTTTCTTATTCAGGTGAAGTATTTGATTACTTGGTTGCCCATGGAAGAATGAAAGAAAAAGAGGCCCGTGCAAAATTTAGGCAGGTATGGAAAGTAGTTTTTAACTTTGTTTTTATGGTATTTTTACTGATGAACAGTTGACAGTATCACAAACTGGAATTCAGAGTTTATGGTATTTTAAAAAGAAAAATTCCTGCTTTCTTAAACACTTTTTAAGAATGAAAATCTCCTGAAAAAGAAATCTGTTCGTCTTTAATTTAAATTAAAAATAGTTGCAGATGATTAATTTTAGATAGTCTTAAATAGTGAAATTTTTACAAATGGGACTCTCCTTATCAGCTCGTTGGGTATCTTGGAAATATACGCTAGAATGAGATAAGAACAGAAGGACATTGTTATCAAGTACGCTTAGCTTTATGTATATGGCGTATGTGTGTACTATTCAGAGAAAGTGTATCACTTTCTTTTATAATTTAAGATGTGTTGATATTAGAACTCATATTTTTGTAGATTTAAAGGATGTGATCAATTTTATTTAGCCAAGTAAGCATGGAACCTTGCAAATGTGGCAGACGAATATGGTAAGATATTCACATTTCCAGTTCAACTTGAATAAGACTTGTTAAAACAAATTATAAAAAAAGAAATAGTAAGTAAAAAATAAAATTTTTAGGAATGAAGTGATTAAAATAAGTATATTTTACACATTGCTAAAAAATGACAAATTAGTAAATTGTAAATTGTTCATAAAATTTACTGAAATAAAATTTCAGCACCAAGCTTAACTAAATCCAAAACTTTACCTCAGCGAATTTAAAATCTTGCATTTAAAAGTGGCTCAATACCTCATCTCTAAGTATGAAGTCCACAATTAAAGGCTCCTGTAATCAAACAGTTTGAGAAATAACAAATAATGATATAAGATCTTCCTCTAAGAGATTTACATGTATGTTACCATATTTTAAAAATCTGAGAAGTCCTGAAGGGGAGAGGAGGGAAAAACCTGTTTACCAGTTTTGTTTTGTTTTTTTTTTTGGTGTAGAACCAGACATAACCCGTTGCCGTCGAGTTGATTCCAACTCATAGCAACCCTATAGGACAGCGTAGCACTGCCCTGTAGGGTTTCCAGGGAACAACTGGTGGATTCGAACTGCTGACTTTTTGGTTAACAGCTGTAGCTCTTAACTACTGTGCCACCAGGGCTCCAAAACCAAACATAGCATTCCCAAATTCTTTGACCATAGAGTAAGTTTGTTTGTTTTTAAAACCTGTATTATCAGTATCTCACAGAATTAATTACTTTTAGGAACACAATTTGAGAATTGCTGTATACCAAAGACACACATAGTCCTTCTGTAAAGGATAGATCCCTGGAAGCATTCATCTTAAAACAGAGGAATCTAAAGACAACTGGTGAGGAGGAAGCAACCCTGAAAAACGGAATCGTGTTCAGCTACACACTGCTCAGTTCTTTCCTGTCCTGGATAAGAACCCAGGCTTACCCTTGAGTAAAGTACCACAGCCATCATTTTCAATATTATTGGTCTTTAAATATCAGTCAGTCACAGTAGTTTTACTAGCAGACCAGCAAGAAAATTCCAGATGACATTTTATTTTCCTGTTGGGATAATAATGTATATTAAAGACCTTTGCTACTTACCTTTTTTATTTTTTTTGTTCTTTTTAATTAGCTTGTTTTATTTATTGAAAACATACATGTGTAGAAAAATGTACTGGGCACTATGGAATTAGAGAAGTTGAAAATTCCTGCTATTTCAAAGAACTTGCCATATTTTATAGCTATCTAACTAAAAGTTGTATTTGTTATTAAATTTACTTTCCAGGACCTCTGTTATCCTTTAAGAATGTAGTTAAAAGTCATAAAGAATTAATAAATGCACATTTTCTTTTTTTCTGTACCTTATGAAATTATTTTTTTTTATTTTAATAGTGAAAGAATTTACTGTACACTAGCAAGGATGTACATATATATGTCATTGACCCCCCCATCAGATGTGCCAGAAACACTAGGACAGTTTATGACACTTTAACAGCCTCCGCCTATACACTGTCTCTATATTCCTTATGGTTTGAGGGCCTACAAGGAGATTGTAGTATGGATTCATTCTTCCAGTGTCAGGGCTACTATTTAAAACATGGGGATTTCTAAGGAATTACAAAGCAGCCCCAACAGCTGCACCTCACTGCAAAACACTGACCTTGTGGTCTTTAGTTCCCTATAGGGCAGGTGGTGAATCATATTTTCCAGATCTATAATAAAAGGATTATAGAAACTTCCTAACTCCCATTTATGGAGGTACAGAGTGTTTTGAGATGGGAGCGTCAGACCATAGCATGATGCAGTAAAATTTAGGCTTGTGAATGGGGATTCCTGCGGTGAGTCAGAAGCAAAATATGCCAGAGCTTCTCTTTCATGGCAGAAAATGGTGCACTGCTGGGCAAGTACAGTAGTAGCGTAAACCACCACTTTTGGTTGTTAGCTCAGAGGCCATAGAGTTTGAAGAGAACGCATGCTGAATATAGAGTGTTCTCTTTAACTCTCTTTCCAGTCTTAAAGCTTTGGCTGAGGACGTTTGGGCTTCCAGAAGTGCCTAGAGAACTGCTTTCATAGAGAACATTCTGTCTGATGTGAAATGCATGACCTCTGGTCATGTTAGGTAACTCAATCATTGTCCCTAACATGCCTTCACTGTGTCACTCCAAGCACGTGACTTGTGAAAGGTAATACCATAATCAGCAAATTTCTGTCATCCATGGTACAAAAATACCCTTATAGTGTGAACATACTTAGCCTGTATTGGAGCCCTGGTAGTGCAGTGGTTAAAAGCTTGACTGCTAACCAAAAGGTAAGCAGATTGAATCCACCAGCTGCTCTTTGGAAAACCTGTGGGGCAGTTCTGCTCTGTCCTATAGGGTCACTGTAAGTCAGAATTGACTCAACGGCAACTTTTTTTTTTAATAGCCTGTGTTGTTTGTTCCGTAAAATATATTAATATGTACATAAAAATTTATGTGTCTCTTGGCTAATAAACATTTTAATGTGTTTAACAAAAATTAGATTTTAGAATTTCAGAGCATATAGTTTAAGAAAACCAATACTACGATTATTATTCATTAACTTCAGCTATATGTTGGAGACTCACACTTCAGATTGATCATAATCATTCACAGTCACCTTGCTAAAAATGTTTAGTGGTTCAGCAGTACCTGCACGGTTTGAGTTCAGAGTCTTTTACCAATCTGTCTATTGAGGTTTAACCCCCACTACCACCACTTTCCCACCTACATGTCCACTGTTCCTCAAATATACTGTATTCCATCATCCGTAATGCATTTCACCACCTTACCCTCACCTACAATTTCACATTTCAAAATATTATTATCCCTCAAGGGGAGGAGCCCTGGTGGCACAAGCATGCGACTGCTAACCAAAAGGTCAGCAGTTCAAACCCAGCATTTGCCTGAGGGAGAAAGATACGGCAGTCTGCTCCTGGAATGATTTACAGCCTTGGAAACCCTATGGGCAGTTGTCTTCTGTCCTGTAGCGTCACTATGAGTTGGATTCGACTCAGTGGCAGTGGGTTTGGTTTTTTGGTGTCTTCCAAGGATCGTTTAGTTGAAATAGCTCCTACTCCAGGAAGCATTTCCAAGTGAAATTATTCTTTATTTTTTAGGATTCATTACTGCTATGTACCTCTGCTTCTGTCACTCTGCCTTGTTTTATAGTTAACCACATTCTTGTTTTCTTGTCCTGATTAGATTGTAAGCTCCTTAAGGGCAAGGTCCAGGTAGTGTTTATCTTTATATTCCCCCAGCAACCAGCACATTTTCTTGCACATAGCAGGTACTCAATAAACATATGTTGAATTGAAATGAATATTTAATTGCATTACGTATTACTCATTATGCGTCGATTTTATTTTGCATTCATGTCTCCTGTCTTTGAAGCATTTTTGATACATGTTTGAATAATTTGATAATACTGAAATATCAGTTTTACTTTTACCACTTTGAAATTCTTTTCTTTTTTTAACCCATATTCCTGTTGTCATGGTCATACTTTACATCACCTCTAGACTTAAAATCTCATTTCTGTTTCCATTTGTCACTGCCTTTCCAACATTCAACATTCAAACTGTGTTTAACTGAGTCCACAGAATTGAATGTTCTGTTGTGCATTAAAATGGTTGTCTTCCTGTATATCAGATATTATTATATGCACAAAATAATGCTTAATTGGTTGCTGTCACAATTCAAATGTACCAAATAACTCTGAATTGTTAAGTACATAACTATTATAGAATTGTTTACGTCTGCTTCTCATTTGTATTTTTTGGCCCTTAAATTGCTAAGTTCCTCCCTGTTTGGCCCTTGTCTCCAAAGAGCCCTAGGTAATGGTTAAAAATTATGGCACATAGACAAAATCTACTTAACAGAAATGGAAAACTTTGCCCAAGCAGGTGTCAGATTAAATTTCATTATCCCCTCTTTTCTTTTGATGACCAGGTTCTTTTTAAGTCTCAAAAAATTCCCCTTCTGTTTTGTCTGTTTCATGTGAACAGACAGACACAGGATGGTGATAAGCTCTTTGTAAATTGGCTTCACTAAGGCAACATGCCTTGAACTCATTGGATACAATTCCTAGAATAGAGTTTTAATTTTAGAACTCAAGACAACTTTCTTGAAATATTGATTCATGAGTACCAAATGTCTTTTTCTAACACTGGTATAAATCATTTGACCAAAGCTACAAATTGTACACATTTGATCACGTAAACAGAGAAATACAATCACAGCACATAAAAAATCCTCACAAACTCTGACAAAGACATAGTTTAGTCTCTTTTAGCAAGAGAATATTACTTTTCTATATTTTCAGCATTTAAGAGCACAAGTTTTATCACTTTGACGGTAATAGGTATAGTTTTCTGAATTAAAGGAGTAGTGAAATTGTTACCTTGAAATTTGTTAACTGTTTATCTAAATTGGAGGTCATGTTGGGGAAAAATTGGGATGCTTGTAACATAAAATCAATTTGAATTTTTATCCAAATATTTATTTCAGATTGTATCTGCTGTACAGTATTGTCATCAAAAGTGCATTGTTCACCGGGATCTTAAGGTAAGTAGCTGATTTTGTACCAAAAACATTCTTATTAACAGATATTTAATAATGTTAGAGCTATCCCTTTTGGTTGCTTAATCGTGCCAGGTATAATACAAGGTAATTATGTATTGTTGTTAATAATTTTATTTTGGTAAAATATATATAAAAGGTCATCTTAATCATTTTTAAGTGTACACTTTAGTGACACTAATTATATTCCCCATGTTGTATGCTAAAACCCCATTGCCATCGAGTCAATTCCGAATCATAGTGACCCTATAGGGCAGAGTAGAACTGCACCATAGGGTTTTCAAGGAGTGACTGGTGGATTTGACCTGCTGACCTTTTGGTCAGCAGCCAAGGTCTTAACCACTGTGCCACCAGGGCCCCTGTATAACCATCATCACTATCTGTTTCCAAAACTTTTTCAATACAGAACTTTTTCATCACCCCAATCAGAAACTCAATACCCCTTAACCAGTAGCTTCCCTTTCTCCCTGTCTTAGTTTCCTAGGGCTGCCACAGGTGAGTGGCTTTAAGAACAGGAATTTTTTGTCTCACAGTTCTAGGGGCTAGAAATCTGAATTTGGGGCATCATACTCTCTCTCTGTCGACTCAAGAGGAAGATCCTTTCTTGTCTCTTCCAGCATCTAGTAATCTGAGTGTTTCTTGGCATCCTTGGCTTGTAGATGTATCTTTACATGGTGTCTTCTCCCAGTATGTGACTCTTGTCTTACTGTTTCTTCTCCCCTTTTATAACACACCACTCACAAGGGATTAGGACATGCCCTACTCCAGTAGGAGCGCTGATGGTGCGGTGGTTAAGAGCTCTGCTGCTAACCAAAAAGTCAGCAGCTCGAAGCTACCAGCTGCTCCTTGGAAACCCTGTGGGGCAGTTGTACTCTCTCCTATAGGGTCACTATGAGTTGGAATCAACTCGATGGCAACGAGTTTGGGTTTTATGGGTACTCCAGTATGATGACCTTGTTTAGTTAACTGATGACATCTGCAAAGAAAAGCTGTATCTCCCTAAACAGGTTCACATTCAATAGTACAAGGGTTAGAACTTCAGCATGTCTTTTTGGGGGACACAATTCAATCAATAACACCACCCTCCCACAAAACCCTGATACCTACTAATACTTTTGTCTGTATAAATTTGCCTATTCTAGATATTTTATGTAAGTAGGATCATACAATATTTATTCTTTTGTGTCTGACTCATTTTGCTTAGCATAATGTTTTCAAGAGTTCATCCATCAGGACTTCGTTTGTCTTTATGGCTGGATATCCCATTGCGTGTATATACACATTTTGTTTATCCATTCAGCTGTTACTAGACCCATGAGTTGTTTCTGTCTTTTAGCTATTGTGAATAATGCTGCCATGACCATTGTTGTACAAGTCTCTGTTTGAATCCTTGAGTTCAGTTCTTTGGGGTGTATATATTCCTATGAGTGGAATTGTTGGGTCGTATGGTAAATTTATATTTAACTTTTTGAGAAACTACCAAACCGTTTTCCATGGTGGCTGCAGTATTTTACATTTATACCAGTAATGCACGAGAGTTCCAATTTCTCCGCATCCTTGTCAATACTTGTTTTTTGTTTTTCTAATAATATCCATCTTAGCGAGTGTGAAGTGGTGATTCATTGTAGTTTTGATTTGCATTTCCCCAATTGCTAATGACGTTGAGTATCTTTTCATGTGCTTATTGACCATTTGTATATCTTCTTTGGGAAAATGTCTATTCAAGTCCTTTGCCCATTTTTTAGTTGTATCATTCGTCTTTTTCTTGTTAATTTGTAGGAATTCATTCTATCTTCTGGATATTAAACTCCTGTTAGATTTAGGGATACCAAAATATTTTTCTCCCATTCTGTAGGCTGAATTTCTTCACTTTGTTGATAATGCCCTTTGATGTACAAAAATTATTAATTTTTATCAAGTTCAATTTATCTATTTTTTCTTGTGTTATTTGTACTTTTGCTGTCAAGTCTAAGAAACCATTGTCAAAAGCAAGGTCCTGAGGCATTACACCTGTGTTTTATTCTAAGAGTTTAATGGTTTTACTTTTTCTATTTAGGTCATTGGTCTACTTTGAGTTAATTTTCATATATGATGTGAGGTATGGGTCCAACTTCATTGTTTTGCATGTGGAGATCACTTGTTGAAGAGACTCTTCTTTCCCCATTGAATGGACTTGGCACCTGTATCAAAAATCAATTGACAATTGATGTATGCATTTCTGGACTCTCAGTTCTATTCTTTTGGTCCGTATGTCTATTCTTATACCAGTACCACACTGTTTTGATTACTGTAGCTTTGTAGTAAGTTTTGAAATTGAGAAGTGTGAGTCCTCCAACTTTGTTCTTTTCCAAGATTGTTTTTGCTGTTTGGGGCCCTTTGCATTTCCTATGAATTTGAGGATTGGCTTCTCCCTTTCTGAAGAAAAAAAACAAAAAAGGCTGTTGGTATTTTGATAGGGTTTGTGTTGAAACTATACATTGCTTTGGGTAGTGTTGACATCTTAATACTGTCTTCTAATCCCTGAATACAGAATGTCTTTCCTTTATTTAAAACCAAACCAAACCCATTGCCTTCAAGTTGATTCCGACTCATAGCGACTGTATGTATACAACAGAATAGGAGTGGCTGGTGGATTCGAACTGCTGACTTTTTGGTTAGCAGCTGTAGCTCTTAACCACTCTGCCACGAGGGCTCCTTCATTTATTTAGGTCTTCTTTAATTTCTTTCTGCAATGTTTTATGGTTTTCAGTTTACAAGTCTTTTCATCTCTCTGGTTTAATTTATTTCTAAGTGTTTTATTCCTTTAGATGCTACTGTAAATGGGATTCTTTTCTTAATTTCCTTTTCAGATTGCTCAGTGCTGGTGTATAAAAGCACAAGTGATTTTTGGGTGTTCATCGTGTATCCTGCAATTTTACAAAGTTCATTTATTAGCTCTTGTAACTTTCTTACAGAGTCCTTGGGATTTTCTGTGTGTAGGATTATATCATCTGGGAATAGAAATAGTTGTACTTCTTCCTTTCCCATTTGGATGCCTTTTATTTCTTTTTCTTGCCTCATTGCTCTGGCTGGAACATCCAGCACAGTGTTGAATATTAGTGGTGAATGCGGACGTCTTTGTCTTGTTCCTGATCTTAGAGGGAAGGCTTTCAGTTTTTCACCATTGCGTATGTCATCGGTGTGGGTTTTTCATAAAGGCCCTTTATCATATTGAGAAATTTCCCTTCTATTCCTAGTTTGCTAAGCATTTTTATCATGAAAGGGTGCTGGATTTTGTCAAATGTCTCTTCTGTGCCAATTGAGATGATCATGTGGTTCTTTTCCTTTGTTCTGTTAATGTGGTGTATTACGTTGATTGATTTTCTTAGGTTAAGCCACCCTTGTATTCCAGGGATAAATTCCACTTTGTCGTGGTGTATAATCTATGTGCTGCTGGATTTGGTTTGCTATTATTTGTTGAGGATTTTTACATCTAGATTCATAAAAGACTATTGGTTTACAGTTTTGTTACCTTGTGGTATCTTTATCTGGCTTTGATACCAGGGTAATGTTGGCCTCATAGAATGAGTTAGGAAGTGTTCCTTCCTCTTCTTTTTTTGGAAGACTTTGAGAAGGATTGGTGTTAATTCTTCTTTAAATGTTTGGTAGAATGCACCAGTGAAGTCATCTGGTTCTGGACTTTTCTTTGTTGGAGGGGTTTTGATTCAATCTTTTCACTTTTTCTACATCTGTTGGCATTTTCTGTTACTCTTTTGAGTCAATTTGGGTAGTTTGTGTGTTTCTATAAATTCTCCCGTTTCATCTAGGTTATCTAATTTGTTTGTGTATAGTTGTTCATAGTATTTATTAGGGATTGAATTGTGTCCCCAAAGATACGTGTTGTAAATCCTAACCCCTATACCTGTGGTTATATTCCCATTTAGGATTGGGTTGTCTTTGTTATGTTAATGAGTACATACCAGTATAGGGTGGGTCTTAAGCCAATCACCTTTGAGATATAAAAGGAGCAGAGAGGCACAGAGAAAGATGGAGGGAGATAGATGCCAAGTCACCCGAAGATCTCCAAGGAACAGAAGCTGAAAAGAGATAAGGACCTTCCTCCAGAGCTAACGGAGAGAGAAAGCCCTCCTGTAGAGCTGGAACCCTGAATTCCCACTTCTAGCCTCCTAACTGTGAGAAAATAAATTTCTGTTTGTTAAAACCACCCACTTGTGGTATTTCTGTTATAACAGCACTAGATAACTAAGACAGTCTAGCTAAAGATTTGATTTCAATCCTTCAAAGAACCAACTTTTGATTTTGTTGATTCTATTGTTTTTCTGTTCTCTATTTCATTTATCTCCACTCTAATCTTTATTTTCTTCCTTCCTTTTAGCTTTGAGCCTAGTTTGTTCTTCTTTTTCCAGTTCCTCAAGGTTATTGATTTGAAATATTTCTTCATTTTTAAAGTAGTGATTACAGCTAAAACATTCCCGCTGAGCATTTCCTTCGCTGCATTCCATAGGTTTTGGTATGTTGTGCTTTCATTTTCATTCATGTCAAAGTATTTTCTAATTTCCTTTGGGATCTCTCTTTGACCCATTGGTTGTTCGGTAGTGTGTTGTTTCATTTTCACATATTTATGAAATTTCCAGTTTTCCTTCTATTGCTGGTTTCTACTTTCATTCCATGTTGGTTAGAGAATATAGTTTGTATGATTTCAGTCTTTTAAAACTTATTGAGACTTGTTTTGTGACCTGGAATATGATCTGTCCTAGAGCGTGATCTGTGTGCGCTTGAGAAGACTGTGCCTTCTGCTGTTGTAGGCTGGAAGGTTCTTAGATTTCTCTTAGGTCCAGCTGGTTTACGTTGTTGTTCTTGTTAGGTGCCATCAAGTAGATGCCAACTCGTAGCGATCCTGTGAACAGCAGAACAAAACACTGCCCAGTCCTGCTCCATCCTCGTGATCATTGCTATGTTTGAGACCATCCTTGCAGCCACTGTGTCAGTCCATCTCATTGAGGTGTTCCTCTTTTTTGCTGACCGTCTACTTTACCAAACATGATATCCTTCTCCAGGGGCTGGTCCTTCCTGATAGCATGTCCTAAGTACGTGAGACAAAGTCTCTCCATCCTCACTTCTAAGGACCATTCTGGTCGTACTTCTTCCAGGATAGATTTATTCATTCTTCTAGCAGTCCATGGTAGATGCAGTATTCTTCGCTAGCACCAAAACTCAAAGGCATCAGTTCTTCTTCGGTCTTCCTTATTCATTGTCCAGCTTTTGCACGCCTGTAAGGAGATTGAAAGTACCATGGCTTGGGTCAGATGCATCTTAGTCTTCAAAGTGACATCTTTATTTTTTAACACTTGAAAGAGGTCTTTTGCAGCAGATTTGCCCATTGCAACATGTTGTTTGATTTCTTGACTGCTGCTTCTATGGGCATTGGTTGTGGATCCAAGTAAAATGAGACCCTTGACAACTTCATTCTTTTCTCCGTTTATCATGATGTTGCTTATTGGTCTTCTTTTGAGAATTTTTATTTTCTTTATGTCGAGGAGTAATCCATACTGAAGGCTATAGTCTTTGATCTTCACCAGTAAGTGCCTCAAGTCCTCTTCACTTTCAGCAAGCAGGGTTGTGTCATCTGCATAACGAGGGTTGTTAATGAGTCTTCCTCCAATCCTGATGCCCTGTTCTTCTTCATGTAGTCCATCTTTTTGGATTATTTGCTCAGCACACAGATTGAATAAGTATTGTGAAAAGACACAACCCTGAAGCATACCTTTTCTGATTTTAAACCACTCAGTATTCCCTTGTTCTGTTCTAATGACACTGCTTCGTCTGTGCACAGGTTCCACACGAGCACAAGTAAGTGTTCTGGAATCCGCACTTTTCACAATGTTATTCATAATTTGTTATGATCCACATAATTGAGTGCCTTTGCATAGTCAGGTGAACATCTTTCTCAGAATCCTGGTGATGCAATGGTTAAAATGATCAACTCCTAACTGAAAGGTTGGAGGTTTGAAACCTCTAGTGGCTCCACAGGAGAAAGATGTGGCAGTCTACTTCTGTAGATATTTACAGCCTTGGAAACTATATGGGGTTGACCATATGGGGAAACCATATGGAATTGACTGGATGGCAGTGGTTTAAACATCTTTTTGGTATTCTTTGCTTTCAGCCAAGATCCATCAGACATAAGCAGTGTTATCCCTCATACCACATCCTCTTCTGAATCCAACTTGAATTTCTGGCAGTTGCCTGTCGATGTACTGCTGCAACCATTTTTGAATTATCTTCAGCAAAATTTCATTTGCATGTGATATTAATGATATTGTTGGTTTATAATGTTATTCAAGTCATTTGATTCTGTCAGTGTTTGCATTCATATACTTTGTGCTCTGTTAATAGGTACGCATATATATTTATAATTGTTGTATCTTTGTTTAATTGACTTTTCTGATTATCGTATAATGTCCTTCTTAGTCTTTTGTCGTGGATTTTGACTTAACATCTATTTCTTTTTATGCTAGACTAGCCGATCTCGCTCACTTGGGTTACTATTTGCATGGAATATTTTTCTCCATTGTTCCACTGTCAAACTGTTTGCGTCTTTGGATCTGAAGTCGGTCTCAAACGTACAGTGTATAGCTGGATCATGTTTCCTTTTCATTCTGCCAGTCTCTGGTTTTTGATAGCAAAGTTTAATACATTTAAAGTAATTATCACTAAGGAAGGACTTCTGCCCTTTTGCTGTCTGTTTTCTGTGTCTTATAACTTTTTTGGTTCCTCATTTCCTCCAGTACTGCCTACTTTTGTGTTTAGTTGATTTTTTTCCTAGTGAACCATTTTGATTCCTTTCGTTTATACTTTTTGATACTTTCTTTGTTGTCCTCGTGGAGGTTACGTTTAACATCTTATATTTATGACAACCTGGTTTAAATTGATAGCAGCTTATCTTCAGCAGGATGCAGAAACTTTGTTCCTATACCACTTTTCCCCTTTATGTTGTTGTCACCGATTACATCTTTATGCGTTGTGTGCCCAATAACCAGATTTATGGTTTCTGAGGAGAAATTAATGCTTTATCTTAGTGAGGCTCTCTTGTATGTGATGGTTGGTTTCTCTCTTGCTGCTTTCAAAATTTTCTTTCTATGTTTAGTTCTTGAGAGTTTGTTTATAATGTGTCTTGGCATGTATCTCTTTCAGTTTATCCTACTTTGAGTTCAGTTAGCTTCTTGGGTGTATAGATTCATGTCTTTCATAAAATTTGGAAAGTTTTTGGCCATTATATCTTCAAATATTCTTTCTGCTCCTTTCTATCTCTACTTCTGGGACTCCAGTGATGAGTATGTTGGAACAGGTATGTATGGTTCTTATTTAGTGTCAGTTAGGCAAATGTTTGGAACCCTGGTGGCGCAGTGGTTAAGACCTCAGCTGCTAACCAAAAGGTTGGCGGTTCTAATCCACCAGCTACTCCTCGGAAACCCTATGAGGCAGTTCTACTCTGTCCTGTACGGTCGCTGTGATTCAGAATCGCCTCAATGGCAACAGGTTTGGTTTTTGGTTTAATGGGATTTAAGAGCTCGGCTGCTAACCAAAAGGTTATCAGTTTGACTCCGTGAGCCACTCCTTGGAAACCCTATGGGACAGTTATACTCTGTCCTATAGGGTCACTGTGAGTTGGAATTGACGGCAACACAGCTTTCCTGGATGTGTGTGGACACTGGAGTCTCTGTTCCTTAGCTTGTGTTCACCTAGTGTTTTGACGGAGATTTCTTTCAATGTTGAGATGAGGGGAACCTCTCCTAATCTTTTCAAATTGGTTTTGTATCAGGGCCCTCCTTCAGCAGTTAGCCAGGCTTGCAATGAGCCTAGGTGTCAGCCTAAGAAAAAATGTGAAAAAACTTAAAGGTCCATCAATAGAAGTTTAGGTAAATTATTGAATAGTTATACTGTGTGATACTAGAGCGTCCCTCAAAATGTATCTACCTGTTGTGATCTGGAAGAACGTCTATGATACTTTATTGTTAAAAAAAAAAACAAGTTACAGAATAGATATGTTATATAATACCATTTTAAGTGAGTTTATATGTATGCAAGAGTGCGTGTGTGTGTGTTTTATATCCATAGAAAAAAGTGATTCCCTCTGGGACATCTGATGATAGAGTGGGGAAAACTTTCACATCTTAATTTACATGCTTCTGTGATATTTGATTTTGTTTTGTTTTGCAAATAGCGCATATCATTTTTGCATTTATAATAATACTAATGTATTTTTGTATGAAGTTAATCCTTTTGCATACAGGCAGCTAATTGTCCCAGCAGCATTTATTGAACCATCCTTTACTTGATGCTCCAGCTGCCATTTCTTTCACGTACAAAGCTCCCATGAATATCTGGGTCTCTTCCCAAACTTCCTTTTTTTCCATTGATCTTTTCGTCCTTCCAACAGTAGCTGTCCATTAAGTTTTTATATCTCATATGATGATTCTTCCCTCATTATTATTATTGTTCAGATATATTTTGACTGTTCTTGACTCTTTTTGCTTCAATGTGGATTTTATTATTAGATGGTTGATTTCTATAAAAATGCCCTTTTGGAATTTCATTTGGAAATACATTGAATTGTAATTTAATTAGAGGAAATTACCTTCTTTGTGATACTGAATCATACCATCCGTAAAGATGGTGTATCTTTCTATTGGTTTAGGCCTTTTATTTCTTTCAGTGATGTTTTGTATTATTCTGTCAAGCTCTTATATACATTGGTAGTTAGATTTGTTCTTTGATACCTTTAGATTTCTGTTGTGATTGAAAAGAGTATTGTTTTAAATGTATTCTTTATTGGTTGTGTTGTCTAGTAACATAATTGTTTTGTATAATTATTTTATATCTAGAAAACTTGTTGAGCTCTTTTTAGTTCTAATAGTATTTTTTCAGTGTAGATAGTTTTGTTTCTTCATTTCTGTTCCTTACACTTCCGTCTTTTCTATCCTCATGCGCTTTTTAGGTCCTCCAGGTTAATGTTGAAAAGAATTAGTGGTAGCGAGTATCCTTGCTGTATTCCAGGTTTAAAGAGAGTTTTCTGTTGAGTGTAATGTTTAGTGTAAGATTTGGCAGTCACTCTTTATCAGACTGAAGAATTATACTTCTGTTTCTGGGTTGCTAAGACTTTTTCTATTTTTCTTTTTTTGCAATCTTGAACGAGTACTGAAACTTCATCAGATTCTTTTCTGCATTTATTGAAATCATCATAATGGTTTTTCTCTTTTAATTTGTTGACATGGTGCATTTCAGCAATAGGTTTTATGATGTTAAACCATCCTTGCTTTCCTGGGATAAACCCTGCTAGTTGTGTTGTCAGAAGTCTAATCTTGTATTTTGGCTCTTTCTGAGTTTACAGATTTTCTGCTGCTCCAAATTTTTTGTTTCTCAAGTTTTTCCCTCAGCTGTTATAAGGGGAAATCACTTAGCCAAAGGAAGAGAGAGAAGAGGGCTGTTCCCTTGCCTGTATGTTTGACTCCCAGTTTATCATCTCATTTCTTACATGGAAAAATATCATGGTAATGGCGTGGAAATGAACATGGCAAAAGATCGTGTTCAGCACCCTGTGTTTTTCCTACAGTCCAGAGGAGGGAGTTGTTTCATATACTTCTGAAAGGAGACCTCGGAACTCCTCTATCTCTCCTCTTCTGAAGCAGCTGGATATTACAATAACCAGCCAGACTTCTTTAGATAGAATGAGAAAAGTCCAGCTTGCTCACAGATGGCCTCGGAAATTTACAATGACCGGCCCTTTAAATCAGAACATCAGAATAAACTGATTTTGTCAGACAGTCCATAAATGTTACGATCTCTGAAATTTATTTACTTTTATAGTATGTCATAAATGATAACACATTCTTCATTGCATGTTCTTGGGTGCTAGGTGTATCTCCATTTTCCAAACAAAACAAAAACAAATATTCCAAACTTGTTGTTAGCTGCCATCCTCACAGAGACCCTGTATACAACAGAGCGAAACACAGCCCGGTTCTGTGCCATCCTCAGGATCGTTGTTATGCTTGAGCTCATTGTTACAGCCACTGTGTCAGTCCTTCTCGTTGAGGGTCTTCCTCTTTTTCCCTGACCCTCTACTTTACCAAGCATGATGTCCTTCTCCAGGGACTGATCCCTCCTGATGACATATCCAATGTATGTGAGATGTAGTCTTGCCGTCCTTCCTTCTAAGGAGCATTCTGGGTGTACTTCTTCCAAGGCTGATTTGTTCGTTTTTCTGGCATTCCATGGTATATGCAATATTCAATTCAAAGGTGTCAATTCTTCTTCCGTCTTCCTTATTCATTGTGCAGTTTCTGCATGCATATAAGGCGATTTGAAGCTAGTATACCTTTGAAAAGAAAAGGAAGGGGAGGAGGAGGAGATGTATGTGGGCAGAATGCGTGGCTCTGATAACTGCTGGGCCCACCAAGGATACAGAGCTCTGACTTTGATTTCAGGCAACTTTTGTTATTTTTGGGAGGATCTGATGAAACATCTACAAAGTAACTTGTAACTTTTATCTATCAGTTATAAAGAAGAGTTCGAAGTAAAACATGCAAAAACAAAATCCTTTAGTGAATTTCTTGCATTTTCAAAAGGCACATTTAAATATTTTTCTTTGAGTGAGTCTTCTGTTAGGATTTAGGAAAACCAGCATCTCAAAACATGGTGGAAAAAAAATCACTGTTTTATTCTAGTTTTAAAATAACAGAAGGAAATTTAAAACAGACAACAGATCAAATGGAACCTGTATTGTTTTACTGAGCAGACAGTCCTCTGTTGAGGTAGCATTCGACAAGGGAGGACAAAGGAATGAATTCAGTAGTCATAGACCACCCAAATGGCAGAGCCTTGTATTAACCGATGATACCGTATTAAAATAGAACTCTTTTTGGTAAACTTCTTGTTTTAAGTCCAAGATGGATCAGTATTGTGGCAACTTAGAGCCTTCAGAATAGGTCCTATTAAAGTACAGTTCCAGGATGTTTCTTACTATGGGGGAAAAATAGGTTTTAAATAATCTGTGGGGTGGGGGGAAGAATTTTAAATAACCTGTCTTAAACAGATGCATTTGTTTATATAAATGAGAGTCTTCCCTTTTTAGCTTTAAAACTCAATCTTATGTGGATATAATTCTAAGTGGTTATACCATGCAGTACCATGCTGGGCTTCTGAAATTTGATACTGTGTTTTTAAATGAGAAGCAAGAAACATATGTTTGTGATCTGAAATAATTATGATGAGTATTTTTATTGTATGTAGGCTTTTTACATTGTCCTTTTTGTGATTTTCCTCTTAGGCCGAAAACCTTCTCCTTGATGCCGATATGAATATTAAAATTGCTGACTTTGGTTTTAGTAATGAATTTACAGTTGGGAACAAATTGGACACCTTTTGTGGAAGCCCGCCCTATGCTGCTCCCGAGCTTTTCCAAGGGAAGAAGTATGACGGGCCTGAAGTGGATGTGTGGAGTCTTGGGGTCATTCTCTATACACTTGTCAGTGGCTCCTTGCCATTTGATGGCCAAAATTTAAAGGTATCAGCTAAATTCTGTATTATTTTGTTTTTATTCTCGAATGTGATAATGTGAAAAGCCAGTTGTAAGTGCTTTGTTTTGCTTTTGTAAGGAACTGCGGGAGCGAGTCTTACGAGGGAAATACCGTATTCCCTTCTATATGTCCACAGACTGTGAAAATCTTCTGAAGAAATTATTAGTGTTGAATCCAATAAAGAGAGGCAACTTGGAAGTAAGTAATTTTTTTTTTTAATTTTATTGTGCTTTAGGTGAAAGTTTATTTAAAAATTTATATACAAACTGTTTTGTGACATTGGTTGCAATCCCCGGCAATATGTCAGCAATCTCCCCCTTTCCCTTTCCACCCTGCGTTCCCTGTGTCCATTCATCCAGTTTTCCTGTCCCTTCTTGCCTTCTCGTCTTTGCTTTTGGGCAGGTGTTGCCCATATGGTCTCGTAGACTTGATTGAACTCAGAAGCACGTTCCTCTTGTGTGTTACATTTGTTTTATAGGCCTGTCTAATCTTTGGCTGAAAGATGGGCTTCGGAAGGGACTTCAGTTCTGAGTTTAGCGAGGTGTCTGGGGGCAGTGGTGTTGGGGGTTCCTCCAGTCTCTGTCAGACCAGTAAGTCTGGTCTTTGTGAATTTGAATTTTGTTCTACATTTTTCTCCCACTCTGTCCGGGACCCTCGATTGTGAACCCTGTCGGAGCAGTTGGTGGTGGTAGGGAAATAAATAATTTTTTGTACTCCAACTTATTTAACAAAACATTCCAAGAACTAAAGATCATTTCTAATAATTTTTTCCCCAGTGATATTTATGAAAATTGTTAATTCATCTTTTGCTTAGAGGTAGGGAAAATGACTTGAGTCATTACTCAAAAATTGCCACAGGTTTCTCTGAAAAGTGTTGTTTCTTCTTGGTCCTGCAGTGTAGGATTGACCATAAAACAACAACATAAAAATAGAGATAAAATTGATTTTTAGTTGGAAAAGGAGGAACACTTAATGTCTCTCAGAAATCCTTTGGCCCAAAATGGAAACTTTGTGCTTAGTAGGTACTCAATAAATATTTCAAGGATAAAGGAAGAGAGTGAAAATTCTAATCCAGTGAATACTTAATGTCTGTGTCTGAAATTAGTAACTGATATTTAAAAAACTAATAGAAATCTCTTAACATTGTATAAAATATTTACAGATATTTAGGCAGAAAATATTGGAAACAGACATTTCACTTTTTAACACACTGTTGTGTTGCCTTCATTCATTCCGTGTATCTGGTTATTTTTAATAATAGATGGCATTATAAACATGCCAGGTAGGTTACTGCCACATTTTATTAGAAGGTCACATAGCCAAAATGTTTAGTCATTTTTCTTTCTGACACTAAAGTTCGAACAACTTACTCCTTAATATGTGGCTCATCTGTCTTTATGAATGGTATCTTAGTATGTAGTAAAATAATTTCAGAAATTCAGTGTGTATTGTTCAGTAGTGCTTGCTTGTCTTCATTTATTTGCCTTAGTAGAAGGGTAGAAAATTCAGAGAATGAACCTCATTGAAACTGTACTTTTGTAGTGTAGCAATGGAGCTTTCTGGCACGGACTCCACGCTGGCGAGGAGAAGCCTCACCGTGAGCCATCCCCATGTGCTGGGCTCTCAGGTTAGGTGGGGCTTTGGAATTCTGTGTCCACAAATATTTCTCACTAAAAGAGAATAATTTTTGATGGAAGTTAAGGGATGGTGACTTCCACTGGGAAATTATTTTATGTGCTTTATGTTAGTGGCTCAGTTACTCAGTATTTTTTTGTTACGGAGATACTAATTTAAGTGTGATTAGTTCCTTTCTATGACCTTTGTGTTTTTTCTTTGTTGGGGGAAGGATATGTTCATAATGTTTTAATAGAGAACTTATGCAATAGAAGAGCCCACTTTCATATCACAGCTTTTCTAAACTTCCTTTCAACCATTATTCATGGAAAATTATGTGAAATAGTTAAGAAGTTAAAACTGTTGACTCTCCTATCGCTTCTAAAATTTTATGGGGACATAAGAAGTCTCTTAATTCTGCGTCATGACCCACTTGTATTCTAGGAACCCACCTTACGTGGCATCACTTGATAAAATGCCAAGAGTTGAAGCATCAGCTCAGCAAATGAGCAGAATAAAAAGAACATACAGAAATTATTTGGGGAAATAAATGTTACAAATCTCTGTGGGCAATGGATAAGACATAGTGTCTTAAAGATGATTGATTTATCGTAACCGGATATTTGAGTCTTTCATCCTTAGCATTTAATCACTTCTTTGAATTGAATTTAGAAGCCAAGTTATTGTTGAAACATTTGATCACCAGAAGCTCAACTTGATGTATTTGAATATTGTCTGAAACCTCCTGTTCAAATTAGCAAAACTGTGTTTATGTCATCCATGGAACCATGAGTTCATATTGGAAATATTATTCTGATATTGCAGGTGTTATTGTAAAAAGGCTGGTCTGCTTCATAATTCCCAGAAATAACTTTCCAGAGAAACCTGACACCGTTAAAAAAAAAAAATTTCTTAAGCTAAAACCATAGGGGAAAAAACAAACAAACCTGTTGCCGTCGAGTCGATTCGAACTCATAGAGACTCTACAGGACAGAGTAACTGCCCCATAGGGTGTCCAAGGAGTGGCCGGTGGATTTGAACTGCCCACCTTTTGGTTAGCAGTCGAGCTCTTAACCACTGCGCCACCAGGATTCCAATCTTAGGAAACTCCCCTTAAATTAGCAGTGACTTTGATAATTATATTATGTAGTCTTCTTTTTTATTTTTCATACCACCTTCATCTTCATTATCAGCTTTATAGCAGAGAATCCAACTACTTTAAAAAAAAACTCATCCTCAGGGTTGCGTGGTATGGATCAACACGAATCTAGTCCTCACAATCCCACTTCTCCGTCCTTTCTCCACCTGCCCCCACAGCTGTCTCTCTCTCTCTCTCTGACCCTAGTCACCCAGAACTAGGTCAGAGCTGCCCCGTGAAAAGGACACCGTCCTTCAGACTGCTAGATAGGCAGACTCCAGCTGCATGTTTGGGGAGTCCATATGACACCCCAACCTTCTGACCCGCTAGCCACAAATTAGGGGCTGGTTTCCCACCACCTTTTCAGGATGCCAGCTGCAAGCTCAGGAGCCCACGTGGATGCCTTACTTTCTGACCTGATCTGCTGGCTCCTACTACCCCTTTAGGTTCACTCATTCGTTGGAACAATTCACAGGATTCACAAGAGTATACCATACTTAAGACTACACGTTTATTATAGCCAAAAAGGATACTAACAAAAAGACTCATAGGGTGAGGTCTGGAAGATTCCCAGCATGAAGCTTCCATGTCCCAAAGGATGCACTACCCTCCCAAGAGCAGAAGCTCTCGCTAACCAGGAAGCCCTCCTCTGGGCGTTTCGTTGGCCAGTCTTGCATGATTAGCAGTCGAGCTGTTAACCACTAGAGTGGCTAGTCATGAGAGGCTAGTCACGCTTTCTGAGGCTAGTTGATATTGGCTTCCCAGATCAGTCTTTTCCTGGTCTGGCCAGGCCCCACTCACCAGTACACATCCTTTGGTGTGGCCTGCAAGTTCCAGACCAAGGCACCCCAATTACTCCAAGGGTGATTTCTCCAGAGTCAAAGACAAAGGTCACCTTACTTGGGGTCAAACTAGGTTCTTTACACCACAAGGGTATAAACATAAATTTTTATACAGTAGTAATATTTTCATATTCTTTTTTTTTAAATTAAAAAAAGTAGGTATTAGGTTATATATCACAATTGATTTAACAATTTCCTGTTTGTCACACATTTGAATTGTTCCCATTATTTTTACTAAAAACAACATGGTATACTTTTTTTCTCTTAGGGATATATATGCTTGGATAAATTTTCCAGAGTAGAATCACTGGGTCGAAGGGTATTAAGAGCCTTAAAGCCCTTTTTCATCATTGCCAAACGATTGTGTGTGACCCCAGGGTGTTTGAATGTCCCGGTTCTCCACGGCTTGACTCAGTGTTGGCTCTAATGATTTTTAGTATTTGATACCTTTATGGCTATAATACAGATTTTTACAATTGTGTGTTTCTTTGATTAGCAGTCAAGCTGATCATTTTTATAGGTCAGCTGTGCTTTTTCGTGTATGAACTTTGTCTCTTAACTACTTGTCTAAATGAGTCTATTAGTAACCTTATAGATTTATATCAGCTTTGTAGATTTTCATATGAAATATTTCCCATTATTTCCCATATTTAAAAAAAGTGGAACTCTGTATTCATTTTCACTGTTCCTTGAGAATCAAAAATTGTCAAGTAGAATAACGTCTAGTCTTTTTTTTCTGTATATTTGCTAATATTGAACATTGGTTTTGAGAATCGTGTGTCGACTTGTCTTACTAAACTTTTTATTTAATATTCACACCTTCCTGTTGCTTCTCAGACCTGACTGTGCATTTTATGTATGTATTTCTTGAAGCCTTGTCAGTTAAATGCCTTATTTATCCTCCCTCTTGAAAAATGAATGACATTAGTTTCACAGTTTACTTGCTTGTCACGTGTTTGTTTTTAGATTTAAACAAGCAGTTGTGTATTTTTTTTCAGGTTGTATATATGGATGCTGCCAGCTCATCCTAATTGTACTAATAATGGGAGGGGGCAGTGTCACACACACTTTAAAAATGATTTGTTTCATGTTGTACACTGTTTTTTATTTCTGTTTATTGGAATATTGTGTCTAGATTTTTTTTTTATTAGAAAGAAACTGGAAAACTTTTCTGCTGTCTCCTCTGCGTGTACTTCTTTGAGTTTTCTATTTCTTAACCAGAATGGACTGTATTACCTTTCAGAATAATGCAAACTTTGAGCCTAAAGCAAAGCTCTTACTTAATGACCTCTTTCTGTCATCTTTAGTACCCCCCCAAAAGTATTTATTTTGACTTTTAACACCCTCTTTTCAGCTACTGCCAAGATAATCTGAAAACCTTGCTTACATCTGACCAGTACAAGTGACAGTAAAGCAAAATAATTTTTTTAAAAGGAGAAATTTCTAGGTACAGGTGCAGGAGTATGTGATGTACCTTACAAAGGTTGAAACAATTTAAGAAAAAGGCTTTGTATCTGGCTATCCTAGTTCATTTTTTAATGTGCACCGAAGTATAAACCAAACCAGACCCATTGCTGTTGAGTCATTTCCGACTCGTAGCACCTAAGTATAAAGTGTGTTATTTCCCAGTGTTAAGCAGATCATCTTCCTTTTAACCTTTACCTTCCATTCTGAGAAGGAAAATTTTCCTTCAATAAAATTTTCTTCACATTATTTTTATTCTGTTTTGACATTCAACTGTTGTGAAACAGACTTTGCTAAGTAGATGCTTGGTGGTGGTTGACAGATGTGAGATTAATGTCAAGGAGCTCTGATTTTTCATGACAAGGATAATAAGAAGGGAGAGTAGACCTGTGTTCATTCTCTAGATAATGCCCAGTTGCCTTCCCTTATCACTGCCTTTATCCACTCTCCCTGGCTCAGCCTTGCCTCAAAACTAATTTCATGCGAGGTCTAGCAAAGTGAGTGTCCTTCTATGCGTCCTTGTATTGTTTCTTTCCCAGTACTGTTTCTAAAATATTGCTTATCTTTCTTGTTTAATAAAATATGGCACTTTTCCATTACCTACCAGACCAAGTTTAAATTCATCATATGAAGATACCAACCTTACCTTCCATTTCATTGCATGTTATCTTTGTTCCAAATCCAAGAAGAGAGCTTCTTCATGATTCCCTCCTCACATCCATCTACCTTGGTTTTTCCACCAGTCCAAATAGTACTTGTATTTGAAGGGTCAGTTCAGATCCTACTTCCTTATAATTTCTTCCCTGAAAACTCCAGCCCTTACCACAAGTTGTCCTTTTTGGTCTCTGCGGACACTCACTGTTGGTGGCAGAATTTTTGGATAGTTCATTTTATTGTGTATTAAATTCTTTTTAGGTTTTGTGAGTAAATCTTATTTCCTTCAAATAATCGACCTCTTATGGGTTTGCTACCTACATGCGCGCGCATACACACATACACACACACACACGCGCGCACATATTTTTTATTTTGATATGGGTAGATACAGCATAGATAGGAAATGACCACCAAATAAACACAGTTTAATTGAGAAACAGGAGAAAATTTGGATTATTTTACTTTTGCTCATCTTTCAGCTATCAAATCTATTAAATCGGTTGCCATTGAGTCGATTCCAACTCATAGTCGCCCTATAGGACAAAGTAGAACTGCGCCATAGTGTTTCCAAGGAGTGGCTGGTAGATTCAAACTGCGAACCTTTTGGTTAGCAGCCAAACTCTTACCCACTGTGCCACCAGGGCTGCTGTTACTCCTATATTTCTTACTTAACTCTTAAAAGCCCTATTAAAAATCATGTTAAAATCATTAGAAGCTCTTGGAGTCCCTCCTTTCCTTCACTCCCAAAATGAATTTTGTCATCAGGTGCTACAGATTCTACCTCTGTGGGTTTTCTTTCTTCCATTTTAGTTTATTTCAGCTCGCTGTTGTCTACGTCCTGGATAATTTTTAACAGCTTCCTAAGGTGTCGTCTTGCTGCTAATCTCTGCTCTCCATTCTGTCTTATCCAGGCCTCCTGTGAGTGGCCTTCTTTTAAAACACTGCTCTGTTAAAAAACAATAAGCATTTGTGCTGAGAGATAGTGCAAGGCATAGTCCTTGTCCTCAGGATTTTAGATACAGTGAAGGAGGTAGACCTAGACACAACTGGCTGTAATAAAAAAAAATAGAGCATGATAACAGTAACAGTAGGATCTAAACAGTCCCTGGGAACAGAGGACGGACAGATGTGTGATTCAGACTAGAGGTTTTATTCATTCGTCTACAAATACGTATTGAGCATCTGTGTTCTGGGTACTTTTAGGTGCTGGATATGTAATCTCGAACAAATCAGACATGGATTCTTCTTTGTTGGTGTTTGTGATCTAATAATGGAGTTAGATAATTAACAAGTAAACACAAAATAATTACATAATAACACATTGCACTGTAAGCAGTTATCAGGTGCCATGAAAGAGAATACCACTGTTGCTAGGTGCCGTCGAGTTGGTTCATAGTGGCCCTGTGTACAACAGAACGAAACACTGCCCGGTCCTGCGCCATCCTCATAGTCACTATGCTTGAGCCTATTACTGCAGCCACTATGTCAGTCAATCTCGTTGAGGGTCTTCCTCTTTTTCACTGACCCTCTACTTTACCAAGCATGATGTCCTTCTCCAGAGACTGGTCCCTCCTGATAACATGTTCAAAGTATGTGAGACATAGTCTCACCATCCTTGCTTCTAAGGAGCATAGCACTAGGGAACCAGATTTTCTGTGGTCTTTATAAGATAAAAAAAGAACTAAAACCAAACCCGTTGTCATCGATTCTCACTCATAGCAACCCTATAGGTAGAAAAAATGGAAAACATTCCAGGCAGATCCTTGCCTTTTACTCCACTGAGGAAATAGAAACCAACAGTCAGGAACTCTCTTCACTTCCCACCACTATGCCTATAAAATCCCTTCTCTTCCCACTTCCCCTGTCACAGCTGACAAGTGTCGTTTCTGTTATGAGAAACTTACCCATTCATTCCTGTGCTGGGTTCAGTGCCTTACCCACCTCCTCAGTACCTCACCGCTTGGTGAAGCTGTCTCTCTTCTGTACCATTCATCTCTCCCCTCTACTGACTCCTTTCCCTCTGCTTTACACATACTTAAATATCTTCCATTTAAAAAACAGGTATCCTTCAACTCCACAATCCCCTTCAAATACTGCCTTCTCTCTCCTTCCTTTCCAGCCAAATGTCTTGACAGTCATCACCACTTACAGTCACCAGTTCTTCACCTTCTTATCTCACTGCCTGCTTCGACCTCTGGCTCCCATGCCCACCACTCCACTGTAGCTGCCCTCAGTGAAGTCACCTCATCTTTAGTGCTAAACCCAATGGGCTACTTTTTAGTCGTCATCTTATTTAACCCTTTGGCAGTATTTGACAGGAGACCACTTCCTCCTCTTTGAAAAACTCTTGCCTTATCTTCCATGTCACAGAATCTAGATTTTCCTCTTTCATTTCCTTTCTGAATTACTTTCGTTTCTAACCCTTAAAAGCTGGCATTCCCTGAAGCTCTACCGTGGACCCTCTTCTATTCTCATTCTGTTCATTCTTCCTGGAGAACTCCACCCACTCCCATCTTCTATCATCATCTGTGGGTTGATGTTCCTAAATTTCAGTCTCTAGCCCAGATTTCTCTTGAGCTTCAGAATAAGGTATATCAGAGGGTTTACTGAGTACGTCTGTTTAGACATCCCATAGTACCTCAATCCCAGTCTGTCAACAACTGAGCTCTGTTTTCCCTACCCAGTCTTAAACTTCTCTTCCCGAGTTTGGTGTCTTGGTGAATGTACCAACCTCCATTCAGTTGTCTAAACCAGAAGCCCGGGCATCCTCTTCAATTTCTTCCTCTTTTTACCTCTTCTCCCATGTCTACTTACCAAGTTTTGTTGATTTTCAGCTGCCACAGACTGAAAATGTCTCTGTTTTTCCCATTGCCACTGTCACTGCTTTAATTCAGGCATAATTTGTCTCTTAGACTCTAGCTAAAGCCTCTGGATTGATTTCTTTACTTCCAGTATTGAGCTCCTCCAGTCCACTCTTCACACAATATCTAGAGATGTTTTTCATAATCACAGCCTTCAGAGATACCCCTTAGCATGATGCAAAGAAACATCACAATTTGTTCCCTAGTAACTTTCCAGCCTCATCTTGCTCCACTTGCCATGTTATACCCTGCTCTCCAGCCAGACTGAGCTATACAGTCCCCTGTTGTGCCTGCTGCTTCTGCCCCTGGGCCTCTGTACACCTGCTCCTCCATCTGCCTGCTTTGCTCATCTGCTTTGCCTCACTCCCAGTTCCTTTTTGCTTGGTCAACTCTTAGCTATTCTTCCTGAATCTAACCTTTCGCTTACTTAGATTTCCACTCCATATACATCTCATTCCCATTAATCATTATTTTCAAACTCATAAAATTGTAATCTTAAATTCAGAAGCATTACTAAGGACTCCGTTTGGGTTGCTTTGAAGCAGCAGCATCTGTCTGGTCTTGGATTTGTGTCGATCTTACGTTGGTTGTTTCTTCTTTGCTCAGTCTTGTTTGTCACAATAATAGCAACAAACATCCAGAGCTCCGGTTTAAAGGTAACGTTTATAGGTGATGATGAAAGGGCAGTTAGGTTCCTTTGTTTGTATTGGTGTGTGTTGGGGTGGGGGTTGATGTGGAGTTATTTTATGTATGTTTAAAGGCTTTCACTTTCTGTCGAGCATTAACTGAGCTACTACCTCCATATTAGCCTAAGTAACTATGCTTGTGCATCCAGCTGTGGAAGTGAATAAGGAAAGTTGTCAGGGGTAGGTGGGCTGGATTAGACCATGACACTTGAGGGAGGAACTGTCTGTACTGCTTAACTGTCCCTAAGGGTCACTATATTCTCTGAGGATTTTTACGTATTCACCTTCCATCCTAGGATATTTTGCCAGCCAGTGAGATTTTACTGTTGCAAATGCTGTTGCTTGATCCTTGCCTCAGCTTCTGTCAGACATATTCTTTGATGGGGGCGGGGGTGAGGAACAGGAAGGGCCTTAATATTTTGGGAAAATCATATAGCAGCTCTGCTTTGTCCTTTTTTTTTTTTTTTTTTTTTTTTCTTGATGTGCACCATCCCCACCACTTTTTCCATATTGATGAATAATCACTAAGGACTTAGTGGTAGCATTATTATGTTTTCTTTTTACTGGGTCTACTTTTATTTAAATTTGTCAGATAATGTAACTTAAATTACCATTGCCCAAAATGGCTATATGAAATAAAGCTAATAGCAATCTTTTTTTAAGAGCTAAATGTCTACATAATCATATTTGTAAGCATATGACTAAAATACGTATCGTGTGATGGATACCTTTGGAAAAAACTTCCCGGCCAACACAGCAATATTCTTCCAGATCCCCCATTATTAGAAATCTCCTGTGGAGTTCTTGTTTTTTAGTGACTGACGTTGGGTAAATATTGGTAATGAGGGGGAAGATAATCTGGACAGTCAAGAGTTAGCCTCATGAAGATCTGTACGTGGAAGATTATTTTTCTAATTAATAGGATTGGAGAATAAAGTTTAGAGATGGAAAATACTCAGAATCTGGAGAAAGAGGACTAAAGTATCAGCACCTAGAGTGTACTTACACTGAAAGCACAGAATTCCAGCGTTCAAGGAAAGTTAGCAGTCTTTCTAAATTAATACAGAATTATTCAAATATGTTTCTCTTTAAATATTAAAAGCTCAGGTTCTCTATCATACACATAATTTTATCCTTAGATCCGAAGGTCCCTGGCTCTCAGTTCTCTGATTTTCTGACCGTGAGTGTGTTAAAGGTGGCCAGTAGGCTGCCTGTAAGCATCCCAGAATTGGCTGTTATACAGCCTCAGCTTGAATCTGAGTTCTTCCTCCCTGACTGTTACCTGTCCTGGCCCTCGCTTCAGTTTTGACGTCTCCCCCAATATTCTCTGAGCCACTTTACTCACAGACTAACCCTGATTTCTATTCCCCATGTTCTCCTTTCCTGATATTTTAGTCAGTGATGATTTTTAAAAAACAGACACGTATTTGGTAGCAGACCAGGAAAAAAGGATAATCTCATTAATCTTAAATTTAAAGATACAATGGAAGCAGAGGTTCAAATCAGTAGGTTTTCAAATTTGAAAATACTCCTTTCAAAGGAATGTGGGAGGCAGACTACTTTTATTTGGTGAGTGTGTGGACTGATAATAGGAGTTGTCATAAGATACCTAAGAATGCACAACGTCCCTTATTGGCCTGCTAATCAAACTGAAAATCGTAACTTCAGTTTGAAAATGTCACATGATTTCTTGTTGAGCGAACCAATGAATTTCACTTTTCCTAAACTAGCAAAAGTAAGTGGCTGAATGTTCTGATTGACCAAACATAATGTAGAGTTTATTTCCTAGCAAATAATGAGAGATCGATGGATGAATGTTGGTCATGAAGAGGAAGAACTAAAACCATATTCTGAGCCTGAACCAGATTTCAATGACCCAAAAAGAATAGGTAAGTATTTTAAGTATTGTGAATTGTGCTGTCCCTAGGCTGTGAGTAAGAGTCCTTTAGTCTACCAAAATAGTGTTTAAAAATATAAATAGGAAGCAATTTTTATTTGAAAAATACTTACATTGCCATCTTTTCCTGAATATGCATTAAACATTACAACTTCCATGTTCCTTAATTTGTTCTCATACATATAACCATCTAATTCGATTGTTGGCAACAATGATATAAAAAGTAGAATACTGTGGGGATAGACTGTATACTTTCCTTTTAGTGATTCCTCATGGAAAGATAGGACTGATACAAGCACCAGCAAAGGGGCGTGTATTTTAATCAGAAGTTTAGAAGCACTGAGTTGAAAGTGAGGGACCCTTTGGCCTTCCCTCTCTATTTCCACTGTCTTAACAGGTTCCACCCTCCCTGCCCAACTAGTTCAGCTCCTGCCCCTACCTAGCCAGTCCTCTGCTTCCAGCCCTCTCTTCATTTCTCTCACCCTTCCCAAAGCCATCAGAAACTGAAAGCTACGAGTCATCTCAACTGTGCTCCTGTCTGACTTGAGGGCAGAGTGGAAGGCAAGGAGCATGTTAGGGTATTATAAACCTGATCAGAAGAACAACTGTGGAATTTACACCCTCCAAAGAAGAATCAACTTGCCTGCAGATCAGAAACTAGAAATTAAGAGAAGAGAGGAGTCACTTGATGAGTGGCTGTGGATTTGTTACCAGAGAGAGATTTTGTGTGTGTCACAGATAAACACATACTGTGGCTCTGGCTGGACAAAGAGTCAGCTCAGGAACATGCTAGGCAATCGATGTGAAATGGGCCCATGAGTATTGAACACGCAGTGCAGATGATTTCTGCATGAGAAATTGTGAACATACAATGACTATGCAGTATCGGTATCTTAATACTCCAGAAGTTGTTATAATTAAAATTATATTTTCAGGACTTAGTTTTCATAGCTAATGTTTGCATACATGCCCATTTTTTGTTGGCTTGTTTACTAAAATAAAACCCATTTTTAGAAAAATTTGTGTTTTGTTTTATTTCTAGATATCATGGTCACCATGGGTTTTGCACGAGATGAGATAAATGACGCCTTAATAAATCAAAAATACGATGAAGTTATGGCTACTTATATTCTTCTAGGTAGAAAACCACCTGAAGTAAGTTTTTCTTCTTTTTAAATTAATGTAAATTTCTTGTCGTGCTGAGTGACAGCCAGGTATAAGATATAATGTTAGCAAATACATTCTGTTCTTTGTGGTCTCAAATACAACATCAAGACCCTAACATTCTTTTTTACTGGAATTCAAACATCAGGAATTACAAAGTGATCTCATTTTTGAATACCAAGAGAAATTAGATCACAAGATGTTTAAATTTCTTATAATATTTATTTTCTCATGAAAGAGCTATTGCCTTGCTTAGCTCCAAGGGTCGCCATTCGAATGGGTCGTATATCCAAATGCAGCAGCCCTGCCAAAGGCAATATGTTTATTCTGTGGGCACAGGAAAGACAGTGACTGAAATAAGGAGGACGACAACATTTGCAATAAAATGCATGTCTAAAATGACTTATAAAGGTGGAAACTCAGGAAAAGGTTGTTTGGTGATAATTTACCTTGTAGTGTCAGGTGGCATTGATACATCTGATTTGGAATTCTTGAGGCTAGGAGAAATCCATAATAAGGATCTATAATAGGCCAGTTGCCATGGAGTCGACTCTGACTCCTGGCGACCCCATGTGTGCCAGAGTAGAGCAGTGCTCCATAGGGCTTTCAAGGCTGATTTTTCAGAAGCAAATCTCCAGGATTTTCTTCTGAGTGGACTCAAAACAGCCAGCCTTTCAGTTAGCAGCCAAGTGTTAACTGTTTGCATGACTCAGGGACTCCAAGGTTCTGTAATAAGGATCTATTATAAGGATTTGGGGAACAGTTGTTTACAAAAGTGATTGAACCTTAAAAGCAGATGGTTCTTTGGGGAAACACAAATAATGGGCGTCTTAGTCATCTAGTGCTGCTATAACAGAAATACTACAAGTAGATAGCTTCAACAAAGAGAAATTTATTCTCTCACAGTCTAGTAGACTACAAGTCCAAATTCAGGGCCTCAGCTCCAGGGGAAGGCTTTCTCTGTCAGCTCTGGAGGAATGTCCTTGTCATCAATCTTCCCCTGAACTAGGAACTTCTCCGCGCATGAACCCCAGGTCCAAAGTGCATACTCTGCTCCTGGCACTGCTTTCTTGGTGGTATGAGGTCCCCAACTGTCTGCTTGCTTCCCTTTCCTTTTATCTCTTGTAAGATAAAAGGTGGTGCAGGCCACACCCTAGGGAAACTCCCTTTACACTGGATCAGGGATGTGACCTGAGCAAGGATGTTACAATCTCACCATAATCCTCTTTAACCACAGGCAGAGAATATGATTTATATCACATAGGAAGATCACAAAATGGAGGACAACCACACAGTACTGGGAATCATGGCCTAACCAAGTTGACACATATTTTGGGGAGACACACTTCAATCCATGTCATTCCACCCTTTGGCCCCCCAAAATTCATGTCCTTGCTACATATAAGACACATTCATCCCGTTACATCATAGCAAAAGTCTTAAATCAACTCCGAGTCCAAAATCCAAAAATTCCTCTTCATCTGTGAAATCTAGAATACAAGTTATCTGCTTCCAAAGTACAATGGCAGAACAGGCACACGCTAGACATTTCCATTGCAAATGGGAGAAACCGGAGGGAAAGAAGGCATGACAGGCACCAAGCAAGTCCGCAGAAAGCATTACATTAGCCTACAAGGCTTTGAAAATAATCCTGTGTTCTCTGAGACCATTTATACAATGGCCCTGTCCTCCGGAATCTAGGTGTTGGCCACAGTCCGAATTCTGAGCGGAGGCCCCTTGGCCCTGGGCTGCAGCTCCGCCTTCCAGGCCCACTGGAATGGCAACTCTGTTCCCTAGGCTTTAGGCGCACCATTCTCCTAGTCCATCTGAGCAGCGACTCCACCCTTAGAAACACCAGAGGCCATGACTCTACCCTTTGAAACCCCAGAGGTTCTGGCCATACCTTTTGAGACTGAGGCAGCTCAGCTTCCTGTGTTCCTTGTCTCTTCAGCTTCTGCTTCCTGGTTCCTTGGCCTCTTGACCCCTCGGACCTCATGCCCATATCTGCCCTACTGAGCCAAGTGTCCAAAGCTCAGTAGCTCCACTGATAAGTGCCGTGGAGGCACCTGCCTCCAACAGGAAGCCTCCTGTGCGAAGGCACTCAGCTCTCTCGCTCCATGGGTCGGCTCCAGTGCTGTCTGGCACTGGTCTCCTGGTTCTGCTGCTACCGGATCTCTGCTGCTGCTGGCCTTCTATCCACTCACGGTTTCAAAACTGCTTCCACATTTTAGGTATCTGTTAGAGCAGCACCCCGCTTTCCCGGTACCAAATTTTGTCTTAGTCATCTAGTGCTGCTCTGACAGAAGTACCGCAAGTAGATAGCTTCAGTGGCATAGTCCTCAGGAGCCTCTGAGTGGACTCAAAAGAGCCAAACTTCCGGTTAGCAGCCAAGTGTTAACTGTTTGCACAACTCGGACTCCAAGGTTCTGTAATAAGGATCTAGTATAAGGATTTGGGAAATAACTATACAGAGATCGAACCATAAAAGCAGATGGTTCTTTGGGGAAACACATATAAGGGGTATAATTTTGGATTCAAGAACAGAGCCGTTGGCAGTTTGTTGACATTTAGACATCTGTGGGAGATATTTTATAGACTAGGCTGAGATTATTTATAGTTAAATAGTAACTGTTAGTGAAGCAGAGCCCTGGTGGTGTAGTGGTTAAGAGCTCGTCTGCTAACCAGAAGGTCGGCAGTTCAAATCCACCATGATCCTTGGAAACCCTATGAGGCAGTTCTACTCTGTCCTACAGGGTAACTATGAGTTAGGATCGACTCAACGGCAAGAAGTTTGGGTTTTTGTTTTTTTTTTTAAATTAATGAAGCAGTACATTGAGCTGACGTTTGAGTCTCTGAGGTGTGTGAACGGTTAACATTCTTGGCTGCTAACCAAAAGGTTGGAGGTTTGAGTCCACCCAGAGGCACCTTAGAAAAAAGCCCTAGCGAACTACTTCCAAGAATTGAACCATTGAAAACACTATGTAGCACATTTTACTCTGACACACGAGGGATTGCCATGAGTCTCAATCTACCCAATGGCAGTAGGTTTGGCTTTACTATGTACTAGGAACTATGCTAAGTACTGTGAGAAGAAAGATGGGAAAATATCTGCCTTCAAGGAGCCCTCAGGCTAGAGGAGAGCTGGGCACCCATTTGTATGGTACTGTCTGATACATGCTTTGATTAGGGGTTACACAGTGAACAGCTACAGCAGACCAGGTCAGGGGTAGGGGTGGACCTGAGTGATAGGTCACCTGTTAGAAATGAGAGAACTTCAGATTTCTAGTGAGGGTGACTGGTTATATAAGGTGCATTTGCCAAGATAGGAAAGGAGTGGATTTCAGTGGGAAGGTGGCATGTTTGATTTAGGATGGTAGAATGTGAGATTCCTGTTGAATGGAGCTGTCTGGTAGACCTTAGGATATGAAGATCTGGATTTGAAGGGAGAGATTTGAATAGAATTAAGATTTGGGAGTCCCTGTCAGAGGAGCACACAGCACATTGTAATGTGCCAGGAATAGCCTGAGGACTTTACCTGTGTTGATTGGTTTAACCCTCTCACTGATCCCATGAGGTAGGTGCTAGGGTGATAGTGTGGGAGAGGAATTTTCAGTGGGGACACCAACAGCCTGAGAAATAATATCAAAGAAGCCAAGTCAAGAGAATCTTAAGAAGTGGGAAATAGTACAAATGGTAATTTCTAAAGTCTAAAGGAAGCACTAATTTTACAAGTTGTACGGCCCAGCCCCTGCATGAACTGTAATGAAATTTGAATTGTATTGAATGTAAACTAGTGAAGCCTTACAGTGTTAGTGTATTTATTGTACAGTTAAGAGCCTGACCTTTGGAGCCAGGTTAACCTGATTGGAACCCCACACTCCCACCCCAGTGCAGACACTAACTGTGCTACGTAGGCACTTCAGTGACTTTTCTGTACCTCAATTTCCTCATCTAAGAAATGAGGATAATAATAGCACCTACTTGTCAGAATTGTCTTTGAGAGGATTACATGAATTCATACTTGTAAAAGTCCTTAAAATATTACCTGGCACATTACCATGTGCTCTGTGCTCGCTGTTATCTATTAGAATTATCATTATCAACATTACTCTGCCATATATCTTTAGTATCACTTATGCATGAATTTCTAAGGAGCTCCAGTGGTGCAGTGGTTAAGCGCTTGGCTGTGAACCAAAAGGTTGGCAGTTCAGACTCACCAGGCACTCCACAGGATAAAGATGTGACGGTCTGCTTGCATAGGATTATAGCCTTGGAAACCCATGGGGCGGTTCTACTCTGTGCTATAGGGTCCCAATGAGTCGAAATGGACTCAGCAGCAGCGGCTTTATGTATAAATTTAAATTTTCCATTGGGATTGTAGTGATTCAGTGAAAAGTTTGCTGGCAACAAACTGCTTTTGGATTACGGAGAGAAAGGGGTGGTGTCTCAACCCTCATTTTACCACACTAAATTCTAGGTTAATGCAATTTCCTCATCAGGGCCAATACGCCAAATTTTGTTTGGTAAATGTCCTGGAAAAAACAAATATTTGTCATTAAAAGTTTAAAATTTTAGATTTTATACTGGGTTTGAATCCCAGCTATGCCTGAGTGTGAACCCCAACAGCGTACCTTGACTCTTTACACCTCATTTTCTATCTGTAAAGTACAGGTTAATACACAGGAGGTTTGTTACAATGATTTAGTAAAGTAACATGGGTAAAGAACTTAGCCTGGTGCCTGGTAAATAATAATCATTCAATAATCGGTAGCCCTTACTTGGTGTTTTGACTAAACTAGGCATCCAGTGCAATGTGTACAAGACAGCTTGAAATGTATCCAATTCCCTCCCTTCCTCCTTGCCAACTTGAAGTTTGTATCCAAAACTGTGTATTTTTTAAAATTTTGATTATTACTTGTATAGCTTGGAATAGATTAGAAAATCAAGAATGCATATTGTTTATATAAACGTTTGTTTTAAAATCTTGGTGATCTGTCTTCCGATAGTTTGAAGGAGGTGAATCCTTATCCAGTGGAAACCTGTGTCAGAGGTCGCGGCCCAGCAGCGACTTAAACAACAGCACCCTTCAGTCCCCTGCTCACCTGAAGGTCCAGCGAAGCATATCAGCAAATCAGAAGCAACGACGTTTTAGCGATCACGGTGCGGAGAAAATCCAAATACATGAATAACTTGGATTTTTTAAGGGTTACAGATTCCATCTCTGTGTGTGTATTTGTGCCTATCACAGATTTGTATTGTTGAGTGATGAACGTAAAGGCTTTTTACAGGAACTGACTTAGTCTTAGTGATCGAACAGTTTACTGTTAGTGCAGAGTGTAAAATATGCAAATATAGATAGTTTTAATACAGAGTTTTTGTGCGTGAGAAGAAAATATGTCAGTTTTTCAGCTAATTTTGTTATTTTTTGCTATAGCGGGCCCAACCATTCCCCCTGCTGTGTCATATACCAAAAGGCCACAGGCTAACAGTGTGGAAAGTGAACACAAAGAGGAATGGGACAAAGATGTGGCTCGTAAACTTGGCAGCACAACAGTCGGATCAAAAAGCGAGATGACTACAAGCCCTCTCATAGGGCCAGAAAGAAAAAAATCTTCAGCTATTCCAAGCGTAAGTAAATACCCTGTCATATTCCAGTTTGCTGTTAGAGTTTGTTGTACAACCTTTGAAAATATTCATCTTTCATTTATTAAGAGGTTCCACAGTTTTAAAGTGAATCATACATTTAAGGAACATGGAAAAGGGGCCAAGCTTCCCATAAGTGTAATTTTGTTTTAAATAATATTTTATTGTGTTTTCGGTGAAGGTTTACACAGCAGTTTAGGTTTCCATTCAGCAATTCCTATGCAAGTTGTTTGGTGACATTGGTTACAGTCTTCACAATGTGCGAACATTCTCATTATTTCTTTTCTGGCTGTTTTGTTTCATAAATGCAACTTAAGAATGGGAAAGAAAATATAAATTCTAAAAATCATACTTAAACTGTCCACAAAATGGTACCTCGTTTTTCTTGTCTGTAATATTTACTTATTATTGTATTGGTGCATTTAATCTTAAATTTGAAAATAACTTATTAAATGAAGGCAGACTTCATTAATGGTTAATATATTAGGCTAACTCAGATTATTAAAACAGAACACTGTAGAAATTATATGATGGAAGCTAGAAGATAGATTGAGATGTTCTCCTATGAGACGTGGACCCTAAGAGTCTGCATTTCTAACAAGCTTCCAAGTGAAGCTGATGTATCAGGGATCCAGATCTGGTAAACTTGGGCAAGTCTAACTACCTGGTCTTTTATGCCTGGGGTGTTGGCACAGCCAAAGGCACATACTTCTGAGACAAAAAAGAAATGTTTGTTTGTAGGTTATGAGCAGCTGTTTGGGGGAAATAAAATTAAGTTGGGGGCTGTAGAACGGTAAACAAAGAAATACACATGGGCTGTTGTTTACAGTTAATCTCCAGCTTATGGGAATAGTTAATTGTGTTTGATGCCACCTATATACATCCCTAAATAAACAATAATTATTCTTTACTTAAAAAACATTATAGAGTCTTTCTAGATCAGAGCATCCAGGTCGACCACAGTCTTTTTAATAGCTGTGCATTGTTTCATGTATATACATTCCCCTCACCTGAAGCACTGACTCTGATGTGTTTTAATTGTGCGTTTGGCTGTGTGTGTATCCCTGCAATATGCACATTGACGTTTTCAATAAATGCTACCAAGGTAATTTTCCAAAAGGGGTAATTTAGAGAGTAACTGTTTTTCCACAAACTGACCAACAACTGGATATTATCAATCTTTAAAATTTTTGCTAAACTGAGAGGCAAAAAAAAGTAAGTATCCTTTTTGTTTTTAATTTGCATTTCTCTGGCTGCTGTTGACATTGACCCTGTGACCCACAAAGCTTAAAACGGTTACTATCCGTCTCTTTACAGAAAAAGTTCGCAGACACCCACTGTAAAGCCAAAATATACAGCATTAATACCTTTTCTTTGAGGTAATTTCCCAGGTAGAAGGAACCTGAGCCATTTACAATCCGAACTTTGTAGTAATTGTAAAATATTGACCGTTTGTACAAATACACATTTTTACCAGTGACTTCATTATCTGTCAGTAAAGTGAAGCATATTGGAAAATATCTCATCTACTCCAGTGGCTCAGGGGTGGCAGCCTACTCACTGTGACATGGCTCCTTACTTTCTGATGAAAAAAGAAATCGTACCTATAACATGCGTAGAGAATTTAGTAGGTGATAGTTTAATGTATTTTTAATGTTTATAAAATCAGAAGCCTTCTTTTAACCATAGTGTAAGCTTTTTCTTGTAAGCGTGAGTTAATTAACAGCATTATTTAACATTAATTGGTCTACTATATTGTGTTAAGGTTGATTTTGGCAGATGATATCTAAATTATATGACTGAAAATTGGCCAGTTGGTAGATAGCAGTAGGAAGAGTATTGACTTAAGTAGATAAATAGATCAATGGTTGGTGAAAGTTGTCAGCTAGTTATCTAAATCATCTATTTTATTGTTCATTGCCCACTACCATTACAGACTATAAATGGTAAGAGTGTTAGACGTTTGTAGCCGAACATAGAACTTTTTCTGAGGTAAGTTGCAAGAGAAAGGAATTTAATATTTTCCTTCTAGAAATTTCCATCCAGTAATTACATATGGTAGTTAATGATAAACCCTTGACTAGCCTGGAAACTTGGAAGCCAAAATGTTATTGGGGTTTGAGGATATAAATATATTACACTATTTTTTAACCAAGAAGACAAAGCTTATAAATGTGTTTTCCATATTACTTATCATATGTATGTAAATAGTACAAAATATAAAATGATGTGTCCTCTAAGAAACGTATTAATCAGCTTCTCTGCAAAATGAAAAGGAGAAATTACTTCTTTTTGGAAGATTCAGAAAGGTTAAGAATGTTACAATAATTATAATATAAAATACTTGATGTTAATACTATGGTATAGCTACTTGCTCATATTCAACTTTAAGTTGAAGCTGAAGAAAATTAAAACAAATCCACAAGAGCCAAAGTACAACGTTGAGTATATCCCACCTGAATTTAGAGACCATCTCAAGAATAGATTTGATGCATTGAACACTAATGACCGAAGACCAGGCGAGTTGTGGAATGACATCAAGGAGATCATACATGAAGAAAGCGAAAGGTCGTTAAAAAGACAGGAAGGAAAGAAAAGACCAAAATGGATGTCTGAAGAGACTCTGAAACTTGCTCTTGAATATTGAGCAGCTAAAGCGAATGGAAGAAATGATGAAGTAAAAGAGCTGAATAGAAGATTTCAGAGGGTGGCCCAGAAAGACAAAGTAAGGTATTATAATGAAATGTGCAAAGACCTGGAGCTAGAAAAACAAAAGGGAAGAACATGCTCGGTATTTTTAAAGCTGAAAGAACTGAAGAAAAAATTTCAAGCTGTTGCAATTTTGAAGGGTTCTATGGGCAAAATAGTGAAAAATACCTTCTAGAAGCATTAAAAGAAGATGGAAGGAATACAGAGTCACTGTACCAAAAAGAATTGGTCAGTGTTCAGCTATACCAGGAGATAGCATATAATCAAGAACTGATGGTACTGAAGGAAGAAATCCAAGCTGTTCTGAAGGCATTGGTGAAAAATAAGCCTCCAGGAATTGGTAGAATACCAATTGAGATGTTTCAACAAACGGATGCAATGCTGAAAGCACTCACTCGGTCTGTGCCAAAAAATTTGGAAGACAGTTACCTGGCCAACCAATTGCAAGAGATCCATATTTGTGCCCATTCCAAAGAAAGGTGATCCAACAGAATATGGAAATTATCGAACAATATCATTAATATCACACACAACAAGATTTTGCTGAAGATCAAAAACAGTTGCAGCAATACATCGAGAGGGAGCTGCCAGAAATTCAAGCCAGATTCAGAAGAGGGCGTGGAACAAAGAATATCATTGCTGATGTCAGATGGATCTTGGCTGAAAGCAGAGACTACCAGAAAGATGGTTACCTGTGTTTTATTGACTATGCAAAGGCATTCGACTGTGTGGATCATAACAAATTATGGATAACATTGTGAAGAATGGGAATTCCAGAACCCTTGATCGTGCTCATGCAGAACCCGTACATAGACCAAGAGACAATCGTTCGAACACAGCAAGGGGATACTGCATGGAAATCAGGAAAGGTGCGCGTCAGTGTTGTATTCTTTCACCATACTTTTTCAGTCTGTATGCTGAGCAAATACTCTGAGAAGCTGGATTATATGAAGAACAACGCAAGATCAGGATTGGAGGAAGACTCATTAACAACCTACGATGTGCACATGACACAATCTTCCTTGCTGAAAGTGAAGAGGACTTGAAGCACTTTACTGATGAGGATCAAAGATTACAGCCTTCATTATGGATTGCATCTCAACATAAAACAAAAATCCTCACAACTGGACCAATAAGCAACATCATGATAAATAGAGAAAAGATTGACGTTGTCAAGGATTTCATTTTACTTGGATCCACAATCAGCACCCATGAAGCAGCAGTCAAGAAATCAAATGACACATTACATTGCACAGATCTGCTGCAGAAAACCTTTAAAGTGTTAAAAAGCAAAGATGTCACTTTGAGGACTAAGGTGCACCTGACCCAAGCCATGCTATTTTCAGTCACCTCATATGCATGTGAAAGCTGGACAGTGAATAAGAAAGGTTGAATTATACCATGAACTGCCAGAAGTATGAACAAATCTGTCTTGGAAGAAGTATAGCCAGAATGCTCCTTACAAGTGAAGATAGCAAGACTTTGTCTCATGTACTTTGGACATGTTATCAGCAGGGACCAGTCCCTGGAGAAGGACATCATGTTTGGTAAAATACAGGGTCAGCAAAAAGAGGCAGACCTTAAATGAGATAGAATGACACAGTGAGGATGGTGCAGGACTGGGCAATGTTTCGTTCTGTTGTATGTGGGGCCACTATGAGTTGGAACCAACTCAATGGCATCTAGCAACAACAACAGCAATAATTACATAAATTATAATCACTTTACTATAAAATAAGCCTAGAGGAGTGCAGAGGGTTGGTTGCTTGAGAAATGCTGAAAAATTTCTAGATCTACTTCAGGGAACTTGCCAGGCTAGAGTTCAGGTATCTCAAAGGCTGGTTTCTACCTGGTCCTCATTCTAAACAGGAAGAACCTTGCTTATTTAGCAATCACAGAACTTGCTTATTTATACTGGGAAGGTCAACTATAAACGGTAGTTTTATGGATGAGCCTACGTCAAGTGCAGTAAGTGAGGCTGTGTTTCCATAACTTAACTTTGGCATAATTGTATCCTAAGCTTCCAAGGGCAATACATCTTGGGTACTTCAGGCTGACTGCTGCTGCACCCAAGGGTCACTGTCATCAGAGGGACGAGGCAGGGGAGGTAGTGCCTGAGGATCACGAATCCAGAAGGCATGAGAAACTCGGTTTACCCATCACTCTTTGGAGAAGGAAAAGGTTACAGAAAATGACCAAAAACATTTTTGTTGTTGTTCTGTGCCATCAAGTCGATTACAACTTACAGCGACCGTATCTGACAGAGTAGAACTGCTCCACAGGGTTTCCTAGGCTGTAATCTTTATGGGAACAGTTCACCAGGTTACACGTTTTACAATGGGTCATTGTTCTCATTCTGTTCTGGTTGTACTATTTCCAGTAGTCTAGTTTCCCTGCCCCCTTACCTTCTCATCTTTGCTTGAGAGTAATTTTTGACCATTTAATCTTATATAGATTTTTTTTTTTAAGGAGTTCATTACTCACGGTTGATAGTCTTTATTTTATGAGCCAATCTGTTATTTAGCTAAAAGGGATAATTTCAGTTTAAAGTTTAAAGAGTATCTTAGGGCGATAATCTTGGGGAGTCCCCTGTTCTCATCTGGTCCAGTAAGTCTGGACGTTTTAAAGAATTTGTTCTCTTCTATATTTTTCTCCTATTTATGGGGATTCATCTGTTGTGGCCCCAATGAGAGCAGCCAGTAGTGGTAACCAGGCACCATCTAGTTCTTCTGGTCTCAGGATAGATGAGGGTTCGTGTAAATGACCGTTCATGTAGACTTTTAGTCCTGTAGATTAGTTTCTTTTCTAAGTCTTTGGTTTCCTTCTTTCTCTTTCATTCTGGACGAGTAGAGACCAATGGTAGTATCTTAAATGGCCACTTACAAGCTTTTAAGACACCAGACACTACTCACTACATTGGGATGTAGACCATGCACTTTATGAACTGTGTTATGCCAATTATCTGAGTTGTCCCACAAGACTGTGGTCCTAAGCCTTTAAACCAGGAAAACCAATCTTGCGAGGTGTTTGGTTGCGTCTAAGAAGTATCCATAACTGTGTTCCCCTGTGGTTTATTATATATGTGGATATACATGCATGAACACACATACTTGTATATACATATGCCTATGATACATCTATCTGTGTGCTCATATGTACCCACATATTCATACCCATACACATAATGGCCTGTATACATATTTATGTAACCACACAGATATTTTCTGGTTGTTGGTAGCATTGCACAATTATATTTGTCATATCCTTTACCAAAAATACCCTTTTCTCTTGTGCACTTCTTAGTGACATCATTTACCTTGGTCAGGCTGTGTGCATTTCAGCCACATTCAGTACTACCTTTCCCATCATCAAAAATAATGTCTACTATCTCAAGAGTGCTTCCCCTCCTCACTCCCCACCCATCCCTGGTAACCACCAATGCACGTTGGTCTCTCTCTCTGTATATACATATATCTATTCTTGTCTTCCTATAAAAGTGAGATCATACAATATCTGTCCTTTTGTGATTGACTTATTTCACTCAGAATAATGTTCTCCAGATTCATCCATGTCGTATTTCAAGGACTCATCACTATTCTTTATGGCTGTGTAGTGTTCCGTTATACGTACGTACCACATTCTGTTTATCCATTTATCCATTGATGGGCATTTGGTTGTTTCCATCTTTTTGTTATTGCAAATAATGCTGCAGTGAAAGTACGTGTGTCTATGTCTGTCCATGTCTCTTATTAGATCTCTAGGGTGTGTACCTAGGAGTGGGATTTCTGCATCATGAGATATTTCTATCTCTAGTTTTTTGAGGAAGCGCCGTATCATTTTCCAAAATAGTTGTACCATTTTACAATCCCACCAGCAGTGGAGAAGTATTCCAGTTTCCCCACACCGTCCCCAGCATTTGGTTGTTTTTTGTTTGGTTTGGTTTTAATTATTCTTGGAGTGGTGAGACGGTATCTCCTGTAGCTTTGATCTGGATCTCTCTAATGGCTGATGATCACAAGCATCTTTTCAAGTGTTGGTTGGCTGCTTCACCTCTGTGTTGACATGTCGGTTTGTGTTGTCTGCCCATTTTTTAATTGAATTATCTTTTTGTTACTGAGTTGAAGTTTTCTGTGTATTTTATGGAGATTAGACCCTTATCAGATACATTGTTCCTGAAGATTTTTCCCAGTGCGTAGGTTGTCTTTTCACTCTTTGATAAAGTCTTTTGATGAGCACAAGTATTTAATTTTTAGGCAGTCCCGGTTATATATGATACTTGCTGATTTTCTCCAGATTTAATTCAGACATATGCCTATTAACTTTGTAGTCTTCGTGATTAAACAAATTTTAGGTGAATTATGTATTTTAAAGAATACTGAAACCTTAATCCACCTAAAATAGGGAAATTTTTTCTAGCAAAGTAAGAATTAAACAGACGGGTGTTTTATCCCTTATGAAAACCATTCCTGCATGTTTTAGTATGAGTAACTAGTAAAGATTTTGGCTGGCACAACAAAGGGGTTATAGATCGATGGTTGTGTGCATGGTAAAGAGAATCTACCCACCTGTCTACCCTTTTTTGCTTAGCCTTTTCCTCAGAGCTTCTCGGACTTGGCTTGCCTCCCAGGTAAAATCTGAGTCTAGAGGAAATGTTCTCAGAGTGACACTGGGCACACCTCAGGTGGTGGCCTCAGCCAGGCATACCTTGGACCCTGTAGCTTAAGTCTCCTTAACGTTTCCATTGGTGGTGGGGTCCCTAAAGCAGGTGAAGAAAGGCAACCTACAGGCTTCAGGGTGGGCCCGCCATCTTCCTTGCGCAGGCTTCCTGTTAGGTGATGGTATTTGGTGTGGAGCCGACTCTCGCCCTCGTCACATACAGCTGCCTCTACAACTCCTCTGTCTTTCTCCCCGCCACTGACTTACAAAGGAGTGAGTAGCAGCAGAAGCCCTGCTTTCTTGCTGCGTCCGAATGACGCTGGCTGCTGTTGCAGGAGAGTAAGCTGCAACTGGAATGAGTTTTGTTTTGTTTTGTTATGCTTTGCCTTTTACTCCTAAAATCTAAATGAGAGAGAAAGGCAGGAAATAGATCTTGTTAAATATAAGATTCTGATAAATTAAAATTCTACTGTGGATTTTTTTCAAAAGTCATTTGCAGCTTAAATACATCTCTTTGACTTGCTACAAATATAGTTACAAGTTTAACATTGTTTTTTCCTCCTTAAAGAACAATGTGTATTCTGGAGGCAGCATGGCACGAAGGAACACATATGTCTGCGAAAGGACCACAGACCGATACACGGCCGCCCTGCAGAATGGAAAAGACAGCAGGTAAAACGCCGGGGTGCCAGGTGGCAACAGCACCATCATCGCTCTACGTCCGTGCTCTGGCTGCAGCTCCTGCAGCTGGAAGGTCAAGAGGAAAGAAGTACAAAATAGTAAGACTGCAGCCACCCATTCTCCCTAAGGAATCACCCCTTCTTTACCAGCATGGAGGGATGGGAAAATACTTAGGGAAACCAGGAGGTAAATGTCTTCACCTGCGAGTTTCTGAATAGAATCTTGTAGTAAATATTTCCCTACAGCACAGCACAGCATACCATCCTAATCTGGTCTTCCCAGTTTGAATCTTCTTCTCTCACGTGCCCGCTGCTGCCTTCTTCCTCCTCCCTTCCCCCCACATCGCGTCGTTACCACATCCACATAATGAGGTTTGTTTTCTTTCCTCTAAAGAAGTGTAGCCATATCATCTGGTCATTCAGAACCACACAATTCTCAAAGTGTTTTCTTCTGAATAATGATAAGTCACATTTATTTTTATTATTTAAAAAAATTAAATTGTTTTCATCATGAGTTGTAAAGACTACTCATCAGTATGGTACAAAAGGACAGGGAGCCTCGTCTAATACAGCCCTGGTCTCAGTTCCATCCCTGGTCGCTCCAGGAGCATGGCAGACATTCTCACATTTGTTTCTTCATTAATTAGAGGTACTACACATGGAAAGTAAGTATTATCGTAAGGCCTAAGAAGGTAATTGTTGTTTCTTCCTTGGACATAAGACACTGTAGGTTAGAGAGAGAGTTCGGAATTGATTTCCTACTTGTTTTTCCTAGTCTAAATTCTAATCTTCAGTTCCTTTAATCTGCAGTAGTTAACCTGTTGATTGATGATACGAGCTAAGAATGTTTTGGTGGTGTTTCCAGAGATGGTATTATTAGTATAATGATGAATTCTTACTGTGTGAATAATGGACAGTGAACCCCAGCAACAAATCACTCCCAGCTGTGGCTTTTGGGAAATGGAAAATGCCTCCAATCGTAATCATTTTATCTGGAACTATCATATATACACAAAAATAATCTCATACCTTCTCAGATTCACATATTTAGAGCAAGTGTGTATGAAATGTTTTCCATGGAAGATAGTGATAATTTCACCATGGAAGATAGTGATAAATGTTAATAGGGTTAAAGGTTAAAAGTTAACCCTTTTAACGAGAATATCAATTGTTTCATTAGTCATTAATAGCTGTCCATTTCTTTCACGTGTTCCAGTCATGAAAGGTGTCACTCAGTTTGTGTTTTTAAAAATCAGGTTCTCAGAGTTTAGTAAACCATCGTTTTTCTTCCTTTCTACGTTTCTGTGGTCTTCTCCATGGTTCACGTCGAAAGCCTTACGGAGATGTCTGCGAGCAGCATATCTTCTGCAGGCTCTGCCGTGGCTTCTGCTGTGCCCTCGGCTCGACCTCGCCACCAGAAGTCCATGTCCGCTTCCGGTCACCCTATTAAAGTTACACTGCCAACCATTAAAGACAGCTCTGAAGCTTACCGACCCGGGTAACGTGCTGGTTCCATTTCATTTGTTGTTCATTGTTTTTAAAAATATAACCCCAAATGAAGACGAATAATGTCACCATCACATTAAGTGCTTTCTTAGAAGATTCAGTGTTTGTGGCAGAGGAAAAGCGGGATTGTAACATAAAGAGGAAGACCCTTAAGATGAGTTGAGACAGTGGCTTCAACAGTGGGCTCAAGTATAACAATGATTGTAAGGATGGCGCAGGACGGGCCAGTGTTTCGCTCTGTTGTACGCACGCTCGCTGTGATTCGGAACCAGCTTGACGGCACATAACAATAACAGCATTAACCAACAGCATGCGTTGTCTCTTACCGAAAATGTTGCTTAATGTCTAAACCATTCTCTAGAGGAATTTTCTCTAAGGATCTTATTTTAAATCCATCTAAAAAGTAAAGTATTGCTGCCTAATTTATCATTTAGGTAAATTAGGATTTTTAGGATTTAAAATAAACAGTGAAAACAAAAACACTAGACAGGAATACAGATACCCTCTTAATCATCCTGGCTCCTGCTAGTTGTCTTAAATAAAACTGAGCTTTAATCCTCCTGTCTGTCAATAAAACGTGACCTCACAGAGCCCTTCCAGGTATAAAATTACATGACTGCCTTTCTGTTAGTTGTCTGTTTTAGGTTTTCTCAAATTCAGGGAGATCTGAATAGTCTAATCCTTTGATAGTTAGGTTTGTTAGTCATGTTGGTGGTGTCACGTAGCCCTGTGCTATTACTGAGCCCTAAATTATACATGGAAAATTATTCTATTCAGAAGGTGTTTGATAAACAGTAAAATTCCTGTTTCACGTTAAGAGAATAGTGAGAATGTATAGCAACAACAAATCATAAATATGAATGTGGTTACATGTGTATGTATGTGTGCATACAAGTGTATAGGTATGTATACATGTGGACATGTACAGATGCATCTATATGTAGGTGTATCTGTATGTAAGTGTATGCATCCATATATATTCATATATACAGTAAAGCACATTAAAGCCTATTGCTGTCATGTTGATTCCGACTCATAGCGACCCTGTAGAACAGGGTAGAGTTGCCCCGTGGGGTTTCCAAGGCTGTAATCTTTATGGAAGCAGAGTGCCACGTTTTCTGCAGAGTGGCTGGTGGGTTTGAACTGCTGACCTTTTGGTTAGCAGCTGAGTGCTTAACCACTGCACCACCAGGGCTCCTCAGTAAAGCACACAGGGGGAACAAACACAGATACGTCTTAGATTTAACCAAATACGTCACAGGATAGGTTTTATGGGTTTGAAGGTTTAGGACCATAGTCTTGTGGGACAACTCAGTCAATTGTCATAAAATAGTACATAAAGTTTAGGTTCTGCATCCTAGTTTGGTGAGTAGCGTCTAGGGTCTGAAAAGCTTGTGAGCAGTCTTCTAAGATACAACTACCAGTAGCTATGCATCCAGAGTAAAAAAAGAAGGAAGGAAACCAAGACTCAGAGAAGCTCATCTGCAGGACTCATAGTCTACGTGGACCATGGCCTCATCTACCCTGAGACCAGAAGAAGTAGATGGTGCCCAGCTAGCACCACCAGCAGTTCTGAACAGAAACACAATATATGGGAGCAAAATGTGGAACAGAACTCAGATTCCTAAAAAGTGCAGACTTACTGGACCAGCTGAGACTGGAGGACTCCCCAAGACTATTGCCCTGAGATACTCAAATCAGTCCATGGAATAATCTTTTAGCTAAATAGCAGACTGGCTTATAAAATAAATAGTATCACCCATAGAGGAAAAACAGAGAATAGTGAGTGAGACTGTATGCAGAAGCCCTGATTTGGCATCCCTGAGACTGTCCCTGCTTCAGTCATTTCTTAGTCTTTAGTTACCAAATTTTTATAAAAGACATTTACTTGTAAACTGAAATGGTGTCCTTCTCTGATTATACAGTAAATGCAGTTAACCCATGCATCACATCCCTAATGTGAACAAAGAAAATAGAATGGAATAAATTGTTCCTTTTTTTTAATTTTTAGCATGAGTGAAAGCTTTCGCTGTCATTATTATCAGTAACATATCTTAATTTCTCCCAGCAGTACAACCCAGAGGGTGCCTGCCGCTTCCCCGTCTGCTCACAGCATTAGTGCCGCCACTCCAGACCGGACCCGCTTTCCCCGAGGGAGCTCCAGCCGAAGCACGTTCCATGGGGAGCAGCTCCGGGAGCGACGCAGCGCTGCTTACAATGGGCCACCTGCTTCGCCTTCACATGAGACGGGCGCGTTTTCCCACGCCAGAAGGGGGACATCAACTGGTATAATCAGCAAAATAACGTCCAAATTCGTTCGCAGGTCAGTACCAATGTACCGTCAGGTTTTCTTTCCTCTAGCAACTGTGAAGGAAATGCTTTTCTTTTCTGTTAATTCTTTATAGTGATTTTCACAAACGGTTTCATGTCATTTCGGTAGGCTGGATCTTCTCAGCCGTGGGAAGAAAACATTCAGGAAGATACAGAGTCTTTTTCCTTCAGAGAGAGGGGCAGGGAGCAGGGGGAAACTAGATACCATGAGAATTTTAAAATTCTGTAAAGTAGAATTGAAAAAAAAACCAAAAACTTGACATTAAAATGTGTGTTTTAACAAAAAAGATTATTTCCTATTTAAAATTCCCTTGATTCAGAAAAAAGAATCAAATATGAGCTTATATTTAATAGCCCTTATCTTAAAAATACTTTTTAATTCCTCACTAATAATACATAGTTTACCCTTTTTGTTCTTGGTATGAGAATCCTATCTACTCGAATCACAGAGATTACATATATAATTTTACATCATAAAATTTTAATATCATGACAGTTAAAGCAAAGTATATAACTTCTTAAAAAATGGTAAAATTATACTTTTTTATAAAGTAAGTATGAATGTAAAATACACATTAATTATACAAGTTACTGAACCCAACCCAGGCTGATATAAATTTGACCTATTGCTATATCCTATTAAATGCCTGGAGCCCTGGTGGCACAGTGGTTAAGAGCTCAGCTGTTAACCAAAAGGTCAGCAGTTGGAATCCACCAGCTGCTCCTTGGAAACCCTCTGGGGCATTTCTCCTCTATCCTATAGGGTTGCTATGAGTCGGAATCGACTCAGTGGCAATGGGTATTAAATGCCTACTAAAATCCTATTATGTACAAAGCATCGTGCTAGGTGCAGATCAGGGTAAAAAGATGAATAAGACAGCACCTGTGCCCTCAGGATTCTTACAGTCTTGAAAGGAGCTGACATGTCAACAACTAACAGTAATAGACGATAGAAACGTGTACTAAGAAAACGCACTAGCTCTGTGCTGGGGGCCGGAGGAAGGCGCCGTGGTTCTGACTGGGGAGAAAGTTAGGGCTTCACACCACGTGGTTATTTGAGCTGTGCCTTAAGTGATAGGTAAGAAATTATTATATTTGCTTTAATAATATTAATTAAGTACTTAATTCTCCATGTTATTACTGTCCCTAGGATTCTAAAGCATAGATGTGGAAAAGAAAAGCCATTTTAGGCTCTGCCCTTGTCATGGAGTGATTTTATGGGTCAGCTTGCCCAGGATCACACAGCCGAATTTAAGACTTTACATCCGAAAATGCAGTGTGCTGTTTTTCACTATATCACTCCATGATTTTGTATCATGTGAGCAATTACCATGCAGTATGGCCTCTTGAGAAAGAAAGACCCACCAGAGTCACTCAGACCACAGAGTTCCCTGACCGTAGGGTTCTCCTCAAATCATCGTAGCTTCTGCTTTTGGAGCTGAATTGACTCCTTAAGGCCATTTTTAAAAGCCAGTACCTTCTCATGGTTAAAGAAGGATTAATTTTAAAACTAGGGAGGAGGTGGGAATTTGAAATTTAAATCTGAAATACTAATTGTGGTTAATCATTGTGCAAAATATTTCTCTTTGTCTCGCAATAAAAGTGTAGATTTAGACATAGTGAAAGGGCGCTGGACCACAAGGAAGGAGACAGAATACCAGAGCAAGAAAGTGCCTGAGAGATTGTCTGTTTGGAGGGGAGAAGGATCTCTGGGTAGCCATCCAGCAAATACTCGGAGCCCTACTATGTGCTAGGCACTCTACTGGGCGCTAGCATAGCCCGGGCCTCCTGTGAGTGACTCATAGTCTTGTGAATGTCTAGACGGTTGGACCATTTTCCTCACTCGGCTCCTGGTTTCCCTCCTGCCTCATAAACTAGCGGTCCCTTCTCGGGCCCCTTGCTGGTCCTTTTCAGGTTCCCTTGCTGTTTGCCGCTGATCTTCAGATAGCAGGATGTCGGAGGGCTCAGTTTTAGACGCTTCTCTGGCTGTCTTCAGTCTCCTGGGGATCTCACTCAGGCTCATGACGTTCGGTTCCTTCTTACAGGAACAACTCCCGACTCTATGTCTTTAGCCCGATCTCTCCTCTGAACTGCAGACTCACATTATCCAAATGCCTCCTCAGCCTGTCCATTTAGATACAAAATAAACTCTCCAACAGAACGTTTCCAAGACTGAACTCCCAGTCCTCTTCCCAAAACCTGTCCCTCCCTCATTCTTTACCGTTTGGGGTCACGGCAACACCGCGCTTCCAGCGTCTCAGGCCATACACCTTGGAGGCATCCTTGAGTCCTCTTTTTCACGCAGCGCACGTGAAATCCACTAGCATGTTGTCCCAGTGTTTCTAGAATCTCACTGCTTCCCCCACTGGCCCCGCTGCCATGACAGTCTGAAGCCGTTGAATCTTCCACCTCCTAACAGGTCTCCTAGCTTCTGCCCTCGTCCTCCTAGTCTGTTCTCGGCAGTGGAAATCCAGTCTCGTCACTCCTCAGTTGAATACCCTCAAATAGCTTTCATCGTGGTCAGAATACAGTTTAAAACCCTCACTGTGGTCTACAGGACCGTATGTGGTCTGGCCGCCCATTTCTGCACTGACCCCATCTTCTGCCATTTGTCCCCTTTGTGCTACCACCCCAGCCAGAGGATACCACCTCTCCTCTTGCCAACCGGGCAAACTCCTGCTCCAGACTTTGTATTGCTCTTCCTTCTGCCTGGAGTCCTCTTCCCTGTATGTCTGCATGGATCACTGCTGCTTCTCCTCCTCAGGTGCTTGCTGAAATGCGACTTTCTCAAGGGAGACCTTCCCCAGTCACCCCATTTCAAATCACATCCCTGCAACCCCCCACCCCTTCTCCCAGCTGTATTTTTCTCCATAGCACTTAACACCCCCTAACATGGTACATACACTTCACTTATTTGTAGACTGTCTCCCAGCTAGCAAATTAGCTCCATGGAAGCAGGCATTTTTTAATTTGTTGTGTTACTGCTGAGTCCCCAAGTCCTGGAACAGTGCCTGACACATAGTAGACACTCAGTAAATGTTTATCGAGTGAACAGGCGAATAATGGGGAAGGCAGTTTAAAAAGTGACCAACCCAACAAGGTCATAGCAAATTCTGGTACGTGCTGTGAAGGAAGCAGGTCCTCAGAGGGAGAAGAAGATTGTTCAGAGGTATCCTCGAGGGGAGCAAAAGGTTTCTAAAGTTCCACGATGTGCTTATTAAATTTTTAACAAGAATCTCGTTTAGTAGTTATGGGGCTTTTTTTTTTCAGAGGGTGAGTGATTGGTTTGGTATCCTTTGTCAACCACGTGGTAGGGTTTTTAAATGTGATTTTATAGGTATTTTAATTAATGCAGGGGGCCCTGGTGGTGCAGTGGTTAAAGCAGTTGACGGCTAACTGAAAAGTTGGCAGTTTAAAACCACCAGCAGCTCTGCAAGAGAAAGATGTGGCAGTCTGCTTCCATAGAGAATTACAGCCTTGGAAACCCTATGGGGTCACTGTGAGTCAGAATCGACTCGATGGCAGTGGGGTTTGGTTTTGATTAATTCTGGATTTGGAGAGGGAAGAGAAAAATCCCCAGTTCTCCGAAGCCACCTGTCACCAGGTGGACAGCTCTGGTTTTAGAAATATGTTCGTGTTCACCACAGTGCATAAGGTATTCCCTGATGGGACATTTTGGTAGCTCGAGGTTGGGCTGTATAAGATGCCACAGGTGACCCAATGCAGGAAGACAGGCAAAGCATTGGTTTCAGCACAGGGAATAAGCCTGTTACGTTCTTTAGCAGCTGACCGACTGGAATTGCTGCTGATCTTTCTGCATTTGCAGCATATTCAACATCTGGGAGGGTTGGTGATAAACTAGAGAATTCCTCAGTGCTAAGGAGATATGCCAGCCTTATTACTTAATGTTCCCACCTCACTGCTTGGGTTATCAGTTCTTCCCACGTGTCTGTCCCCCTTACGTCCATCCTAGGTTCATACTCTGCCTTTCCCCCGTTCCCTTTCCTTCTCCCTCCACTGTGCCCAGAGCCTGAAGGGACGGATCCCACACCATGACACCCTGTGTGACCTGCACCAGAATGGGGGCATGGCTGGCTTTGAGTGAAACTTGGAAGTCAAGGCACTTCACAGACTTGGGGGACCAGCTAGGTTGTATGCCACTAAAGGAAAAGAAGAGGATCTTGCAAGAATAAATTAGGGTTAATCGTGTATGTATTTGGAAGCTTTACTGAAAAGAGAAAGCCACTTAGTTTTCCTGGGCCAGTACAGAGACTGCATGCTGAAATGACCACACGAGACTGTTGTTTACTGGTGTTAGGAAAGTGTTTATGCTAGAATCATTTATAAAGGGGGAGGGCATAGACTTAGCCGTCTCAGAAATCTTTTAGCTAACAGAACCATTTGCTTCGGATAGGTTTTGTATAACTAATCACTGTATAAAGTGGAGATTACATCAAGCTTTGTGATGTTTTGGCAATAGCTTCACTCTTACATGGGGAGTAATCTAATCATTTCAGTCAGTTATATATTGCTATAGATAAGGTGGAGCCCTGGTGGCACAGCAGTTAAAGAAAGTCAGCAGTGTGAATCCACCAGTGCTCCTTGGAAACCATATGGGGCAGTTCTGCTGTGTCCTGTAGGATCGCTATGAGTCAGAATTGACTCGACAGCCACGGCCTTTACGTATAAGGTATTTGCCTTTCTAAAAGTTGTAGATGTTGGAGAGTGCCGCTGTGCTGCACATGCTGTTGTTGCGTGTGCCTTCTGTATACATCCCCATCGGCCTCCCACTGCGGCCAGTTAAAGCAGAGATGCTGGGCTGTTTGAAACAGCAGTTGCCAAGTAGCAGACAGTCTTCCAGCCAGTGTCCTAGTGGCATCCAGGAAGGAAGGAACAGGGTATGGGAAACAAGGTGATGAGTCACATGCTGTTTCAGCAAGTACAGTAGGGGAAGTGAGGTCGCAGACGGTTCCATTCCTCGTGCCTAAAGTTCGGCGGCAGTGGACTAGGTGTCTGCTAACGCTGGTTTATTGGGCAAAGTAGAAGGAACACAGGAAAGGCCCGTGAGACTTATGCCCCTTGCTGTTAAACTGTTTATTTAAGCAGTGGAGTCAACAGCAGTACTGCTTTTCACGCCAGGCTGGTGTGCTGCCCGTCAGTATATCGCGTCCGTCCCCATATCACTTGGAGTCTGCTCAGAAATGCTTTATTCGGTTCAGTGTGCTATAAGAAAAATAGATTTATTTAGGTGGGATTGAATTTTTATTATACTTCCCAGTGCAAATGCCAGTTATTAAAAAAATAGAAATTAAGAAATCCCATTTGAATGTGAGAATATACTTTATTGTCCTTTTTGATTCAGATTGGAAGGGGGTTTTTGCACCTTATGTTTTGCAAGGAGAGCATGTAGTTAAAGGCTCCGAGAGGCATGAGGAATTCACGTTTTTAGCAACAGCAAGTGACTGGTCCTTTTAGAGCTTGGTGTGTGGATGTGGTTTATTGGTTTGGAGGAAGAGGAGTGGCTGTGATTTTGTTCCTATTGTAGTTATTTTACCTGAATACTATAAACGTTTCTGGAGTGATTAAAATGTTAAGAAAACATTAACTTAAGGGTTCACGTTGGTGATTCTCCCAGATATTTCAAATTTTGTTCTTCTATCACAAGCCATCTGTTAATATATTTAAACTTTTCTGTAACTGTGATACTTTTATGTATATGCTTAATTACACAGAAATCACAAAAATGGTTAAAATTTTGTTACACTTCAAAAATACTAATTACATTCAGCACAGTGACAATTAGTAGAGTTTTTCTGGGTTTTTGCTATGTATTTCACAGGTGGATATCCAGGTAAGATCAGTATTTCTGTTTAAGATTGAATCCATGTTTTTAGAATTGTCTGCTTAGATAAGCTGTTGATTTGCTGTAATATTTTATCGTGTGCATGAATTGTTAGCGTAACTTTTGAAATAAGGTAACTGCTTATTTTAAAATTGTTATTTGCCTTTAGAAAGACTTACATATGTGTTGAGCTGTTTTTCTGACTACAAGATTGCTTCATAGATTTCCTAAATTGAGCGACTACTAGAATTATATTTGATAACAACTACAAAGTTGAATCTTGCTGCTGACAATTACTAAATAGTTTTAATTTTAGGTTGAACTAAACTAAACCAAAAGATAAGTGATGACTTTAATAAATGTCGTGGTTGAGACATTGGAGATCATATTAAAAAAAAAAATCCTGAACTTTCACCTAGGATCTCATCTCTGATAACACCCAGTAGACGCTCAATAAATGATAGTTACGTGTAGTTACAATGAAAACATGAGGCATAGTCTGAGACTGATCAGTAGTAGAAAAATGTCATGCTAGAAGTTTGCTCAGCCAGTTAACTTGAAAATCATTTTAGATGTAGGTTTTCTTGATCTATTTTTACTTTTATCATTAAATCTCAACCTCCACTTTGTTTTGAGGGATCCAAGTGAAGGCGAAGCCAGTGGCAGAACCGACCCCTCAAGGTGAGGAGCCACTCTCAATCCTTCGCTGCAGGTCCCTGTGTACGAACACGTGCTTCTGAAATGCTTACAGCACTTAGTAAACATGAAGAGAAATAATAGCTAGATAAGATGTGTATCTTAAAATTTTACATCGGGGTGGGTTTTCCTGACGTTGCCTAGCATGTAATTAAGTTTAATTAACTTTAAGTTTGTGTTTTCCAAACAATATTTTGAATTGTATTCTCTGTAAAGAAATAGCTGTTCTGTTCTATAAAATGTGTCTTAGCAGAAGTAAAATTAATAGATTACAATGTACTGACCCTTTTCTCATTAAAATAATATGACTAAAATTATCCTAAGTCAAATAGCCCAGAATTTCTTAACATGGAGGTAAGCAAATTTGTAAGATTTTATTTCAGTAATGTATTTTAGGTGAGTGTTCGGTCATGGACCGCGTCTCAAACTTCCAACCTGCAGAACTTTCTGGTTTTCTGACATTTGATCCTAGTTGTGTATTCATCCTAACTATGGGTCTCTAACTTGACATGATCAGAGTCTCCTAGAGGACTTGATAAAACAGGTTGCTGGGCCCTCCTGCTGAGGTTCTGACTCAGCAGTCTGTGGTGAGCCCTGAGATTTGCATTTCCAACACGCTCCCAGATGATGTTGATGCCGCTGCTCTAGGAACCATAGTAGGGACGTGTTGGTACTTGTGCTCCTGTTTTATGAATGAGAAGTTTCAGAAATGATGGATTAAATTATTTTGACAATATATAAACATTAAGGGATAAAAGAGAAACCTCTGACCTTGACAGGTAGCTCCTCAGTAGGACGGACGGCCTTGCTATTCATTCAGGAGGTGTCTTTGACCAGGCAAACACGTATCTCAGATTTCATTTCTATGTTTTTAATTATTTGAAATATAAAACATAATGGGCCTTGCAAAAACTTCAGGCAGCATTCCCATGTAGTCCTTTTTTAAACACTGTGCTATGTTAACATTCAGTCATTAGAGCTGAAACCATTTCTTTACTGAGTTAGGTGCCTGAGTCACCTGGTGGAAGACAAAGGGAGGCAGGAAGAACATTGGTAACTTTTTTCTACCTATTTCACAAACATGGAGGACTTTTGTTTTTAGCGCCTCCCCCCGACCACGCCCCACTTGCTCATTGCTCTGGAGCCCTTTCCTTGTATCTCACCCCGTATTTCTACTAAATTTCTAATAGTGCTGTAGTATCATGAATAGCAGCTAATATTACAGTTAGCCTATGTGCATTTTTATCCATTTAATATGATGAGGCGATTTTATGAATGTTATAAGGATTTAATAACTGATCTTATGTAAGTATTTACAAAGCATTTTTTGCAATTCCTCTCGGTGGGGTTTTGTTTCCTTGTTTGCTCTTGAACGAGGACCTGTTGAATACCTGTTCTCTGTAACGTACTGTGCCGGCCATTTAATCCTCACTACAACCGGGTGAAAAGCACCCATTTTACAGACGACGAAAGAGCAAGGAGCTTCGGTGAGATGGAACCACTTACAGTGAGGAGCTCTCCTTTCAGAGAGATGGCATGGCTTGATGGTTAAAAGCACGGGCTCTGTCCTACGCCTCCACTAGCTCTGAGATTTGAACTTTAGTGCCTCCCTTTCTTCATCCTGCCTGCCTCAGAGCATTGTCGTGAGGGTAAAGGAAGAAATGATGCATTAGGCGCTTAGAACAGTTCCTGGCTCCTAGTAGGTGCTCAGTGAATGTTAGCGGGTGCTGTTGGTGTTAGTGTTCCCAGGAGCCTTCTGCCGTTAATGTTACCAGTGGTAATGCGTTTGAGATACATGCAGAAAAAAGCCATCCTGTAGGTGCCTGTTACGGTCAGGTCACAGAGTTTCCTCGGTGGAGTGGAAGGAAAACTAGTCTTGGAATCAGGGGACCTGATTTCTCGTCTTCACTTTTCAACTCATTAGCTTCATGACCTTGGAAAAGTCATCTAAGCTTTCTGGACCTCAGTTCTGTTTTTAAATTGAGCATGTTCAGTCAGGTAATCTCTAAAGTCCCTTCCAGTTCTGACGTGCTGATTCCGTAATCTGGTTACATAGGTGGTCCTGATAAATGACTGTTGTTGCATTTGCAAGCCCTGAAAGACCTCTGATGCAATACTTAGATTCACTGAGCAAAAAAAGAATAATACAGAAGATACTGAAGTAAATACTTTCCATACTTATTTAATAGTCTTTAGAAATTTGTTTTCTCAAGTTTATACAATTTGCAGAGCCTTAGGAACTCAGATACCACTGTAGGAATAAGAGGGATACACACATATATATAAATGTATACATTGTTGTTAGGTGCTGTAGAGCCAGTTCTGACTCATAGTGACCCTATAGGGGTTTTCAAGGAGCAGCTGGTGGATTTGAACTGCCAACCTTTTGGTTAGCAACTGAGCTCTTAACCACTGTGCCACCAGGGCTCCATTTATACATTAATATGTATCGATATGATATGTATGTAAGTATAGTTTGTGTAGTGTATTATAAACTCCTTTCAAAGTGTATCATTTCTTCCTTAAATGCATACAGTGAGATAGTTTAACAAGCTAAAACAGAAACATTCCTATTTGGGTAATGACTCAACAAATGTAATTACCAGATCTTCTGATTCATAATCTATTAATTTTACCTTTTCTGTGATTATTAGAAATAGTTTTTCTGGTTGTCCATCATTTATGGAAGGTATGTCATAAGGACAATTCAGTGAGGCTCATTCCCTTCACAGAAGTGTTGTGCATCTGCCATGTGCACAGCACAGCTCTAGATGCCTCAGACACACCGGTGAACAAAACAGAAAGATCTTTGCCCTCCTGGAGTTTATACTCTAGTGACAGATTCAGACAGTACATTACAAACATAAACATAAATGAATTAAGTCATATACTAGAATAGGATAAGTGCCATAGAGAAGAGATAGAGCAGGGTCAGAGGGTCGGCCATGCCAAGGGTGGGACTGGTGGTGTGATAGGGTGGTCAGGGTAGGACTCATGTAGAAAGAGAGCAGAGATTTGAAAGAAATGAAGGCATTATTCAAGCAGCTATCTGGGGGAAAGCATTGCCAGCAGGGAGAAGAACCTGTGCCAAAGCCCTCAGAAGGCCGGCACATACTGGAATAGTGTGTAAGGAATAGCACGGAGACCGTTGTGGAGGAAAATAGCAGGCAATGTGGGGTGGGAGGTCGGAGTTGGAGTGTAGGTCATGCGCGGCCTCATAGACTATTTGGCACAGTGCTTAAGAGCTATGGCTGCTAACCACAAGGTCAGCAGTTAGAATCCACCAGCCGCTCCTTGGAAACCCTATGGGACAGTTCTACTCTGTGCTGTAGGGTCACTATGAGTCAGAATTGACTTGACAGCAGTGGGTTTAATTTTTTTTTATGAGTGGAACGGGAAACCATTGGAGGATATCAAGAAGAGTGCCACGACCTGACATTTTTACATAATTGCCGTGCAGTATTCTTTCTCAACATTATGAGTTATAAATAATTCTTGCCCTCTATAGTCATTGCTGCTGTCCTTGTTCCCAGTCTTCCGTTTACCCAAAAAAAGGCAGAAAAAAGGGCATTTTTCTTCATATTTCAGACGTGTATTTGCAAGCAGGATGTTCATGGTCCTTGTTTTGTACATATGTACAGAACATGGAGAATCTGCTTTTACATTTAAGGAACTGAAAGAAGTATGAAGTTCTTCACTTTTGGCTACAAATTTGTTTCCCACAAACAAATACATTTAAGAAGGCATGCTAATTTAGAATGAAAGTGTTAATAGAAGTCGAAACAGATGGCCTCCTGGAGTCTGTTTTTGTAAGAGCAAGGTAACCTATGTCTCTGTAGCTGCCTGAAGGTAGTGTGCAAAGTGGGTGGTTTTATTTAGGCACTCAACTTAGATTTTATGTGTGTTTTAATTTCTTTGCTGGATGCACTTTTTTTCATTCTTCCTTTTGTCCTCTTCCAGAAGTACATCAGGGGAACCAAAAGAAAGAGACAAAGAGGAGGGTAAAGACTCCAAGCCGCGTTCTTTGCGGTTCACGTGGAGCATGAAGACTACTAGTTCAATGGACCCCAATGACATGATGCGCGAAATCCGCAAAGTGTTAGATGCAAATAACTGTGATTATGAACAAAAGGAGAGGTTTTTGCTTTTCTGTGTCCATGGAGACGCTAGACAGGATAGCCTCGTCCAGTGGGAGATGGAAGTCTGCAAGTTGCCACGGCTGTCACTTAACGGGGTCCGCTTCAAGCGAATATCGGGGACATCTATTGCCTTTAAGAACATTGCATCCAAAATAGCTAATGAGCTTAAGCTGTAAAGAAACCCATATTTACAGGATCAGGGATGATACATCCATATATGAGGTACAGGTTTTGAATGTACTGGTAACTGCCGAATGTGATGGGCCTGTGAAACTCCCTATGTAGAATTTGCCCTTAATGCAATAAGGTTATACATAGTTATGAACTGTAAAATTAAAGTCTGTATGAACTATAATAAATATCTGTAGCTCAGAAACGTAGGTTCACATGTACAGGTAAGTATATTGTGTATTTCTGTTCATTTTCTGTTCATAGAGTTGTATAATAAAACAGATGATTGCTTAAAAACTTGTATAGTTGTCTAGATTTCTGCACATAAATGTATGTTTGATGCTTTGAGTTGAAAAATGTTCTTCTCTGTTATTTACATTTTGGTGGGTTTTTAAAATTCTTACCTCCATCATGCAGTTTTGAAAATTGTGTCCAGAATTAAATGTACCCAAAAATAGTCTTTACACTTGTAGCATGGACTTTTAAAAATTATTTTAAAATCATATATCGGTTTAAACCAGAAGCTGATAAATAGGTCAGCTTTTATTATACACAGAATTATTCCTGCTTATTCTTTGCTCTCATCCTTGTTATCAAACAAGGTTTGGTTGAAACGATACAAAATGTTTACAGTGTTGGCACTTACAGTTTTTAAAATAAAGTACATGAAAATAAATAATAGCTTTGCCTTGAGCTAACTACGAAGAAGTACTGGGGGAAAATTAAACCTAGGTCAAATTTCTTTTGAACGTCTAAGTGTTCTCTGGCCCACTGCTAACTATAGCAGCAAAATTAAGAAGAATAAATACTTCATCTGACTATTAACGATGTAGACTGTCGCTTAGGTTTGCTGCCTTCAGAACACCGCAGTGTAATTGTGGAAATATAATATTGGGACTGTTTCACTGCACAAGCTCATTTTTCCAGTGCTGATCAATGCAGCAGTTAAGAAATAATGCCACCTCAGGAATTAACTGGCATCGGGAACGTTTGCCTCATCATCCTTCCGTTCTCTTCATCCACCCCCTGCCACGGTAATATCTGTAAGTACTTATGAGACTTTTGAGCAAAACATCCTATTTATATAACAGTAATGTTATTGTTTTATGCTTACGGGGTTGTTCAGTTTGTTCCCATGTAACCTGTTCGTTTTTAATATTTTGCCAGATCTCTTGTATTTATTCCACATCATTATGCCTATAATGTGCAGCTTTGTAACTGGGCATTTGCCTACTTTTCTTTCCTAATGAGTGATATATGCGATGTAAAACCACTAGTAAAGGTACATTTTAATACTTGTTATTTTATACTGAATTAGCCTTGGAGGTTGACTGTGCAATGTTATTTAATGTTGTAATTACTCTAATATCAACATATGGGCCCCACCTACACACTCCCGACACATAGAAAGTGTATTCAAATTTTATCAGTTTAAAGAAGAATAAAGCTGTGATAAATACTGTCATTCTAACCTACATTCGGAAGCTCTAAGAGTAGGTGATGTGCCATTCCATAATGGCTTCCAGACTAGGATGAATTTTATGTTCTGTACTGTAACTGTGACGTAGCTTTCTTCTGTAACAGTTCTGTTCTAAAATGAAATGTAGTTTTGCCTTAGCAAAGGGTAGTGTTTGGGGGAAGAAGAAAACAACAACAGCTGTGTAGCCCCTTTTTAACCTGGTGTTCATTCCAAACAATTGATGCAAATCTTCATTCACTTCCACTGGTGCACCCTGAACTTCTACTTGAACAGTCCTCATAATAAAGCCCTTGTCTTTCGCTCTTTATCAGAATGTGCAGTACCTGTTTTCTAGTGTAAAAGTGTTTTGTTTGGGGAGTTTGTGTCATGCATTCTAAATTTAGCTGCCAAGGGATAAAGCATTATAGGTTTTCAAGATGTCATTAGACAAGCAGAGTTTTAATCCCTTTACAGGAATTCCTATCATTGACATACTTAAATATATCTGTATCTATACACACATTATATATATATGTGTGTGTGTGTGTGTGTGTGTGTGTGTGTGTGTGTGTGTGTATGTAGAGAGAGATCATGTCTTTTCCAAGGCAGAAACTGATGTTTAATTTAACATTTTCTTATTCTGGCCAGTTCTTCTTTGTTTATGGAAAGGAATTTTATTTTAATACTTTTATGAACTAAAAAATGAAATCTTTATAGTCACTTTAGATTTTTTCCCATTTTATATGTTCATGATAAACCTAGAATTTTTTTTGAAGAGTTAATTTTACAATGTGTTTGCACAAATAGATAATAGCAGTTTATGTTCATTGGCTATGTGATATCAAGGTTTCCTTGGTTTCTGTTTAAATATTATTTGATGTGCTGTCCCTTACGTTAAAAATAATTATTTTGAAGTAATTGGGGTACAGTATTTGATAAATAAAATAAGAAAAAATATCCTCCAGAATCTCGATCCAACAATGTTCTCTAAAGTAGAATTTGATATAAAACCCAAAAGTCCTTATTATGAAATGATTTTCACCAGCAGTTCTATTTCACAGTGTGGACAACAGAAATAATGTGATAAGTGAGGCACCAATTTACAGTTTAAGTGAGTGAGTCCATCAGCATGTGTAAGTTAATCAAGATGATCTCTGCCTTCATTTGTAAAGTATCTGTTAAGGCATCTACTGTGTCCTAAGACATACAAGGAGATTGTCAGAGATGGTTACTGCTCCAAGAGTTTGTTCATCAGGGAAGAGAAAATGTCAGCACACACACAACCAAAAACAGCACACCAAAATAGGAAGCAGCAAAAGTGCTCAAACAAGCACAGACAACAGATGCTAATTCAGAGAGGGCTAGTCCTGTATAGACGGGAGAAAGGAAGGCCCTTTGAAGAATTTGAAGGATGGATAACATTTAAGAGGCCCAATGGAAGGGATCCTCCAGATGGGAGAAACATGAGAAAAGGCTTGACATTAGTAAAGCTGTAAGACACATGTTGGAAACAAGCCACTTAATTCTAGGGAGCAGGAGGGTTTCCCAAGGTGGATTAATAGCAGATTATGGAGAGCACTGACTGGCAACCTCAGGTGGATCTTAATCCGTAGTTAAAAAAAGAAAAAAAAAAAAACAACAAAACCAGTGGCCATGGAGTCCGTCCCTTCTCATGGCGACCCCATGTGTTAACAGAGTAGAACCAAGCTCTCAAGGGTTTTCTTGGCAGTAATATTTACAGAAGCAGATCGCTAGGTCTTTCTTCTGCAGCACTGCTGGGTGGGTTTGAACCACCAACCTTCCAGTTAGTAGTTGAGCACAAACCGTTTGCGCCACCCGGGTACCCATTATTAAAGAATACTCTTGCATTAATGCAACAAATTTGTTGAATGCCAGTGGACGTCAGGTTTTAAAACCAAAAACCAAACCAGTTGCCCTTTAGACACTGCTGACTCATGGCAACCCACGTGTGTGAGAGTAGGACTGTGCTCCTTAGGATGTTCAATGGCTGGTTTTTCAAAAGTAGATCACCAGGCTTTTCTTCCGAGGCACCTCTGGGTGGACTCAAACTGCCAGCCTTTCAGATTAGCACATTAACTGTTTGTGCCACCCAGGGACTTCACCAGGTTTTAGGTGCTGGAGAAAAAGCAGTGAAAGAAAATCGATACAGAAGTTTATGGGCTAGATCAAAGACTAGAGCCAGAAAGATCTTTACAGAGACTGTTAGCAATACAAACAAACCCATTGCTGTAGACAGTTCTGACTCGTAGCAACTCTATAGGGCAGGGTAGAACTGCCCCATAGGGTTTCCAAGGAGCAGCTGGTGGATTCGAACTGCTGATCTTTTGGTTAGCAGCCTTAGCTCTTAAGTGTGAAATAGAGAGCCCAGGTAGGGGTGGTTAACACAGGGTGGGAAACGGTGAAAATGGACGTATTTGATGTATTTGAGAGGCGTTTCAAAAGTTATATCTACATCATTTACTAAGTAGAATATGTGGACTATAAAAAGGACAAATGGGGGCGGGGGAGCTTCCTGTCACATGATTCAACTTTCCAGCTTGCATATCCAGACTTTCACTTCCATCTAAAATGGAGTAGCAGGGACCAGATCCCTCCCACCTGAAGCAATGAAAAAAACAGTGTATGTAAAACACGGTTTTCAAGACATTGGATATCAGTCAAGGAAGGACCGTGATCTCTGAGAGAAAGCAAATGACATGAGCCCTGTGATTTCTGCCTTAAGAGAATTTCCAGGTCATGGCGTAGGGAATGGGAACCCAAGCAGAGCCTGGTGTTGCCCCTGACTGAGAGGTCAGAGCTGGGAGACCAGGGAGGCCAAGACAGCCAGAGTCTGCAGCTCAGCACTGGAGAGGGGAGAATGGTACAGAAAGAGCTCCGGAGATCTGCAGTGATCAACACGTGCACGTGAAAAAACTATTTGAGGCCACCTAAACTATTAGAAGGAACAATCACCAAACCTCCTAAAGGAGCAGTGCCTGTTCCAACCAGCCAGGGCAGAAAACCTCGGACTTCATGGAGCATTGGGTAGGATACTCAGAAGAGTTCAGCCTCGGTAGTGGGGAACTAATTAGCCTGAAACTAAATGCCCTGGCCCTGCTTAACAAAGCTTAAAAAGCAAAACCCAAAAGAATAACTGTTTCCAAGTAATTTAATCCTGGGACAAAACTCAAGAACATTTATAGCACTACAAAATGTGCATCACCCAACAAGGTAAAATTCACAATATGTAGCATCCAATCAAAAATTATTCTGCAGGAAAATACAACACATCAAGGAGAAAAATAATTGGAATGACCCAGAAATGGCAGAGGTGATAGAATTAGTAGACGAGGACATTAAAACAATTGTTACAACTACATTCCATATTTTCAAGAAGCTAGAGAAAGATTATATGAACTAGAGACCTGGACTGTATAAAGAAGACATAATTTAAGCCTCTGGAAATTAAAATTTCTGAGGTGAAACACTTAAATGGAATTAGTACCAGATTAGACACTGGAGGAGAAAAGATAGTGAACTTAGGAGACATCGCTAAAGAAACTGTCCAAAATGAAACACAGAGAGGAAAAACAGCTGAAGAAATGTGAACGGTGCATCAGTGAGCTGTAGGACAATTTCAAGTATATGTATAATTAGAGTCCTTGAGGAATAAAAGAAAGGAGGGGAGAGAAAAAAATTTTTAAGACAAAAATGGCCAAAATTTTTTCAAATTTGATGAAAACCATAAACTCACAGAGCCAAAAGTTTAATCCCAAAGTCAAGAAACGTGAAGAAAATTGTACCAAGGCATGTAATAAACAGATTACTTAAAACCAGTGATAAGAAGAAAACCTTAAAAGCACCCAGTGAAAAAAGACATGTACAGAGGAACAAAGATAAAAATGACAATGAACTTCATGTTAGAAATAACACAAGCCAAAAGACGTGGGAACAATATCTTCAAAGTACTGAAGAAAAAAAATGTCAACCTAGAATTCTGTACTCAGTAAAACATCTTTTCAAAAACAAACATGAAATACTTTCAGACAAAAACTGAAAATTCATCACCAGCAGAGCTGCACTATAAGAAATGTTGAAGGAAGTTCTTCACGCAAAAGGAAAGCTATACCAGATGGAATTTGGATCTACACGAAAGAATAAAGAACACCGGAAATAACCACTATGTTTAAAGCAAAAATAATAATAATAACAGTGTAGGATATGTAATGTAAGACTTATGACAACACAAAGGGCTGATGTAGAGAATGGAAAGTACACTCTTGTAAGGTTCTTGGACCCTATGTGTAGTGGGGTAACATCACTTGAAGATAGACTGATACTGTAAAGATAGATACTATAAACCCTAAAGGAACTACTAAAAAATACACAGTGGTTACACTAATGAGACAACAAGGGAGATAAAATGGAATTTAAAAAATAATCCAAAGAAGGCAGAAAAAAGGGGAGCAAAGAACAGATGGGAAAATAGAAAACAAATAGATGGCATTTTTAAACCGAACCATTAACCAAGAGTCACATTAAGTGTAAATGGTCTAAAAGCCCCAATTAAAAGGCTGAGATTGTCAGACTGGACAAGAAACTTGCTTTAAATATAAAGACGCAAATAAGTTAAACGTAAAAACATGAAAGAAGGGTGAGCTGCCTGATTTAGAGGTAAAATATGCTTTCTTTCAGACTTAAAATGATAGCTTCAAGATCTTCAAGCTTAACCCCTGTATTCTTCACATGAATACATTGCAGCCCAGTGCAGTGACTTGCACGTGATGACAGGACATCTAGATGGAGACGTCGACAGAAGATTATGATCTGGAACCTGGATGAAAAGTGTGATCTGAAGGCAAATTTGGATGTTATTAGCAAAGATATGATGGTTGTAGAAGCAGGACATAGTAACTGAGATCATACATAGTCATGGTCCAACAATTGGGGCTTGGGGGATAACAAGTAAATGTATGTTTTTGTTGTTAGATGCTGTTGAGTTGGTTCCGACTCAGCGACCCTATGTACAACAGTCCTGTGCCATCCTCACAATAGTTGTTATGGTTGAATCCCTTGTTGTAGCCACTGTGTCAGTCTTTCTTATTGAGGGTCTTCCTCTTTTTCTCTGACCCTCTACTGCACCAAGCATGATGTCCTTCTCCAGGGACTGGTCCCTCCTGATAACATGTCCAAAGTATGTGAGATGAAGTCTTGCCATCCTTGCTTCTAATGAGCATTCTGGCTGTACTTCTTCCAAGATAGATTTATTTGTTCTTCTGGCAGTCCATGGTATATTCAGTATTCTTTGCTAACACCAAAATTCAAAGTCATCAACTCTTCTTTGGTCTTCTTTATTCGTTGTCCATCTTTCACATGACTATGAGGCGATTGAAAACACCGTGACTTGGATCAGGCACACCTTAGTCGTCAAAGTGACATCTTTGCTTTTTAACACTTAAAAGAGGTCTTTTGCAGCAGATTTGCCCAATGCAATGTGTTTTTTGATTTCTTGACTGCTGCTTCCATGGGAATTGATTGTGAATCCAAGTAAAATGAAATCCTTGACAACTTTTAATCTTTTCTCCATTTATCATGATGTTGCTTATTGGTCCAGTTGTGAGGATTTTTGTTTTCTTTATGTTGAGGTGCAATCCATACTGAAGGCTGTGGTCTTTGATCCTCATCAGTAAGTGCTTCAAGTCCTCTTCACTTTCAACAAGCAAGGTTGTGTCATCTGCATATCGCAGGTTGTTAATGAGTCTTCCTCCAATCCTGATGCCCCGTTCTTCATATAGCCCACATTCTTGGATTATTTGCTCAGCATACAGATTGAGTAAGTATGGTGAAAGGATACAACCCTGACGCATACCTTTCCTGACTTCATACCATACAGTAGCCCCTTGTTCTGTTCAAACAACTGCCTCTTGGTCTATGTACAGTTTCCTCAAGTGTTCTGGAATTCCCATTCTTCACAATGTTATCCATAATTTATTATGATCCACAGATTCGAATGCCTTTGCATAGTCAATAAAACACAGGTAAACATCTTTCTGGTATTCTCTTCTTTCAGCCAGGATCCATCTGACATCAGCAGTGGTATCCCTTGTTCCACGTCGTCTTATGAATCCGGCTTGAATTTCTGGCAGCTCTGTGTCGATGTACTGCTGCAACCGCTTTTGAATGATCTTCAGCAAAATTTTACTTGTATATGATATAAATGATGATGTTCAATAATTTCCGCATTCTGTTGGATCACCTTTCTTTAGAATAGTCACAAATATGGATCTCTTCCAGTCTCTTGGCCAGGTAGCTGTCTTCCAAATTTCTTGACATAGACAGGTGAACACCTCCAGGAACGCTGCATCCATTTGTTGGAACATCTTGATTGGTATTCTGTCAATTCCCGGAGCCTTGTTTTTCACCATTCCCTTCAGCTCAGCTTGGGCTTCTTTCTTCAGTACTATCAGTTCTTGATCATATGCTACCTCCTGAAATGGTTGAACGTCAACCAGTTCTTTTTGGTACAGTGACTCTCCATCTTCTTTTGATGCTTCCTGTGTTCATTATTTTCTCTATAGAATCCTTCAAAATTTGCAACTTGAGGCTTGAATTTTTTCCTCAGTTCTTTCACCTTGAAAAATGCCGAGCAAGTTCTGCCCTTTTGGTTTTCTAACTCCAGGTCTTTGCACATTTCATTATAATACTTTGTCTTCTCGAGCCACCCTTTGAAATCTTCTGTTCAGCTCTTTTACTCCATCATTCCTTCCTTTCCTTTTAGCTACTCAGTGTTCAAGAGCAAGTTTCAGAGTCTCTTCTGACATCCCCTTTGGTCTTTTCTTTCTTTCCTGTCTTTTTAATGACCTTTTGCTTTCTTAATGTATGATGTCCTTGATGTCATTCTACAATTCATCTGGTCTTCAGTCATTAGTATAGATGTTTTCAAATGTACGAATCATATATCCTGTAACTATAGGTTTGGAAACATTAAAAATGAATTGATTTATTTTAGGAGTATATAATATTAACATTTGCCTTTCTCTAAATTAATATTCTAACTAAATTCTTCACTGCTAAAAATTAGATTATACATTGATACAGAAACTTGTCTACGTAGCATCTAGGAATGTTTTTAAACAGTCAGAATAGTTAAAAATGAAATATGGTTGAATGGTTAAAGATTCCATTCATCTCATTGGTATATAGTGTCATCTTTATTTTCCGTATATGTAACAGAACATTTCAATAAATTTTCATGAGTATAAAGAGTTATGTGATGGAGGAAGATGTATGATGAGGGTGAATTATCTGGGGAAAAAAACAAGAACAAAACACTTTTTAAAAAAGTTACAGCTTGTACATATTTCAACTTTTTCCAAGGCAGTATAGAGGTAAGTAGAAAAAAGCATTTGTAGACACGGATTATCACATGTAAGAAACATTCTCTTGTGTCTTTTTCTAAAATTTCTAACTAGATTACAGAAGTTCTGTTGTATGAACATTGCAAACATTCATGTTCATAAATTTCCTAAATAATTGCTAATTGGCTCAGCTTACACTTGGCCATTTGATGGGGATACATTTGAAATAAAGACCAGGTTTGGGGAAATGGCATTTCAATCTTGATCTTTATTTTTACAAAGAAAAAATAATTCTAAAAGAAAATTTAGGGATTATTACTTTGAAAATTAAAATATGAAGTTGTAAAAAACTATTCTCTCTTCTGGTTTTTTGAGGAACACTGGTCTTGGATCATCTCTAGGTAAGTCATATTTTAACTTAGATGTTGCCATAGAAGTAATAAAGCACATAAAACAATAGAAATCCCACCTCCATAATGTTTGTGAGAAATCATATTTTTAAAACTTTTTTATAATGTCCAATTCATATCTTTTTATGTAAAAACAGCCAACTGGAGTTAATTATAGGTTCTCAAAATGCTAGTTTTGTTAAAGTGGAACCTGAGTTATGTTGAATTGGTTTTTTTTTTTTTTTAATGCCATCAGTAACAAATTATTCTACATGGAAAAAATTACTGTATGTGAGGTATTGCTTTTTATTTTTTTATAATTTTGTTGTTGAGAATATACACAGTAGAACTTAAGCCAGTTCAACAGTTTCTACATGTACTGTTCATTGACATTGATGACATTCTTCAAATTGTGCAACCAGTTTCGTCCTACATTTCCAAGTTGTTCCTCCCCCATTAACATAAACTCACTGTCCCCTAAGTTTCCTAGCTGATCTTTAGAGTTGCTGTTTCAATTTGATCCCATTTGGATAGATCTTAAAAGAGCATAGTGCTCAAGGCAGACACTCTTTACTAGTTAAGCTAAAATATTGTTTATTTCTAAGAAGACTTCAGGGCATATATTCGGCTTAAGGTTTAACGATTATCTCTGGGCAGTAGTTTCAAGGGTTCACCCAGTCTCCATGTGCCAGAAAGGCTGGATTCCAGAATTTGAAGTTCTGGTCTATATTTTCCCCCCTTTGATCAGGATTCTTCTATAGAATCTTTGATCAAAACATTCAGTAATGGTAGATAGACACCATCCAGTTCTGATCTCATGACAAAGGAAGCAGTTGTTCATGGAGGCAATTAGCCACACATTCTGTTTCCTCCTGTACGTGAGGTATTCTGAAATTTGATACCACCATACCAAGTCTGGATGAATTTTTCAACTGCAATTGTAATTTATATAGATCATTATTATCCATGTCTAGGATCCTTTCACGGGCACTGGGAGATACATACCCCAGTTATGTTTCCACCCCCAGCGTTTATTGGTAGGCATTTGAGCCACTTTAGTACATTCTGGTATGACAGCAGATACTGGTGCAACTGCCTAAAAACCAGGAAATTGATCTGCACCAGGTTTGAGTGTTGAGAGCCATCCGTATGAGGGGATGCTTCCTGGAGGAGTGATTGTGTGAAAGGTTTGTGTCTTTTGGCTTCTGTACATACAGCTAGATAAGGCTTGCGAGTATGTTTACTGTTTCCTTTGTGTTATTGGGAAGGTAGGGTTACCAGCATTCAGAAATATTTGAGTAAATGAGTTATTTAAGGGGTGAAAATAGTTTGTGATGCATTTCCTGGGTCATGGTACCGACATGTACCACATGTGTGATAAGCTTCATGGATATGGTCTGCTTGCATTAGTGACCTCCCTGCTGAGATCTTTTATAAAGTGCTTGCCTTCCTGATGACATCTTTTGTACACTTCCTGGGCCATGGTAACAATATGTACCACATATGTGATGCACTTCATGGAACATGGGAGCAATATGGCTTGCTTGCATTAGTCACCTCCCTGATGACATCTTTTATAAAGTGCTCGACGGAAAGCTGAGTAAGATATTTCGTGGCTCAAGTGTAGCCAGGAAGTGTGATGCACCTCCTGGGCCGTGGTACTGATATGTACTGTATTTGTGATGTACTTCATGAAACATGGTACCGATAGAGACCACTTGCAGTTGGCACCCCGTTCTTTCAAATAATAAAAAACTACCAACAAACAATGATTCAGCAAGAATTCCATTAGTGAGTAAACATGGCATAACCAAAAAATTAAAAAAAAAAAAAAATTCATCCTTTAAGAGTTAACTGATAATAAACTAAGTCCAAGAATCAAAATATCGTCGATTCAGTGGGCTCTTATGATGGATTAATCTACTAGAGGCTGTCTCTCAAATATTAGCAAGACCAGAACAAGAGTACAAAGGAGGCAGTTTTCCCAAAGCGCACACCTCTTCTCTGCCACCCCCAGCCCTTCCGGCTGCATCCTGCACTGGGAGGGGCCTGAAGTATAGTCTTTTAATCTGCATTTATTTCATTTAACCAGTTATGAGTCTTACTGAATCTATTATTGTTATGAAAATTGAATTGTGTCCCTCCAAAATGTGTGTCAACTTGGCTAGGCCATGATTCCTAGTATTGTATGGTTGTCCACCATTTTGTGATCTGATGTGATTATCCTATATGTTGTAAATCTTAACCTCTATGATGTTAATGAGGCAGTTATGTTAATGAGGCCGGACTCAATCTACAGGATTAGGTTGTATCTTGAGTCAATCTTTTTTGAGATACAAAAGAATCCAGCGGAGAGGGACGGACCTCATGCCACCAAGGATGAAGAACCAGGAGTGGAGCACGTCTTTTGGACCTGGGGTCCCTGTGCTGAGAAGCTCCTAGACCAGGGGAAGATTGATGACAAAGACCTTTCCCCAGAGCCTACAAAGAAAGAAAATCTTCCCTGGAGCTGGCACCTTGAATTCGGACTTCTGGCCTCTGAGACAATAAACTTGTTTGTTAAAGCCATTCACTTGTGGTATTTCTGTTATAGCAGCACTAGATAAATAAGATGATTATCATGCATCTCACTCTTCCACATCTTGAATTTGCCAAATGTTTAGGTGAAATCTAGAAATATTTTTCTGTAAAACTCTTACTAATAAGAAGAAGACAATGACAAGGAAGAGGATGAAGGAAAAGGAAGAAGAAGAAGAGAAGAGAGAGGAGAGGAAAAGGTTGTCTGGCATGATTTTTTTCTTAGTACACCCATGCTGAATCCTAACAATTACCTTCTATTTTCCTTCCTAGACTTTCACTTCCTAAGCTACTCAAAGATTTTTTTAAAGAAAAGCTTTTACCTGTTTTTGTAGTATCTTGGCGCCTCTTCTGTTTTGTTCATTTTCTCCAGGGACATTAAGAGCAATTTTAAAATGTCACCTTTGATCTCGTTTCGATCTGTATCAAAAAATAGTAAAAATCTTTTTTTTCCTTATAAAAGTGACACATGTTAAATGAAAATTTAGAAGGGCAAAAGGAAGAAAATGGATCCCTGGTGGAGCTAATAGAAAGATGGGTGGTTCAAACCCTCCCAGTGGCTCCATGGGAGAAAGACCTAGCAATCTGCTTCTGTAAAGATTACAGCCAACTACTCAAACTATTCCAGAGCATAGGAAAGGAAAGAATGCTCCCGAATTCATTCTATGAAACCAGCATAACCGTGATACCAAAGCCAGGCAAAGACATCACAAAAAAAAGTACAGACCAATATCTTTCATAAATACAGGTGCAAAAATTCTAAACAAAATTCTAGCCAGTGGAATTCAGCATCATATTAAAAAAAATAATAAACCACAACCAAGTGGAATTCATACCAGGTATGCAAGAATGGTTCAACATAGAAAATCAATCAATGTAATCCACCACATAAATAGAACAAAAGAATCACATGATCATCTCAATTGATGCAGAAAAGGCATTCGGTAAAGTCCAACACCCATTCTTGATAAAAACTCAATAAAATAGGAATAGAAGGGAAATTCCTCAACATAATAAAGGGCATCTGTACAAAACCAATAGCCAACACCATTCCCAATGGAGAGAGACCGAAAGCATTCCCCCTGAAAATGGGAAGAAGACAAGGATGCCCTTTATCACCACTCCTGTTTAACATTGTGCTGGAAGTCCTAGCTAGAGCAATCAAGAAAACGGCACCCAAATTGGAAAGGAGGAAGTAAAACTATCCCTATTCACAGATAATATGATCCTATACATAGAGAACCCCAAAGATTCCCAAGAAAACTGCTGGAATTAATAGATTCAGCAGAGTAGCAGGATACAAGATCAACATACAAAAATCAGTTGGATTCCTATACACCAACAAAAAGAACTTTAGAAAGGAAATCAGTAAAACAATACTTGTTGTTGTTATTCGGTGCTGTTGAGTTATTTCTGACTCATAGCAACCCCATGCACAACAGAACGAAACACTGACCGGTCCTGCACCACACTCACACTGTTGCAGCCACTGTGTCAATCCATCTCATAGAGGGTCTTCCTCTTTTTCGCTGACCCTCAACATTAGCAGCATGATGTCCTTCTCCGGGGACTGATCCCTCCTGATAACATGTCCAAAGTATGTGAGATGCAATCTCGTCATCCTGGCTTCTAAGGAGCATTCTGGCTGTACTTCTTCCAGGACAGATTTGTTCGTTCTTTTGGCAGTCCATGGTATATTTAATATTCTTTGCCAACATCATAACTCAAAGGTGTTTCTTATTTGGTCTTCATTATTCATTGTCCAGCTTTCACATGCATATGAGGCAATTGAAAACACCATGGCTTGGGTCAGGTGCACCTTAGTCCTCAAAGTGACATCTTTGCTTTTTAACACTTTAAAGAGGTCTTTTGCAGCAGATTTGCCCAATGCAATGCGTCTTTTGATTTCTTGGCTGCTGCTTCCATGGGTGTTGATTGTGGATCCCAATAAAATGAAATCCTTGACAACTTCAACCTTTTCTCCATTTATCATTATGTTGCTTACTGGCCCAGTTGTGAGGATTTTATAATATATAAATTATAATAGCCCCTAAAAAGATGAAATACTTAAGGAATAAATCTAACTGGGCACATAAAAGACCTGTACAAAGAAAACTAAAAAACACTACTGCAAGAAACTAAAAGAGACCTCCATAAATGGAAAAAATACCATGCTCATGGATAGGAAGACTCAATATTGTAAAAATGTCAATCCTACCCAAAGTGATCTACAGATATAATGCGATCCAGATACCAACAACATTCTTTAACAAGACGGAAAAACTAATCACCAACTCTATATGGAAAGGAAAGAGGCCCCGGAGAAGCAAAACATTACTGAAGAAAAAGAACAAAGTAGGAGGCCTCCCACTACCTGAGCTCAGAAACTACTATACAGCCATGGTAGTCAGAACAGCCAGGTCTGGGACAACGAAAAACATATAAACCAATGGAACAGAATCGCGAACCCAGATGTAAATCCATCCACCTATGGTCAGCTGATCTCTGACAAAGGACCAAAGTCCATTAAATGAGGAAAAGACATTTTAACAAATGGTGCCGGCAAAACTGGATGTCCATCTGTAAAATAATGAAAAGGACCCATACCTCACACCATACACAAAGGTAACTCAAAATGGATCAAAGACCTAAATATAAAACCTAAAATGGTAAAGATTATGGAAGAAAAAATAGGGACAACACTAAGCGCCCTAATACATGGCATAAAGAGACTACAAACCATAGCTAACAGTGCACAAACACCAGAAGATAAACTAGACAACTTGGAGCGCCTAAAAATGAAACCCTTAATGCTCATCAAAAGACGTCACCAAAAGAGTGAAAAGAGAATCTACAGACTGGGAAACAATTTTTGGCTATGACATATCCAATAAGGGTCTAATCTCTAAAATTTATAGAATACTTCAACACCTCAACAGCAAAAAGACAAATAACCCAATTCAAAAATGGCCAAAGGATATAAACAGATATTTCACCAAAGAAGACATTCAGGTAGCTAATAGACACATGAGCAAATGCTCACAATCATTAGCCATCGGAGAAATGCAAATCAAAACTGCAATGAGATATCATCTCACCCTGACATTACTGGCACTAATAAAAACAGAAAATAACAAATGTTGGAGAGGCTGTGGGGAGATTGGAACTCTGATGCACTGCTGGTGAGAATGTAAAATGGTACAACCACTATGGAAAACGATATGGCTCCTCTTTAAAAAGCTAGCAATAGAAATACCGTATGATCCAGCAATCCCACTCCTAGGAATAGATCCTAGAGAATTAAGAGCCATCACATGAATAGACATATGCACACCCATATTCATTGCAGCATTATTCACAACAGCAAAAAGATGGAAACAACCTAAGTGCCCATCAACAGATGAATGGGTAAACAAACTATGGTAGGTACACACAATGGAATACTACACAACTGTAAAAAACAATGATGAATCCTTGAAACATCTCATAACATGGATGAATCTGGAGGGCATTATGCTGAGTGAAATAAGTCAATCACAAAAGGACAAATATTGTATGAGACCACTATTCTAAAAACCCAAGAAAAGGTTTATACACAGAAAAAAAAAAAATCTTGATGGTTACGAGGGAGGGGAGGGGAGGGGAAGGGAAACCACTAGATAGTAGACTAGTGGTAACTTTGGTGAAGGGAAAGCAAACACACAATATTGGTGAAGTCAGTACAACTTGACGAAGGCAAAGCCATACAGGCTTCCTAATCCCCTTGAGGGATTGAGTTATGGGGCTGAGGGCTGGGGACTGTGGTCTCGGGAACATCTACGTCAATTGGTATAACAGTACATAAAGAAAACGTTCTACATCCTACTTTGGTGAGTAGTATCTGGGGTCTTAAAAGCTTTCAAGTGGCCATCTAAGATACATTTATTGGTCCCATCACATTAGGAGCAAAGGAGAATGAAGAAAACCTAAGACACAAGGAAAATATTAGTTCAAAGGACTAATGGACCACATGAACCACTGCCTCCACCAGCCTGAGCCCAGAAAAAGTAGATGGCTCCCGGTTAGCACCACCGATCAGTCTGACAGGAATCACAATAGAGGGTCCCAGACAGAGAGGGAGAAAAACGTAGAACAAAATTCAAATTCACACACACACACAAAAAAAACCAGATTTACTGGTCTGACAGAGACTGGAGGAACCCCCAAAACTGTGGCCTCCCAGACACCCTGCTAACTCAGAACTGAAGCTATTCCCGAAGTCCACCTTTCAGCCAAATGTTAGACGGGCCTATAAAACAAACAGTAACACACGTGAGGAATGTGCTTCTGAGTTCAATCAAGTCTAAACACCCAATGGGCAACACCTGCCCAAAAGCAAAGACAAGAAGGCAGGAAAGGACAGGAAAACTGGACGAATGGACACGGAGAACCCAGGGTGGAAATGGAAAGGGGGAGAGTGTTGACATGTTTCGGGGATTACAACCAATGTCACAAAACAATTTGTGTATACATTTTTTAAAATTTTTTCCCCATACAAAAATTTATACATACATGTATAAAATTTTTGAATGAAAAACTAATTTGCGCTGTGAACTTTCACCTAAAACACAATAAAATTTAAAAAAAATAATTCATGGAAAAAAAAAGGATTATGGCCAAGAAAATCCTATAGGGCAGTTCTACGCTGTCACATGGAATCTCTATGAGTTGAAATTGACTCCAGGACACTCAACAATACAAAGGAGAAAGGATTTAAAAAAAAAAAAACAACTCACCATCCAGAAACCAGTGTTAATAATGTTTCTATATATCTTCCAGTCTATTGTGAGAAATTCTGTAATTATTTACAAAATGAGAGTCATGCTGAACATTTCTGTTTTACGACATAGTTTTCTCACTTAGGATCTTACAGATCTTTTTCTTGGTCATTATGTCATTATTTTTCAACAGTCTATTCAAACTTTTTTTTTTAAGCAGTGAAACCTTCCCCCCACCCCAATGAACTACCTATCCTGTTGCTTAGAGTTGGTTCCGACTCATAGCTACCCTATAGGACAGAGGAGAACTGCCCCATAGGGTTTCCAAGGAGTGGCTTGTGGATTCGAACTGCCAACCTTTTTGGTTAGCAGACAAACGCTTAACCACAGCGCCACCAGGGCTCATACATACATAGATACATATGTATATATCATTGGGAAATAGATAAGAGCAGAAAGGTGTGGAGTAGGAGGGGTGAAATTCTGCTCACTTCTGCCAACCAGCCAATCCTGCTCCCTGATAAAGGCTAGGGCAATAAGACTCTACTGTTTTAAAATATTTTTAATGGTTTCATGATATTCTATTTTATATCATAATTTATTAACTCAGTGCCCTGGTTTTTTGTTTTTGAACATTTTTAGTTTTTTTTTCCAATTTTTGCATCATAACTTTTCTACGAACATTCTTGTAACTAAACCTATGCATATTTCCGTGATTAAACCTTACAGAAATGCCTTCAAGGCCTACGAATTTTTTTTAAGTTTTAAATTTTTTATTTTCTCTTAACTATAGTTATAGTTATCCATGAAGTCTGACAATCATTTTCTCTGCGAGAAAAGACTGAAACCAAAATTAAATTGATAATTACTTTGCCTTTGTCACAAGAACCACAGGCTTAGAGAGTGACCAACTGGGCAGTTATCCAGGGTTCCAATTAATAAGAAGGGCCAAGATATCATAAAATGCAAGGACATGGAGAGCATTATATTACCAGAATTTCTCTTTTAAAAAGTCTCTGTGTGTGGTTGATAAGGGGCTGGGGGAAGAGGAAGAAGAGATGAAACACCCTTAAGGACGTTGTTACTGTTGTCAGGTGTTGTCGAGTCGGTTCTGACTCACAGTGACCTCACGTACAACAGAACGAAACACTGCCCAGTCCTGCGCCATCCTCACAATTGTTGCTATACTTGAGCCCATGCTTGTATATACAAGGACATGTTCGTATGATCACAGGCAGCCACATGAGTTTCGTAAGTTTTAAAAAATACATTGTGCAGATTTGTTGGCCTCACCTGCCCTTCCCCAGTGCTCCATGATACCTCTAATATTAAACAAACATTTTAAAACTATAGATTTTTTTTACCCAAATAAACCAGTTGCCATTGAGTCAATTCTAACTCATGAAAACCCCATGTGTGTCAGAGTAGAACTGTGCTCCATAGGGTTTTCAATGGCTGGTTTTTCAGAAGTGGTTAGCCAGACCTTTCTTCCAAGTGCCTATGGGTGGACTACAGCTGCCTACGTTTTAGTTAGCAGTCAAGTGTGTCAAGCATTTACACCACCCAAGGCTTTTTGTAAAATGCCAGTTTACTAACTTGCCAGAGGCACTGTGTCTAGGTGTGAACACAGTCATGTTTCAACATAAAGTCAACCTGGTCCCTAGCAGATATCTCTTGGTTGTTTTTTATGGTCTGAACACAGAGTCCTGGCGGTGCAGTGGTTAAGTGCTCAGCTGCTAACCAAAAGGTTGGTGGTTCAAACCCACCAGCTGCTCTGCTGGAGAAAAATATGGCAGTCTGCTCCCGTAAAGATTTATAGCCCTGGAAATCTTATGGGGCAGTGGTACTCTGTCCTATAGGGTCACTATGAGTCGGAATCAACTCGAGGGCAGCGGGTTTGGTTCTGGTTTGATGGTCTGAACAGGAACCTTGGTGGTGCAACAGTTAAGTGCCCGACTGCTAACCGAAGGGTTGGCGGTTCAAACCCACCCAGCAACTCTGTGGGAGAAAGACCCAGTGATTTGCTCCTATAAAGATTACAGCCTAGAAAACCCTATAGGACAGTTCTGCTCAGTCACATGGGGCTGCTACGAGTGGAACATAGTTTGAACGTAAAATTAAAGCTCCCTTGTTGGCCTTTGCCCTTGGGAAATTATGTTTCATTTCAGGCTTTGATCTTCCTCTTCATTGGGCCCACTGACTCTTTGCACTTCTCTTGGCCCAGTGGCACTCTCTGCCTTGTCCCCTGCAGACTCATCCTCTTAACATCCAGCTTTGTTCCAGTCCTCTCTCCAGCACTCTGGAAACCCACTCAAAGCTGAGCAACCCCACCTCATCTTGCTACAGCGCTTTTCCTCCATGTCCCCATGGAACTCGCCTCTTCCCAGAGCCAGCTCTCCCCTTGTGGCCCCCTTGGAGTAGAAGCTGTTCCTGTCCCTGTGGCTGGCACATCTCCCGATGAAGAGAATACCCCCGCCTCATCTGTGCTGCTTTGGGGGAAGGGAAAGGGAGAGGGTGGAGAAGGATTCTGCCTTGATCAGATACAATACAAACAATCCTAAACACCAACATCTTCCAGAAACCTGCCCATGTGTGGCTTTGGAACCACTTTTCACAGGCCTGATCCGCTTTGTGGTTTTCTACTTACTGTTCCCTCCAGGAGCTTCCTCAGCAGTCTTTACCAGAATTAAATCTGTTGTTTACACATGCGGCTAAAATGAAGGGCAGAAATAACCCCAGCTGTTAGGAGCCATGCCCTCACCTAGGAGTCAGGCCCCACCTCATGGTGACCTCGTGCACGATGGAAGAAATGTTGCCTGGTCCTGTACCATCCCCATGATTGGCTGAGGATAAAAGCTCTTGTGATGCATAGGGTTTTCATTGGCTGATTTTCAAAAGCAGATCACCAGGCCTTTCTTCCTAATCTATCTTAGTCTGGAGCTCCATTGAAACCTGTTCAGCATCACAGCAACCACAAGCTTCCACTGACAGGTGGTGGCTGTGCTTGAAGTGCAATGGCTGGGAATTGAACCTGGGTCTCCCCCATGGAAGCTGAGAATTGTACCACTGAACCATATAACTGCTCCTACCGTCACCCTAGTCAGACATATATTCTTGAGAATTATTGTTGTCTTCTAAAATTAGCAGATATAATTTAGTGCCTGCAGCGTCATTTAGTGGGCCTTTTCAAATGTTCTCTTTTCAGGAGAGGTGATTCCAAGTTTGTATGTTTTTTGGTGATTTTCTGTCTCAGTATGTCCTCTTGTCCTCCATTTAGGGTGGATTAATAGGGGAAAGAGCATCTGAGAAGTACTTTAACTTGACGGTCCAGATTCTTCCCTGATGGCATTTTTGTTTCACAAGAATCTATGTGGCCTCTGTTTACCCTTTAAAAAGACTCTCTGGCTTTTCCTACATCTGCCTTGCGGCCCTTGTTCCCACCAAATGATAATCATTTAATACAATTTTTAAAATTTTATGTTTTTTTTTTTTTTTACCAGAAAAATGCATCTTATTATTTGAAAATTAAATGGCCTCAAAATAGGCGTAAGTCTTTTTTCTTTTTTTTTCCCGCTTGTAAAGGGAATGGAAAGGATGGACTCACCCAAGTACGTTTGTTTTCAGACGTTGTATACAAACTGGGACCTACAACTTGAGCAGTGATGTTTTTCCTTCAACCTGCTTCTCTTAAAGGTATAATCCTGTTTGTTAAAGTGACTTGACTCAGCTATGGAGAGAAATGCATCTGGACTGAGACAATGGTCCAGATTTGTAAACTCTTCTACACTTCACATTCTCAGACTCCCAGGGGCAGATGTGACCTGAGAATCACCTCCTCCGCGCTCTCATTTCTCTAAGGAGGGAACTGAGTTCAAAGCCGTTGTAAGTGATGTGGTTCAGAGTCTTGCCCAGCGAGGTCTCGCGCCTCGGCTCCCGGAACCTCAGTCAGTGTGCTGCTGGCGCTTTCCAGCATGAGGATCGCCAACAACACCCGCCCCATTTCAATTTTAGAAAGATTTGGCCCATCAAGCTGCATTTAACTGATCATTCATTTATTAATCAACGATTCTGGCCGGTGTAAAATAATCCATGCTGCCGTGCAGAATAGATACAATCCCAGCCAAAAGCACACGGACACCATACCGTTTCTTTTAGACTTTTTGACACGCCGCAACTGTTAGTCCTGTTACTACCAGAGATAACCACTAGATGGCAGAGAACCACCCTGTCTAGGATGCAGTGCTTGAGTCTTAACATCCACAGGAGTTGGAACTCTATGGGCCTGTCTACACAACAGACACTCAATGGCCCCAAAAGCACTTAGTCCCAAGGCCTATATTCCCTAGAATTCACTAAGAACATGTCTTGTTTCTTCTGCCTGCTCATGGATTTGAGGCTAATGTCCTTCGTTGCCATGGCTGGATTGTGCGCTTTTTTCATTTGCTCAGGTTATTTAAACATCTTTGCATCTGACTACAAAGACACCTTAATTCCATCCCACGGATCCTGCGTATGCAAATGTAATGCTTTCATAATTTTTGGGTACTTGACAGAATTCTGCAATCTTTTCATACTGTGTGAGTCTGGCAGGGTCAAAACACTCAGAGATGTTAAATGACATCCAGGATTAACACCATCTGCTATAGCCATATTCCTTTTATACCGGCTCCTTTTATGTCTTAGGGCACTGTGATGAACCGATCGCTTCTCACGGGCCCGGTTTGTTTCAGTTACTTGCTGTAATCAGTCTCTTCTTGGTGATCAAATTGTCACAATTTAGCCAATTTAACTGGCCCTTCAACTGGCTTGTGTAGCCTTTTGACAAAAATGCACAAAGCTTTAGAAGTTTCTTTACTTTCTGGCACGAGGTGTCCCAGGCCCGTCGTGAACCTTTTCTGTTTCAGGCATGGAGCCTGCCAGTTTTCTAAGCCCCAATTTTATTCAGTGGTAACTGATACTAGAGACCAAGCTATGAGCCCTGGGGGTGCTTGTCTGGCTTTGTGTTGACGGGAAGACATGACTTATAGGCCAGCCCTGGTGGTGCAGTGGTTAAGAGCTCGACAGCTAACCAAAAGGTCGGCAGTTCAAATCCACCAGCCGTTCCTTGGAAACCCTATGGGGCAGTTCTACTCTATCCTATAGGGTTGCTATGAGCCAGAATCGACTTGACAGCAACGGGTTTGGTTTGGTTTTTTGGCGTTAGTGTACAGAGATGGGGAACACACACACACACACACACAGATGTAATAAGTTCATAGCCATTTTCAATTTAGTCCTGTTATTCCACAACCATACTGTTTAAATTCTTAATTCTATATTGAAACTACAGTTGTGCCTTCTCTTCTTTTATCATAGATGAGCCATATAATCGTCGCTCTCAAGCGCTTGATTTGTAACAAAGCTAATATAATTATTTCTTTTACTCGCCAATACAATAGGTCCAAAATAGTGATACCAGTAGTAATGCTAATAATGAAGCTGTTGAACAAGTTGTAGATTTATTTGCACTGGCCTGCTTCCTAAGAAGGAAATCCTGGTGGCGTAGTGGTTAAGGGCTCAGCTGCTAAGCAGAAGGAGGATATAGAGGAAAATTACTCTGGTCTAGAGGGATTTGAAATAATTCCTCACTTGGGGGGATACAGAAGTTCTGCCCAGAAATTTCAGTTCATTTTCCATTTGAAGGGGTCATTATTTGACAGTTCTGAGTTCTCAGGATTTTAGCTTCTACTTTCTACTTAAGGGCTGTAGTCAGCCACTGGCCAAGAGAGGAAGTCAGTTTTAGTAACTCATGTTATAAGTAGGAATAGTCCATAAGTTCAGTCTTCAGGGTACTCAGCAAGAATTTCATTGAGTCACTTTCTGGCTCACCAAAATGCCTCATATGTGCAAGATTTATATATGTGCATTCTTGCTGGGCAAACCCATTCTGACTTCCACTATTCCATTTCTGTTAATATATTTAGAATCTACAGTTTCTTGTATCCAATTAAATTTTAGATGTACTAAATCCTATCCTAACATGAGAGCTTCGCAGTTTATCTTCTTCGTCCTCCCCTCCCCCAAGCCTCAAGCTGTTTGTTTTTTCTCCGTCAGACAGCATTCCCTTACCAATCCATATATGACGGACACCAAATATTTTCACATCAAACTACAGACCTAAATTATAATCAGTATTTAAGTTGTTTTACTATATATATACATAGCAGTCCTGGTAGTGCAACAGGTTAAGCGCTAGGCTGCTAAACAAAATGTTGGCACTTCAAACCCACGCAGTGGGTTGGGGGAGAAAGAGCTGGTGCTCTGCTACTGTAAAGACTACAGCCGAGAAAACCCTATGGGGCAGTTCTACTCTATCACGTGGAGTCACTACGAGTCAAATCAACTCCACACCACCTAACAATAATATACATATAACAAAAAGAAAAAAAAAAACCATTGCTGCCAAGTCATTCCAACTCATAGCAACTCTATAGGACAGAGTAGAACTGTCCCTGGTGGATTCGAACTGCCAACCTTTTGGTTAGCAGCCAAGCTCTCAACCACTGTGCCACCGGGGCTCCATAAAATGTATAGTACCAGTTAATAAGACATCTTAATCTACCTCCCGTAGAATGTTAAAAAAAACAAAACAACAATAACAAAAAAAACCAAAAAAACCTTTGAATGGCATGCTGTTGGTAATGAATACATACCAAGGCAGGTTTTTCAGGTTTTGTCAGAAATGTTCTTTTAACTCATAAGGTCATGATTCTGACCTTATTTCTCTGCACATATATTTTCCTACCAATATTATTAAGGACAGATATTTCCATAGTTGTCCAAATCTTCATTGGCTTTTGGATAAATACAACCAAACAAGAGAATTCCAGTATAAATTCCAGTTAAAAAATCATTTTAAATGTTCCATATTGCGCTTTAAAACTTTATCCTTTGGAGACTTCTGGTTCTGCTTCTCGTGTAGCGTGCTGCACAAGACTTTGGATCTGGTGAGAACGCACCTGTGCACATGCGCACAAGCGCAGACACACACACACACACACACACACACACACACACACACACACACACACGCACGCACAAATGCTCTATGGTGCTCGCAAAGTGATGGCTGCAATGAAGCCTTGGTGAACCAAACTCCACGGAGGGACACACCGCTCAAGAGTGAACATCGAGCCAGGCGGTTTCCATACCGGCGCAAGGTACGTGGGTGGCGGGCAGAAAGGTGGATTCGCACTCAAAGATTCACTCTTGGAGCGTGAGAAGAAACCAAACAAGCTCTTAGTCACAGTGAGGGCCAGTAGGAAAAGTCAGAATCTGGAAGACCACCCCACCCCCCAAATAAATTAGTAAATAAACACCACTCAGCCCTGCAATTCTCCCCTCAGCCCAGAGTTTTGCTGAGAACGCCTCGGGGGAGAAAACCGTAGAAAGCAGAGAGAAAGCGCCGTCTGCCGCCTCTGGGCGGAGAGTGAGTCCCGGTCCCTGCTGGACTGGAATCCAAAGGTGAAGGAAGCCAAACCACGTAATACCACCCTCCGGTCCTCTTCCAGCTCAAAACCCCACAAGTCCAAAGGCTGCAGCCCTTTACAGTGAAGCCACAGAAGCTTGAGGCTTGGATCCACCTGAAGTGAACCCACTAAAGTGGACACCCAGGCCAGCCCCCGCCTAGCTAACTCTTGGTGGACTCTGGTCAGCCCCTGTCCGCAGTCACAAGACATAGGAAAAAACCTACTCTGTCTGGGGGTGGGGTGGGGAGCTAAACTAAACTAAAAAAATTCTTCTGATTCCAAGAGAAACAGTATGTGAAAGATTCTTGTTTCCCAGTTGTACAAATTTCAGTTGTGATATCCTTTAACTGCAATCCTGTGTTAACCTGGTATTTATCTCAAGTCTTTGTCTTTACCTTTGGCGCAGAAGTCCAAATCCTGACAGGAAATAAAGATCTGCCAGGCCTGAAATTCCTAATCTTATAGGACCCACATCATCACCACAGGACTCCCTGGATGTTGCAAATGGTGAATGTGCTGGGCTGTTGGTTTCGAGTCCACCCAGAGGCTCCTCAGAAGAAAGGCCTGGTGACCTACTTCCGGAATATCACACAAAAGATTAAAATATAAAAGCTTTATACACTCACAAATGGAAACTTTGTTTTCAGTTAAATATCTGTAACTGTTTCTAAACAAGTTATTTTAAATAAGCAATTATTTCTAAGACTCTGAGGTCTCTTAAACTTTTTTTTCATTCAGTAACTGAACATATATTTTCATGAATCTTAGCTCTTCGATACCCAAGCTCAGAGGCTTGGCTCCTAATCATTATCAGTAGAGAAAGATCCCTGTGGGCAGTGGATGTTGTGGACTGGCACTTGCATCCCTTCCACCTTCCTTCTAGCGTTCAGAGGCTAAGAGGGGAAAGCAACATGTTCCAGACTCCATTCAGGACTGGAGAAAATTTAGCAAGTGTGTTGTTAGGTGTCATCAAGTTGGTCCAAACTCATGGTGATCCCAACTCAATGAAACGCTGCCCAGTTCTGCACCATCCCCACAATCCAGTAGTGGATCAGACCCTTGTGATCCGTAAAATAATCAGGTACACCCTGTCATGGATTGAATTGTGTCCCCCAACAAAATACATGTCAACTTGGCTAGGCCACGATTCCCAGCATTGTCCTCCATTTTGTAATCTGATGTAATTATCCTTCATTTTGTAATAGGTTGTAAATCCTAAACTGTGATGTTAATGAAGCAGGATTAGGGTGGAATGTTTCTTAAGTCACCACCCTTACTCTACCCTTGCTTGAATCACACTTTTTATCTTACAAGAGATAAAAGGAGAGAGAAGCGAGCAGAGAGGAGAGACTTTATTACCACCAAGAAAGAAGAGCTGGGAGCGGAGCACGTCCTTTGGATTCTGGGTCCCTGCACTGAGAACCTCCAAGACCAGGGGAAGATTAATGCTAAGACACATGAAGATTTCGGGGCCCACCATTGTTGAAAGGAGACAAGGACCTTCCCCCAGCTCCGACAGAGAGAGAAAGCCTTCCCCTGGAGCTGGTGCCCTGAATTCAGACTTCTAGCCTCCTAAATTGTGAGACAATAAATTTTTCCTTATTAAAGCCATTCACACGTGGTATTTCTGTTATAGCAGCACTAGATGACTAGGACAACCCCCAAGAGCTTTGGAAGGCAGCCACGGGGTGGACACCATGCTTCTGCTGGCGAGCACAGTTCTGCAGGTATCAGATTCTTCTGTACCAGGATGCCAAGGTCTGCTCCCCTGTCTCATGGGTATCGAGAGACAGGGCAGAGGGCATCTGTGTTTGGCCAGTGCAGATCTAGCAGGCATGTCCCTCCAGCCAACACTTCCAGTGGTGACCTCCTGGTGCGCAGCTTCCTGATGCAGTGGCAATGACAGCTCTGTTGGGTTGTTCTAGGAGTTACGCTGGAGGACTCTCAGCTAGAGCCTGTTTTTCCAGCCTTTCTGGTGATCTGGAAGCACTGAATTCCCTACACTAACTCCTGTTGCACGTGGACATTTACAAAGGTGCACAGGATCAAGATAGGAAAGTGGAGATGAGTCACAGGACTCCTAGGGCTTGAGGAAGGCCACCAGGGATGAGAAGACATTGGCTGGGTTATGGCCAGTGGAATAGAATGTTCCCAGTGGGGGCCCCCTAAGGAACCAAGGAAAGTGCTAGCTTCAACCCCTGCCAGTCCCAGAAGGTGAGACTACATTTTGATCAGTACCAGTGATGGAACACATTTTCTGCCCTTTTCTCTGTTTGGCCCCAGGGAGGGTCAGAAACCAGTTTGCAAGCTTGAGGAGCTGAGAAATACTAGGTGGGGGAACACAGAGAAGAAATGTGTTGCGTCCCCCAACACACACACACACACACACACACACACACACACACACACACACACACATTGCCCACATTGAATACTGGCTGAGGGAGACCAGATAGTTAGCTTTAAATCAAGTTCAAGGTTCAGAGTTATTACATGGAATTGGACGTTGTAAGATTTGAGATTACATAAATTGAGACTATGTTTCCAATTGTGGGAGTTTTCTTTAACTCAGTGTGATCCGAAAAAATTCTCGGCAGTCTAAGTTTGCACCCAGGACCAGGGGAAGCACTGTGGCACTGAACAGCTCCTAAAGGGACAAAGAAAAGCAACATAAAGATGGTTTCTGACTGTATCTCCTTCGTTCTTTGTCTGCTGGCTGTAGACAGTTAATCTGGGAATCAATTTTCAATTGTTCAAATGTTTTGCCTTTAACAGGCAAGCAAACTACTGTGGTACTTTGAATAGTATTTTGCATGTACAACACGTTTTAGGCCCCATGAATGGTCCACCTTTGTTTCCACTCGATATGCAATCCGAGAGTCTTTGAGGTCAGTTCCGTACACAGAAAAGGAACCGACAGGGTCTCCTTCTGTTTATAAATTAATAGTTGCTTCCATAAAGGTACAAATCCACACATTTAATTTCGTTTACTCTTTTAAATTCAACTAACATCATTAATATCACACACAAGTAAAATTTTACTGAAGATAATTCAAAAGTGTTTGCAGTAGTACATTGACTGTGAACTGCCAAAAATTCAAGCTGGATTTAGAAGAAGACATGGAATGAGGGACATCATTGCTGATGTCAGATGGTTCCTGGCTGAAAGCGGAGAATACCAGAAAGATGTTTACCTGTGTTTTGTTGATTATGCTAAGGCATTCAACTGTGTAGATCATCACAAATTATGGATAACGTTGCAAAGAATGGGAATTCCAGAACACTTAATTGTGCTCATATGGAACCTGTACATAGACCAAGAGGCAGTCGTTTGAACAGAACAAGGGGATACTGCGTGATTTAAAGTTAGAAAAAGTATGCATCTGGGTTATATCCTTTCACCATACTTATTCGATCTGTACGCTGAGCAAACAATCCGAGAAGCTGGGCTATATGAAGAAGAACGCACCATCAGGATTGGAAGAAGATTCATCAACAACTTGCAATATGCAGATGACACCACCTTACTTGCTGAAAGCGAAGAAGACTTGAAGCATTTACTGATGAAGATCAAAGACCACAAACTCCAGTATGGATTTTAGTTCAACATAAAGAAAACAAAAGTCCTCACAACTGGACCAATAAGCAACATCATGATAAATGCAGAAAAATTGAAGTCATCAGGGATTTGATTTTACTTGGATCCATAAGCAATACCCATGGAAGCAGCGGTCAAGAAATCAAAAGATGTATTGCACGGGGCAAATCTGCTACAAAAGATCTCTTTCGAGTGTTAAAAAGCAGAGACATCACTTTGAGGACTAAGGTGCACCTGACCCAAGCCATGGTACTTTCAGTCTCCTCCTATGCATGTGAAATGTGAACAATGAGTAAGGAAGACCAAAGAAGAACTGATGCCTTCGAATTATGGTGTTGGTGAAAAATATTGAATATCCCATGGACTGCCAGAAGAAGGAACAAATCTGTCTTGGAAGAAGTACAGCTAGAATGCTCCTTAGAAGTGAGGATGGCAAGACTTTGTCTCACATACTTTGGACATGTTATCAGGAGGGATCAGTCCCTGGAGAAGGACATCATGCTTGGTAAAATAGAGGGTCAGCGAAAAAGAGGAAGACCCTCAATAAGATGGATTGACACAGTGTCTGCAACAATGGGCTCAAACATTGCAACAATTGTGAGGATGGTGCAGGACCGGGCAGTGTTTCATTCTGTTGTACGTAGGGTATCTATGAGTCATAACTGAATTGACAGCACCTAACAACAATAATGAATTGTTTATTTCTATTTACAAACCTAACAGAATCTAACAATTGCTGTAAGGGGGCTTTTACTACTTAATTTGATTATCTCAAAGATTTTAACAAACTTAATATAGTCGATTTTCTTTTCAAGTAATTCAGTTATGTAAAGAAACTATGTATTTCTTATAAATCTAGTAAATTACTTATTCTTTTATTTTTTCAATTTAAATTTATAAGTCTGAATCACTCGATTACAAATTTTAAGTTGGAATCACAAAACTAATTTTTCTATATTCTAGTATGCTAAATTATCATAAACACTTTATCATCAATATATCCAAATTATTCTTAAACTTACCACAAATTTTAATAATCTTAAAATATTAATAAAATTGATAACAATATTATTTTATACTTAGTTCTAACTTTCCCGAACTGAAAGACATTTTACTCATATAAGAAAATAAGGCATCCTAAGCCAAGTGAGAGTCACGGTGCCCTGAGGACGAATCCCTGTCAGAGAGACAGTCTTGAAAATCATGATTTTAGTGATTACATCATATGCTGTCACATGTATGCACCAGAACTCAGCTTGCCCATCCCGCTGGTTCGCTACACTTTTCTCACTGTGGAGTAGACTGTAATAACACTGCGGACATGCTACTTTTCTGAATGTTTCCTTAAGATACCAATACCAGTGGCTGTCCAGGTGATTCTGACTTGTGGCAACCCCATGTGTGTCAGAATAGAACTGTGCTCCACAGGGTTTTCAATGGCTGATTTTTCAGAATTAGATTGCCAGGCTTTTCTTCTGAGGCACTTCTGGGTGGACTCCAACCTTTGGATGAGCAGCTAAGAGTGCTAACCATTTGCACCACCCAGGAACCCCTTTCCTTAAGATGCTGTTGTGCCGTGGAGCGGATTCTGACTCATACTGACCCTACAGACCCTACAGGACAGAGTAGAATTGCCCCATAGGGTTTCCAAGGAGCAGCTGGTGGATTCGAACTGCCGACCTTTTGATTAGCAGCCCAGCTTTTAACCACTGGGCCACCAGAGCTCCTTTCCTTAAGATAGGTGCTGTTTTTTAGGATTCTTGATGGATGTTTTCATTTGCCTTTCCAAGAGCTTGCCACCAGTTTGCACTCCCTGGAATATTGTATTATGCTGCCCATCTCACCATGCCCTCACCAGCACTGAGTATAATCTTCACTGTCATCATCGTCTCTGCCCATTTGAACGTGTGGAAGTGGAGTCTTTTTATCTTGTGTCCGTTCACTTCGCAGCAAGTCCGGTTGAACCGGTTTTGTACGTTCCTTGTCCCCTGGGCCCTCGGTGTACTCTTCACTTCTTCGGCCAACCAGCAGGTTGCCGCGGCCCCGGGGTGGAGCTGCCGCAATCTCGGACCCTACTGCCAGGGGGCGCTGCGGCCTCCAGTCCCGCGCCCCGTCCGGGCTGGGGCGGCGGCCCGGTGACGGAGGCGGCGGGGAGCAAAGGTTGGAGTCTTCCTGCGCCGACCTTCGCCAGAGGGGCCGCGGCACCATGGCGGTGGGCGCCCGGCTCCGAAGCAAGGCGGCCAGCAGCCTCCAGCGCCGCGGGCTCCGGGGGCGAGGGCGGCCGGAGGGGGACGAGGAGACGCTCGCCATCCTGGAGCACCTGGAGTGCGGGGACGAGGACGCGGAGGCGGCGGCGAGCGGGACGAGCGCCCCGGCGGCGCGGAGCGCAAGGAGGGTGCACCTCGCCTTCCTCCCCGAGCGCTACGAGCCGCTGGACGAGCCGGCGCCCGCGGAGAAGCCCAAGAGGAGGTACCGGCAGAAGCTGAAGAAGTATGGCAAGGTAGGGCTTTGGGGGCTTCCTCGGGGACCCGCTGGGGAGCCTCACTTTGCTTCGCTTCTCTGGCGGCCCCTGCGTCCCCCATCAGGCCCCCACACCCTCGCAGGCATTCGTTTCTAGAGCTCTTCAAACTTCAGTCTGTGAGCTGGAAAGTGAGGGAAGAAGTCGCAGGCAATGATATCAATGAAATCAGGGGTTTCGCTGGCCCCCACGCTGCCACCCACTCCACAGCTGGCAGGTTAGTGGCTCTTTCCAGGTGTGCTTGCCAAAGTCCTTATCCCCAATGTGTCTTAAAAACCAAATCAAATCTACTACTGTCGAGTCGATTCCGACTCACAGCGACCCTATAGGACAGAGTAGAAGTGCCCCATAGGGTTTCCCAGATTATAAATCTTTACGGAAGCCGACTGCCACATCTTTCTCTCGCTGATCGACATCTTTCAGTTACCAGCCGCGTGCTTAACCACGGCACCACAAGAGCGCCTCTAAATGTGCCTTACCACTGCCCTACTGAGTAGGCGGGACAGGAATCAGTGTCCCCACTTTACTGAGGCTTTATCGTGGTTAGGTGACTAGTAGGTGACCCCATTTGAAAGTCGGGGTTGCAGCCCACGTTCTCTGTTTCCTGCCAGCATCCTTTGCGGGATGTTCCGCTAGCTGAGAATTGTTTGGGATATTTCCCCCAAATAGTTCCAAGGTTAGTTACAGGACCTGGGAGCTCCACGGATACATAAACAGGCACTTGTTCAGCCTGCTTTGCTCTTCTCCCATCCGGCCGTGCTCTCCGGGGCCTGTAAACACACTGCCGTTCTGCCTCGGAGCGGGGAGAGAGATGATGGGATAAAATGGCAGTTTTCTCATCCGAGATCAGAACATGAAGGCAGATCCCAGGTGTCTCTGCCTAGAAACGCTCGCTGTGGCCGGGCAGGTCACCCAGGAGAGACATGGCAAACTCATGGTGTCCAAAGGCCACGGGCCCCGCCTGATTTATTGTTCAGTTATCTGTGCCCTCCAGGGGCTCTTATCATGCCTGCAGCCACTCAGTCCCCACACCCAGAAGCTTACGTTTATCATCCTCTTTAAAGGTATGTCAGCAACTTTAGCAATACACAGACAGTGGTGCAATATAGTAATAAAAGCTACAGCGTTGGGATTCTCAAGTTTGTGGTTGTACTAGGACTAATCATTTCTCTTCCAAGTCTTAGTTGAGTACAAAGAAGCCATCATTTCCTCTCGACTTGTGAGCTGATAACATGGAAATCTTGGCTCAGGGGCTGGCACTGGACGTGTTTTTTGGTGGTCTCTATGTGCCAAACCCTGGTGGCACAGTGGTTAAGAGCTTGGCTGCTAACCAAAAGGTCAGCAGCTCAAACCCACCAGTCAATCCCTGGAAACCCTATGGGGCAGTTCTACTCCATCCTAGAGGGTTGCTATGAGTCAGAATTGACTGGAGAGCAATGGGTACTATGTGCGAGGCATGGTGCTTGTTGGCTGCTGTCCGGTTGATTCTGACTCATGGTGATCCCTTGTGTTATGGAGTAGAACTGCTCCATAGGGTTTTCTTGGCTATAATCTTTACAGGGAGCCCTAGTGGCGCAGCATTTAAGAGCTCAGCTGTTAATCAAAATGCCGGCAGCTTGAATCCACCAGTTGTTCCTTGGAAACCCTTTGGGGCAGTTCTGCTCTGTCTTATAGGGTCTCTTGGCACTGCACTGCTCAGGGAGGAGGTTCACATCAACAGTGACGTGAAAACTGGGTGCTGAAGGATGAGTTAAGGGATGGAGGAGGGGTGGCATCTAAGGCAGAGGGAACAGCACAAGCAGAAGTGTGGCGCGTGCAAGCACAGGAGTGTTAGACCCTCGTCTCAGTAGGCTCAGGAGGACACGTGAGAGGATATTGTCCCGTTAGGGTTAGACGTGCCCTTTCTGCCCTTTGAAACAGCAGCTTTAGCATCCGCTTCTTGGGAGGCAGACGAGAGGGTAACCGAGCTCCATCGTGGAGGAAGGAATATCCGACCCTTCTATGCTGAAAATCCACGAGAAGAGCCAAGGTTGGGCTAGAACTGTGGGGAGGTGATGTCACCTGCTTTAGTCAGCAGGTGGAGTCCCTGGGTGGTGCACATGGTTAATGTACTCGACTGTTTACCGAAAGGTTGGAGGTTCAAGTCTATCCAGAGGGACTTTGGAAGAAAGGTCTGACGGTCTACTTTCAAAAACACAGCCACTGAAAACTCCATGGAGCATAGTTCTACTCTGACACACATGGGGTCTGGATGGCAACTGGTTACTTGGATAGTCAACAGGTAAAACTGAGTCATACTTGAGCCCAGTGGAATACGGAGCGAAATGCAAACAACTCCACATTATTAAGGAACGGCTTTTCCTCTGAGGAAGAGTGATTAAATTTCCTCTTCTTCTGTTACCTTTTCAAATCCTTTGCCCAAGCTCCTTCCTGATTCTGTTTAAAGAAAGGTGTTTGGCCTTTGTGAAACGTAAACATGTGGAAGAAGCCCTTAGGGGAAGGATGGGCTCACATTGCCCTCTTGCACCCGATGGCCCCAGCCAGGGACCCCCAGTGCCGAGCTGGTCCAGTCCTCTGGAAGGGCAAGGAGGGGGCTCTGAGCACGGAAGGCTGTGTGCCTGGGACTCCTGCTGGTCAGTGTCCCCAGGTGATAATTTTAAGTAATGATATTAACATTCATTCATATGGTGCATTTCTTGTTGTTGAAGTGCTGTTCCCTGGGAACAAGCAAGGGGAAGGAAACGTTCGTTAGTTGTGCTCTTTCAGGGTGCCAAGTACTTTATATGTGATATCTCTGAATCCCCTCAACAACCTTGGAAAGCTATTATCATCTCCATTTTATGGCAAAGGAAGTGAGTTTATGAAAGTTAAGCCATTTGTTCAAGACCACCCAGCTAGGATAAGGAAATCCAAGAATCAGAGAAGGAACTGGACTACAGGACTAATTGTGTCCATGAACCACTGCCTCCTCTACCTTGAGACCAGAAGAACTAGATGGTGCCCGGCTACCACTACTGAACGTTCTGATTAGGGACACAATCGATGGATCCTGATCGAAAAGGAGAACAATGTGGAACAGAGCTTCAAATTCTTAAAGAATCCAGACTCAGGGGATCCACTGAGACTGGAGGAATCTCTGAGACTATTGCCATGAGATACTCTTTAGACTTTGAACCAAAACTATTTCCTGACGTCACCTGTTAACTAAATAGCAGGTTAGCTCAAAAAGTGAAGAATGTCGCCCTTGAGCACTGTGCCATTGAGTCACCTTCAACTCATAGAGACCCTATCTGTGAACGAAACCCTGCCCGGCCCTGCGCCATCCTCACGATCGTTGTTATGCTTGAGCCCATTGTTGCAGCCGCTGTGTCAATCCATCTTGGTGAGGGTCTTCCTGTTCGCTGACCCTCAACTTTACCAAGCATGATGTCCTTCTCCAGGGACTGATCCCTCCTGATAACATGTCCAAAGTGTGTGAGACGAAGTCTCACCATCCTTGCCTCTAAAGGGCAATCTGGGTGTACTTCTTCCAAGACAGATTTGTTCATTCTTTTGGCAGTCTGTGGTATATTCAGTATTCTTTCCCAACACTATAATTCAAAGGCATCATCAATTCTTCTTCCGTCTTCCTTATTCATTGTCCAGCTTTCACACGCATTTATGAGGCGATTGAAAACACCATGGCTTGGGTCAGGTGCACCTTAGTCCTTAAAGTGACACATCTTTGTTTTTTAACACTTTAAAGAGATCTTTTTGAGTACTGCACTTTTTAAAAAATTGTCTGTATGAGACAAAATGGACAATAGTTACTCTAAAGCATAGCTGAGAAGTCTGGGGGCTGGGAGAATAAGTTAATGGGAGTGAAACAGCTAGAACAGAAATACTAATGAGAATTTTGACACCGTGTGGAGAAGGTAACGAATGTCACTGAACATTATTGTAGAAATTGTTGAATACGAGTGTGTTTTGCTATGCATATTTTCACCAAAAATATAATAAAATATTAAAAAAAAAAAAAGACAACCCAGCTGGAAAGCAGCAGAGCTAGGCGTCGGGAACTTCATGTGGCAGAAGCAGTTGGGGCGAGGGAGGAAAGAGTGAACCCCAAAACATAGCTTAAATAAGAGGTCTCCTTTCCCAGACACCTGAGAGCCACAGTGAGAGCTGGGGGTAAGGATTTATTTTCGGAGAGTCTGGAAGCCAGAAGTCTAAAATCCATTTCATTAGGTAACCTCAAGGTCGGGAGGGCGGGTCCCCTCTGGAGACTCCGGAGGAAAAGCAATTTCTTGCACTTTCCCGTTCCCAGAGGCCACCTGTACCCCTGGCTCATGCCCCCCTTTCCTCCATCTTTAATGCCAGCAGCATGGTGTCTTCAGATCTCTGTCTCGGTGCCTCTGTTACATCGCCTTCCTCCTGACTCAGACACGTCCTAGTTGTGGTGGTTGTTGGCTGCTGTCGAGTGGATGCTGACTCATGGTGACCCCATATATGCCAGAGTAGAACTGCTCCATAGGGTGTTCAAGGCTGTGACCTCTCGGAAGCAGATCACCAGGCTTGTCTTCCAAGGTGCCTTTGGGTGGGTTCGAACTGCCAACCTGTGAGCTAGTAGTTGAGTGCCTTAACCGTTTGGGCAGCCGACTCCTTCTACATTCCCCTTATAAAGACTCTTTTGATTAGATTGGACCCACCTGGATAATCCAGGCTATCATCACCTTCTCAAGATCTTAAATTAATCACATCGGCAAAATCTTTTTGTTTTTCGTATAAGGTAACATATTCATAGGTTCAGGGATTAGGATGTGGACATCTTGGGAAGCCATTATTCAGCCTACCAGACTCCCCCATGGTCCCTATGCCCCATCACCCCTCGGAGAGATGATATGGGTCGAACGCTCTGCTCAGATCAAAGAATCCAACATCTCCCTCGAATGATGGCGAAGGTCCTTGCTAGGTATTTTACATTCCTTTGTATCACATTTCTCAAATCTGTGCTTTGACAGTGTTCTAGTTAATGAGCTATGTTAGTAGCTTTCTTTTCAAAGTTGCAAAGACAAAATGACAAGCAGTTTAAAAAAAAAAATAACAAGTTGAGGAAAATGAGTGTACAAGTACCAAAAAAGTCAAGTTTAATGCAGGCGATCCGTGATTGTGGTGGCATTGTGTATAAAGGATCTCTCTTGCTCCCAGAAAACAATTTTTTGTTGTTGTTGTTTCAAAAATACAAGTAAAATTCTTGCAATGATTCCCTTCACAGATTATAGAAATGCATCTCTTAGCAACATCACCCCCACACGTGTGCATGCATGCGTGCATACAAACACACATGTGCGTATGTGCACGCACACACGTGCACATTCCCTGATGGCTCATCCAGAAGCTGATGGGTCAATGCCTAGAGAAGACGGCCTTGTTACCTGGCTCTCCCAGAGCTCCTCATTTAGCCTGAGACATTCCAAAGAAACTTCAGGCTCTTTCTAGGTGCTGGGGATACCAGATGACCCAGTTGCTGTAGCGTTGATTCCAACTCATGGCATCTCCATGTGTATCAAAGTGGAACTGTGCTTCATAGGGTTTTCAGTGGCTGATTTTTCAGAAGTAGACCACTAGATCTTCCTTATGAGGTGCTTCTGGGTAAACTCGAACCTCCAACCTTTTGGTTAGCAGTCAAGTGCTTAACCATTTGTTCCACCAAGGAACTGCACTGGTGATACAGGAATGAACAAAACAGACTCCTCTCCCTCATTCTATTTTGGTGGGGGACTCTGTACTTTAAGCTACAGGAAGCTTAAGTAAACCAGAAATCATAAGAAATTATACTCTTAAGAAACTTTCCTGGACAGGTAAAGAAGTATCTTAGATATATATATTACCACAATAAACCTAAATTACTATGTAATAAGGAGAAGCAAATGTTATTTTATATTAGTAATAGCTGACAGTTTTTGGCATTTATACTACCTGTCCTTTGTGCCAGGCGCTGTTGTAAGTGCTTTCTTTGCATAAAATCATTTAATCCTCTTCATAACCCAATGAGGTGATTACTAAATATTCCCATTTTATAGGTGAGGAAGCTGAGGCCAAGGAAAGCTAAGTAAGTGATGGAGCTAGAATTCAAGCCCGGGCCGTGAGCAATTAACTTCAAGTTTGCATACTGCCTTCAATAAAGAAGGGAAGTATAATATGGGGTTAAGGGCATGGCTTCTGAGGTGCTGGGATTGAATTTATGCTCTGCCTCTTACCAGCAGTACAACCTTGGATAAATGTAACCCCTCTGTGTTTTCTTCTCGTTGAAACCTGACAGCCAAAGACCACCAGGAATGCACTGGTAGGCAGTCAAAGTTAGGTCTGTTTACTTGGTACAGCAAGAAGAATGCATGCCCAAGGAACTGGGGGGTGTCTCAAAACGTGGAGATCTCAAGTAGAGAGTTGAATATTTGGGTCTGAGTTTGTAAAAATGGCATGGGGGTGGTGTCTGACCTTCTCTAACTTCACAAGGGGCAAGGAGAATCAAGACCAACAGCCCAAGGTTGATTCCAATGAGGTGGAGGTCAGGCATGCCTCCTCTCTCCACCATTTTCAGCAACTCTGACACCAATCATCCCACCCACAGCACTTTCTGCTTCTGTGCTGGGTTTGATAATTCATTGCAATGTCCACACAGAACTCACAGACAATACTCATGATTACTGGGTTTATTAGGGAAGTAACAGGTTACAATTCAGGTTCAGGAACACTCAGGATACAGTTCTTTCATAAGGACAGCTTCTTCCCAGCCATGCTGCAGGCACACCTTTCCCTGACCCCTCGGCCTCTGCGCTGCTCAGGCAAGTGTTACAAAGCTCTTGCAGCTCTACCAATAAGTGCCCTGAGGCACCCTACACTGCTAGCAAGACTCTTGCCCAAAGGCACAAAGCTTTCTCGCTCCATGGGCCGGGAAGCCCACCACGCCATCTCCTGCCATTGTTTCTCCACCACTGCTTCTTGAGAGCTCCCTCTCTCTCTGTGTCCTGGTTCCAGGAGCTTCTCAGTGCAGGGATCCCGGGTGCAAGGACGCGCTCTCCACTCCTGGCTGTTCTTCCTTGGTGTTGGTAGGATCCTCTCTTTCCTGCCTCTGGGGTGGCTCATTTCTAGCCCAGTGGGATGGCAAAACTGACCAATCCCCTTAGTGGGCCACAATTTCCCTATCTGCACAGTCCATTTGCAGTTCCATTGGCACCCCTTGTATTCCCCATGTCCAGCAGCAGGCCTGGTAGAGAAAGAGGAAGAGGAGTGGAGACCAAGAAAGCATGGCCCTGCCCTTACCCTTAAGGAGTTTATAATTGTATTGGAAACACAAGACTTCTAGGGATGCAGCAAATAGAGAACAGGGGAGGACTAAAAAGGGCCAAGTGTGTGGGTCAGTCAGGGATATGCGTAGCAGGCTGGCCTTTCCGAGAAGAGCATGAAGGAAACCTTGACCTGGCCTCCAGGGAATCCAATAACTTTTAGCTGGAACAGGGAAGAGGAGTGTGCTTTTATAAAAAGAAAGACGGCTTTGGTTTTAGAACCAGCAGCCTCACCACTGGTTCTGAGATGTTCTCTGAAGGATCTGTGCCTTAGTTATCTAGTGCTTCTATAACAGAAATACCACAAGTGGATGGCTTTAACAAAAATTTATTCTCTCACAGTCTAGGAGGCTTGAAGTCTGAATTCAGGGCGTCAGATTCAGAGGAAGGCTTTCTTTCTCTGTTGGTTCTGGGGAAGGTCCTTGTCATCAATCTTCCCCTGGTCTAGGAGTTTCTCAGTGCGGGGACCCCAGGTCCAAAGGATGCGCTCTGCTCCTGGCTCTTCTTGCTTGGTGATAATGAGGTCTCTCTCTCTCTCTGCTGGCTTCTCTGCTTTATATCTCAGAAGAGATTGATTCAAGATACAACCTAATCTTGTTGATTGAGTCCTGCCTCACTAACATAACCTCCTATAATCCTGTCTCATTAACAACATAGAGGTAGGATTTACAACACATAGGATAATCACATCAGATCACAAAATGATGGACAACCACCCAATACTGGGAATCATGGCTTAGCCAAGTTGACACATATTTTGGGAGGACACAATTCAATCCATGACAGTCTGGAAATATGCTGTGCTTGACAGCACTTTGCAAGGTGATCATGTGTGTTCTGAGACCCTCTACCTCATCCTCTACCTGCATATCCTTATGTTAGGAGTGGCCGTGGGACACCAGGGATGTGGAGACACGGTACTTTGCTAATTCCACCTTGGAGAATGAGGCATCGCAGCTCTATGTATATGGTCATTGCACATGAGGAATTAAAAAGTTGCCTAACCTAACCTCTGCTTTTTCTCTTCTCTTCCTAAAAATAGAATGTCGGGAAGGTCATCACCAAAGGATGCCGCTATGTGGTCATCGGCCTGCAGGGATTTGCCGTGGCCTACTCCTCCCCATTTGGAGTAGCCACCAGCGTGGTGTCCTTTGTCCGCTAATGGAAGCTGCTGGGGCAGGTGCCTCAAGAATGAATAGAAGGCTCTGCTCTCAGAACTCAGCGAATCCAAGAACAGTTTAGACTTGAACTCACAAAATACTTGGGAGAAAAAAAATATCTTTCTTAGTTGAATGGGATGAGTGTTAGGACAAAGTCATCCGTGCCCTGTCTGCTGAGCTTTTCACATCTCTTGGACCCAGGTGGACCAGATGGCCAGTCCACAGAGGATTAGGCCACGGTTAGGTTTGAGACTGGAGTTATTTTGCTAAAGCCTGGCCCTTACCGTGAAGATGGAAGGGGTGGGGTGGAGGAAAACATTTGACAAATGAAGCGCTGTGGGTGGGTATGTGGAGTGGTGATTATGAGGGAATCTGGACAGGTCCCGGGTGACAGGGCACACACAGCCCTTGGCTGCTGCTGTCTGAGGACGGCAAAGGAGCTGCTTGTTTCTGAAGTCATTTTCCCTCATCTCCTTCCCCAAACCCCACCCCTGTGCCACCAGGAGTTTCGTGACAGGCTTGAGAAGAAGGAAGGAAGGAAAAAATCTCCGTGAAGGCTACGATGCTTTGAAAACTGTTGACAGGTGTGTCATGACTGTTTCAAGTAGATAAAAGTGCATCATTTTCACCCGTCTCTGACACGAAGTGCAGCTGGCGGAGATGGCAGGAGAGACAGCATGTTCAGATGCCTGCTGGGTGGCTGGTCCTGGTTGTTTGAGGGTCTGCTCCTGAAGGTTGTTGTGCCCAGCCCAGCTCACATGTTTGAGACTGGACAGACTCCCCTGCCCTGGCTGAGGCCATGGCCTCCTGACTGGCCGTGTGGCAACGTCAGCCCACTCCTGACAGCTGCTCAGCGCCTCCTGTAGGCCAAGCTGACTTGGGGTGGTTTGTCTTGGGATGGAGAGGACAAGATAGAGAGAGCAAGACACAATGCCTGCAAATGAAAGTGTGTGAGTTAGAGAAGGAACCAGGAAGTAGGAGACAGGTGATAAGGAAGTAGACACAAGCTAAGAAGGAAGTTGGAAAGACAGAAGTAGAAGTACAGGAACTGGGTCTGGATTATCGGCGTTGGCAAATCTCAGGGCCCAGGGGTGGCTGTGTGGCCAGAGGTGTCATGGCTGGTACTCAGGATCCCTCTGAGGCCCATGGACTCCCGTTGGCTGGCTTTGTAGCCTCCTTTCCTCTTCTGCACTGCCCAGTTTGACCTCATCTCACCTGGACTCACAGGGTGGGAGTGGGTCCTGGGCCTGACACCAACAGAGGATGACCTGTGGGCTGCTGTTGGACCATCAGACAGGGAGATGAAGGAAAGAGGAACCCTCACCATGACCTTCTGTAAACGCCCACGATTGGCTCACTGTTGTCACTTTGTTTCCAGAATATCCAAAAGTCCGAAGTGGTGGTTGCTGACCAATCTGCAGGTTAGGTGACGTCACCTACCCGTCGTCCCTGGAGGTTTCCCAGGGCATGCAAGGGAGCCTCAAGTCTCATGCGTTACAGGTCAGGTGTTCTGGGAAGTGGAGAAGGTGTGATGACAGACAGACAGACAGAAAAAGGAGTGGGTGGGGGAGAAACTTGCCACTGTGGAGCTAGACTCAGCTTCACTTTCTGGAGGCTCATGCTGAAGATGAAGTTGGACCCAATTCCTGCAGCACTAATATTTGTGAGGAAAAGAGAAAACAAATGATCTTGTTTTAGCCCAAATGATGAAAGTTGATAACGGCACATTTTCACACATGTAAGATAATTATAGCTTGCCTGCCAACACCAGGAGCTGGGGAGAAGAAGAGATGTAAGTGGAAGAAAAAGCAAAGCATAGTTAGTGAGAAGGAGAGCCCGGGCCTGGGAGGCCAGCTGGTCACAGGAAATGAACCAGTGAAACCAGTTGGGTGGAGCTGACTCCAACTCATGGCGACCCCATGTGTATCAGAGTAGAGCTGTGCACCATAGAGTTTTCAGTGGCTGATTTTTCAGAAGCAGATTGCCAGGCCTTTCTCCCAAGATGCCTCTGGGTTGACTCAAACCTCTAACCTTTCAGTTCACACTTGAGCGCTTTAACCATTTGCACCACCCATGAACTCGCCTGTGCTGTGTTTGGATACCTATAAACCAGTGGGACTGATGAGCACCAAAGAAGCCAGCCAGCTCTTCCTGGGGGAATGGAAGTATGATCAGGGAAGGGATGAGAGCTGTGAGGCTTGCCAGGGAGTCTGCCCAACAAAGACCCCCCAACTCCCAGTTGGAGAAATTGCAAGGCCAAGCACGTTTGGCCCCCAAATTCTTAAAGTCCGGTTAAGAATTAATCCAGAAATTCCAAAAGTTCAAACTCCCTGGGAGTGTCCCGGGAGTTAGGTTCATACATACAAAAGGTTAACTTCTCTAGACTGTTGCTCAGCTCCAGAGTCCTTCCCCACCGACAGGGCAGGATGCCTTTCCCTCCCTCAGTTCACTGAGCTCACGACTTTCACCTCCAGGCGCTGAGTTGCAGATCCCCTTTTCTTTCTCTTTATTATTAGTATTTTTTTAATATCAGGGCCAACACCTACAAAGGATTGAGCTTGAGGGTTTTTCCTTTACGTGTTCCAGCACGAGGCTTTTGTGTTTCTTTTCCTTGCCTTATTCTGTAAATAAAACCCCCAATTTGTTTGATGTTTCTCTGTGTGAAAGTTTCTTCCCCCCTCACTTTCTAACCTTCCCTAAGGGAGATCTCTGGAGGTTCCACCCAAGGCTGAGAACCTCACCCAGCAGGTATTAGCAGTCCAGAGCCATCTCTCTGGGGACCAACAGCGGGTCCCAACACTGCTCCTTGAGGCCGGAGGGGAGCCCCAACTTGCTTGGTAACTCCATCTTGGGTGTTAACAGAGGGGCGGTATCCTAGTCATGTCGTGCTGCTGTAGCAGAAATATCACAAGTGGATGACTTTAACAAAGAACAATTTATTCTGTCATAGTCTAATAGGCCACAAGTCCAAATTCAGGGCGTCAGCTCCAGGGAAGGCTTTCTGTTGGCTCTGGAGGAAGGTCCCTGTCATCAATCTTCCCCTGGTCTAGGAGCTTCTCTGCGCAGGAACCCCAGGTCCAAAGGACGTGCTCTGCTCCTGGCACTGCTTTCTTAGTGGTATGAGCTTCCCCAGCTCTCTGCTTGCTTCTCTTTCCTTTTATCTCTTGAGAGATAAAAAAGTGGTACAGGCCACACCCCAGGGAAACTCCCTTTACATTGGATCAGGGATGTGACATGGGTAAGGGTGTTACAATCCCACCCTAATCTTCTTTAACATAAAAGTAAAATCACAAAATGTAGGACAACCACACAACATTGGGAATCATGGCCTAGCCAAACTGATACACACATTTTTTGGGGGGACATATCTCAAGCCATGACAAGTGGTTCTCTAGAAACTTGGCGGAACAGGCTTCTGTGTGCAGTAGCCTCAGTCAAGTGTTTGTTAAAAATGAAGACTTCCAGAACCTCTGATTTGGATTTAGGTGTCTGCCATGAGGCCAGGAAGCTGCATTTTCCACATGCAGCTGAGATGATTCTGAAGCAGCTGTTCCTTGGCTGAGGCTGAGACACGCCAGGGGCCTGCTGCAGGTAGCACCTGCCCTCGGGCTCCAAGGCGGGAGCCTGGGGTCTGGCCCAAGCAGGAAAGCACTGTGCAGGGGGAGGGGATTAGGCCTGCAAGTTGCCAAGCCCAGCCTGGGCATGTGTATGACGTCCACCCGCTGACTCTCACGGAAGTGATGTCACAAGTCCTGGGGAGAGGGAGAGAGGGAGGGAAGGGATTGGAGTTGGTGCCCCCCAACTTGCTGTTAGCCTTAGAGCGAAGCAGAATCAAGTGGCCTCTAAGTCTCTAGCTGCCATGGAGTCGCCCATGCTGTCCCTCTGCCCAGCACCTGCGCCTTGTCAGAGAAGCCCCGACTGCATCTGTGACCGTGAAGCACCCAGCAGCACGACTTGAACTCAGACCTCCCCACTTCAGCTCTCCTACCTTCTCCTGAACCCTTCCGAAGTCCTCCCTGGTAGGGTAGTGCCCTCGGCAGGGTGTGGTTGTAGGACTGGGACACTGTCCTTGCAGTTTGAGGTTTAGGCAGCTGCTGTCATGGGTTTGTACCCAAGATGTCTGTCTTAGGCTGGGTTCTCTAGAGAAGCAAAATCAATGAAGCGTGTGTATGTATACGTACATATATATATACCAACCAAACCTGTTGCCGTTGAGTTGATTCCAACTCTTAGCGACCCTACAAGACAGAGTAGAACTGCCCCACAGGCTTTCCAAGGCTGTAATCTTTATGGAAGCAGACTGCCACATTTTCCTCCTGCTATATGTATGTATATATATATATATATATATAGAGAGAGAGAGAGAGAGGGAGAGATTTATGTCAAGGAAATGGCTCATGAGGTTGTAGAGGCTGGCAAGTCCCAAGTCCATGGGTCAGGCATCAGGCTGCAGGCTTTTTCCCAACTCAGCAGTGGCCGATGAAAGCAAGATTAGCAGGTCAGACGGCAGGCCACTGGCTCATGGGCTGTGGAGGCTGACAAATTCCAAGATCAGCAAGCAAGCTGCTAGCTCAAGTCCCAAGAACTGGAATTCAGAGTATGATGAGCTGGATGTAGGACCCAGAGTGAGAGCCTCACTGGACCATTCATTTATATACCTGAGGCAGGCCACACCTCCAAGGAGATTCCTTTTCAGTGGATTGGCTGCTCATAGCAGATCTAATCACAGAGCTGATTACATCATTACATAACTGCCAAACTGCATCATAACTGCCAAACTCCTGAGGATCATGGCCCAGCCAAGTTGACACTCAACCTTGACCGTCACAGTGTCTTCGTCCAGTTGCCCGACTCTGCAGGATTCCAGGTAAACTGAACTGAACTTTGTGATGTCATCATTCTCCAAGTAATGTTTTAAACACTTTATAGATCACCCTGTAAGCTTGGTGTATTTGCACACACATATACGCACACACACACGTTGTCATTGTTAGCTGCTGTGGAGTCACTCCTGACTTATGGCAACACCATGCTCAATGGAACAAAATGCTGCCCGGTCCTGTGCCATCCCCATAATCAGTTGCAGATTGGACCATTGTGGTCTATAGGGTTTTCACTGGCTAATTTTCAGAAATGGATCACCAGGCCTTTCTTCCTAATCCGTCTTAGTTTGGAAGCTCTGCTGAAACCTATTCAGCATCACAGCAACACACAAGCCTCCACTGAGAGGTGGTGGCTGTGCATGAGGTGCATTGGCTGGGAATCGAACCCAGGTCTCCTGCATGGAAGGTGAGAATTCTACCACTGAACCACCATTCCCCCAATGTATATATACATGTACATATACATGTACATACAGATACACATATATATACTATACACAAAGTTAAGGGAAAATAATGAATGCCCTCAGCATCCTTGTAAGGACTGTATCTGAGAGGCTAGGGTTGCTATGAGTCGGAATCGACGTGAAGGCAATGGGTTTACGGTTTTGCCAAAAACCTAGATGGTTCCTGAGTACCAAACTTCAAGCTCCCTTGACCTTTCAAGGGGAAATGTGAAAAAACATAAATAATATATGGTGGGTTTTTTTTTTTTTTAAGAAGCAAGGTTGTTTTTGATTCAAACCACCCCCTGAACATCATACCAGAGGGGAGAAGGGAGATTCCTGCAGATCTTCTACGTGGCCCAGTGCCAGGGCCTGGTAGGTGCCCATTCAGGCAGGTGCAGAGCCTGGGCGGGGCAGAGCTGAGAACAAAGGTTTGGTTGCTGAAGTCTGTGGCCATATCTCTGGCTGTGGTACTTTGTGCCTTCCACCCTGCAGCTCCTTCTAGAGATGAAAATTAGGATCAGAATTCAACACCTGGAGGACAGACTCCGTCTTTTTTCAAACGTGTTTCTCAGGTGATTCCTCTTGCATAACCTGTTGACACGGCTCTAAACGAATGTGTCGGGCTCAAACCAGGCATAAAAATCAGGGCCAAAGTACTCGCAAAAACAAAGCCCAAGAGCTCACACTTGTTTTCACCTGCTCTTTCGTTCCAGGGAAAATCACGTCCACACAGGACTGGTTTCTTCATTAAAAAGAGAGGTGTGTGTATATATACATATATATATATAT